>NC_056629.2:107691675-108291675 GCF_002870075.4 Lactuca sativa | reverse complement strand
ACTCACTCGTTAAGTTTGAAGAGAGAGGCTAGGGTTGAGCAGAACTTCGACAGCGGATGGTTGCGTCGTCGGGCTCTTCGGGGATCTCTGCAGCGTAAATCTTTCGTCGGGGGCTCGAGTGCGGAAACCGAGGTGAGGGAATGGTCTCTGGTGCTTGGAAGGGTGTGAGAGTATCTAGAGATTTGAGAATGTGTGCTTAAACTCGCAGCTGATGCCATCTATTTATAGTGCTGGAAGAGTGAGTACGCGGGGCGTAATTTTTGGAGTACGCGGCGCGTACGTCGTTACGCTGGGCGTAATATGGCGTCATGGCTTACGACTCCTGGCTAGCTAAGCGTAGCTTGGGCGGGCCGATGGGACTCGACTCTGGGTCTAGTACGCGGGGCGTACTCCCAGAGAACGCGGGGCGTAATCCGGCCTGTCCTCTTCTAAATTCCGTAACTTTCGCGTACGAGCTCCGTTTTTCGTGTTCTTTATATCCACGCGTAGGTGAGATTATGCTCTACAACTTTCATTTAGACTCCGTCGGCTAGTTTTGACTTTATTTTTAATGATATATTTTTAATAGGCTGGGCCTTCTAAAGTTCGTTAAAAGTTCAAAGGTTCTTTATTCGACGTCGGTTTTCGTTTGTCTTTTTATTGTTTTATTACCACTGAGGAGATCTTCAACTTCCGTTTAGGTGGCGATGCTAAGTGTCAAGTGAGGACTTGACCACACACGTGAATCCTATTTAACATGTAATGTTACATTTAAGTATCTAATTAGTAATTTAATAACTAATTAAGCAAGTAATGAAGTCCTACTATATAAAAACACTTTGCTACAAGTGCTAGAAGTACCAAGGGTTGCATAGAAGGTGTGTATGGACTCACATTGGAGTTTACTCTTCAAATGATGGCCCTTATGGGTGTTTATGGTTTCAAGACCACTTCCCCATGAGTTTACGGCCGTAAACTCATGGTAGTGGTGTCATGGGATGCTTAAAGGTCTTATCTCACTCATAAAATCATGCTAGAGTCGAATCAAGGGCCAAGGAAGTGATTGGGGCTCAAAATGGACACAATAGGGAGTTTACGGTCCTTGGACCACTCCTTGAGGATTTTATGGCCGCAAACACATGTGTTTATGGTCGTAAACTCATGTTAGTCCATTTCTTTACTGCTTTGGTGGTTCTAGGCTATGTAGGCAAGGTTCTAGTCACTTATATGAGCATAGGAAGGTGTTAAAGGCACTTAAACACCTTGGAAAGGTGTTTACGGTCTATGAAGGTGTACTTGGTGAGTTTACTACCTTAAACACATGAGTTTATAGGTTTGGGAGACCTTCCCAAACCGTAAACTCAATTGTTTCTCATTGGGGCATGTTTTGGTGCATCACATGAAGGATTACAAGGCTCTAGAAACTCATGGAAGCTTTTGGAGGTGTTTGAGGGGTAATTTAACACCCAAAAAGGTGTTTATGGTCCTTGAAGATGGGTTTACGGTCCAATAATGATCTTAGACCGTAAACTCATGTTTACTCCCCATTTGTTAAGATTTTGGTGTTCTAAGTCCTTTCATGTAAGTTCTTAAGTCATAACTAAGCTCCATAATTGGTTTGCAAGGGTTTTTGGGCATTAAAACCCCATTTATGAGCGTTTACGGTCCAAGAGTGTTCTTGGACTGTAAACTCATGATTTCGCCACTTTTGGGTATCTTAAACACGAATTTCCATGTCAAATGAGCTAAACAACAAGTTAGGGTAGATCACTAACTAGTTTGGGGCTTGAAAGAGGCAATTTTAGGCCAAACCCGATTTGTAGAGAGAGATATTAGAGAGAGAGATACTTCTAAGGTGTGAAAAGGGTTGGAATGAAACCCACTCAACCCTTATATGGGGTGGAGTTTATGGTCTGGTTGGGGGTCCACCTGACACTAACCGCAAACGCGGTTTTTCACGACTACCGTTAAACACGGCAAATTTTAAAATTAGACCGCCTTATTTTTGGTTTGCTTGACGAATATTATTTAAAATATTCCAACGGGTTTAAATCCGGTCAAAAATATTTTTGGGATAAATTTGGCTAATTTTTGACGTACTTAATTTCGATGTTAAAACTAACGGAAACTTGTGGGTTGTCACATCATCCCCCTGTTAGAGGGAATTTCGTCCCGAAATTAGAGTTTAGGCGAAGAAGTAGGTATGAATGATCGAGTAATGAGATGAGGGCACTTCCTATTCGAATGTTCCTCGCACTCCCAAGTGAACTCCGGTCTTCGCTTGGCGTTCCAGCGAACCTTCACTAGTGGGATGCGAATTCGTTACGCTCGCTTGATTCCTCGGTACACAGCTTCGTATGGGTATTTCTACGAAGTTAGGGTTCCTAATGATTGCTGTTAAGACGAGTGGGTTTATACAAGTCACGTCAGACAATTACTTTGTCCATGCTGGGGACATGAATAGACTACGGTGGAATTTATGGAATTCCAAAAGTAGTTGTGGTCTGACAAGGGTTGGACCATTTCTTATAAAGAATCTCGGATGGTCCTAAGCTCTCGGGAAGATAGAGCTTTTCGGTTCTCAGAACATAATGTACTTCTACGATGGGTTCATCACTGGCGTGATCGCCAATTTCAAGTTCCTAACGTTCTCTCATACTGGGGGTGTAGTTCTTCGGGTTGGTTCTTAGAAGGCTCGAGTTATCCTCGGATTCGTGTTTCCTACTGGTTGGCTTTTAGAGGTTTTCTGGACCATCAGATGTATTGGCTACACACTGGCATGTAATTGGTTTCGTGGAATCTATCTCAACTTAGTGCAAAATGGACCTGCACTTCCGATTCTTGAGGTGTTTCTAACGGAGACTCTCCAAGTTAATGAGATAGGTCCTTAACAGACGATGGTTAGAGGGTTTTAGATTTCTTCGTCGTTTAACAGATGCTTTCACAATATGATTCTTAACTTGGAAGGAATCACGCTCTTACTTGCTTCGCTATTTCATGGATAGTAGCCTTTGCTCAGGCTAACTTAGTTCTTAGAGATTTTCTGAAGTGTTGGACTATCTCGGGAGGTGGTTCTACTATCTCTGTGTGAGATAGTATCCATGTAACACCTGATAGTCCAATAAATCTCTAAAATATGCCCTTTTCTCTAAGGCATTGGTTTATTTCAGTTGCAGAAAGCGTGTGTTCTTGTATAACCTATCGACTAACACCTAGACTGGTGTCAAGTCTATAATCTCTTCGGGATCTGGGTTATAAGGCTTAACATAACCTACTTTCGCACTTTATTCAAGTATTCTTGGCTGCGGAGGTTATCTTGCGGTCCTTGGCATTCTAGGATTCACTTCGGAGAATACAGTCTATCGTCTACAGGGTGACGGTGACTTCTACCACGTGAGGAGGCGGAGTGTCCTAGGCACTACTCGTCAGTAACGGGGTGGACGAAGTGCCTGAGTAGTGCGAGCATCTTCTGCAACTACTCTTCCGGTGGTTATGAGTTTCCTTGATTTAGATTAAGTCTAGAAGTATAGGGTTTTGTCGCTCAGAACTTTTAATCTCCTCATCCACTCTTCTCAGAGTTTTACTTATCGCAACTCCCAGGTTTTCAGGATTTCTGCTGAGATGCTTAATTATGGGATTTAAGCGTGAACGGATGGTCGTAGTCAATGTCCTTGACTCTTACGACTCAGATTTCTTTACCAATTGAGGGTGTTAGCTACTATGTTGGCTTAACCGGGATGACAACAAATTTCGAATTTGTGGTCATTCTAGTAGCTCAACCCGCAGTAGTTCCCCTAACTCTAGTTTCCAATTCCATGGGATAGGATGAAGGGTTTTACTATAAGGTTCATGGTAGAGCTCATACTTGGCTTAACCACTAATACTTGGTGTATGCAAGCTGTATATAATTGAGGTCGGCAGGATGTTCAGTTGTGCGACTCCACCGCAGACCCACAACCCAACTAGGAACAGGGAGTAGGGAGGAAGCACACATCTTAAATCTTTTTGATCTTAATTATATACCACCCTTATGCATATACTCAGTTATAGTAGTCAACCCATGAGTTCTATCCTCTTGATTCAAGAACCTGATTGTGAGGTGCGAAGGGTCTTTCTGGGGGTTCTAGGGAGTAGGTTTCGGGTGGTTATCGTCTTCTGGAATGTCTGTAGTGTCTTTCGCTTCGGTTCCTATCTGTCTAAGAAGGGGGTTGGTTAACAGCGCGCAATACCCTACTCAGGGGTATTTAGGAAAGTTTTAGATAAGAGCGACGACTAACGGATCGCATTAGGTTTTATTATTAGGTTCGGAAGAACCTTTATTTGCCGAAATGGCTATGGTGAAAGTTCTTTTTACACAGCACTAGGAGTTTACACATTGTTGCACTGAGTCAAACCATGATCGATAGAGGCGTCGAAGTTGGCATACATCGGCATGAAATAGAATGAGGGTCGATAGGGCCATGTGCCGAATGGGCACACAAGTTCTTGGCATCTCGGGTTTCGTCCCGTGTATCACTATTGCAGACACCTGGACTGATAGAGTCGACGCGGAACTATAGAGGGCCCTAAGGTTTCAAAATAATGTACTTCTCATGAATGGATTCTCACGAGGCCTCTCTATAATCGCCTAGTATACACTCGTCATGTATAATTAAGGTGGGAAGGACTGTTGACTGAGCGACTTCGCCCTAAATCCACAACCAAACGAGGAACAGGAAATGAGGAAGCATCACTCACTCGAGGTCTATCCATCTTAATTATACATTGCCTTAACGTATATACCGAGCCATTATAGCTTTACCTGATGAAACTTTGAATTCTTACGACAGTGCTGCGACTTTCATCTTATTGGGAGAGTAATTACGTTTAGAATTAGCCTTTTAATGTTTTTGGTTAGTTATCTAGGATTGAGAAACGTACCAAAATCTACCGGGTTCCTTGATGCTTCTCCTTAAGCATTAGAGTTAGACTCCTCCTGTGCCCTTGTCGTTTCTTTCAGTTGGGCAATCTCTTTTTAGGTGCCCAATCTCACCACATAGATGGCATACTGGATTGGTCGTCGCATTAGTGGTTGATGTAATAAACTCAACCGGGGTTTTGCAGACGCGAGCGGTATGCCCCTTCATGTTGCACCTAGCACAAAAGAGTTCTCGACAAATACCATGATGATGGTAGCTACACTTGCTGCAGTGGGGAAGGTTTCCTAGGTATGGTCTTCTTGAAGTCGGGATGGAAGGGATGGCAGGGGTATTGACTGTCTCAGCTTGTTGCCCTTCAGAAGGTCCTTGAGTCGAGGTACTTCCCTCCTCGTTCTTGAACTTTCTCTTCAGTGGATTTGGTTGAGGTTCTTGGGTGGCTGGGTACACAGAGGTTGGTTACTGCTGTCCATTACTTGGATCGGGAATCCCAATAGGGCTCTTGCTAACATTGGCGTTGTTAGCATTTAGATGAGCCATGACAGCTGCTACGGCTGTCGAGACTGCAGCTTGGAACGTAGCTTCATCGAATAGGAGAGTCGGTTTCTTGCCAGCAGATTGGTTACGCTTCTTCAGAGGCATGGTTTTCCTACATGGAAAGGAACACAAGCCGATGAGAGACGATGTTTAACTCTAGACGTATCTATCCTTACTATATTAGGCATACATTTTTCCCGTGCCTCGGATATTGGTTGTCTGAGTGTTGACCTACATCCCTATGATGTAGTCCAGGTATTCAAGGTAGGTGTAAAAGTATCGGAAAGCCATGAGATGGAAGTCGTTCCTACTAGGTTATCTTCATGCTGGAAAGGTTCACTCTCTGGCTTTGGAAAGATTTGAGGGGAGTTCGGAATGAAATCACAGAAGAAAAGGCTCAATCGAGGTTTTGAGATCCGATCTAATCGTATTACTTGTGACGGGAAAAGGCGATTTACCTAACACATAGTGTGAGTAGTGTAATCACTAACTCGCTAAATTGTATTATTTTATGGGTGTATTAGCGCGACAATAATGAGGAAAAGACACTTCTCGGGTTCCATGTATTGGCTCCCTCTGTCTACCTCATATCCTTGACTAGGATCGGCGTTGGTTTTCTTCGGGTAGTTACCTAGGGTTCTTTTCTCGGGTAGACATATTGAGTTTCTACTCCGCCATACTTCCGACTCTGACTCTGAGTGTCAGCGTTATCTTACTTCTAATCCTACCCCTAAGTGTCATCGCCTCATGATGGATGACTGGGAATCTCGGAAGTTCAGGCAGATTTCCCACCGGTGTCCCTAAAAGGTATAGGCACTTGGTAGTTTCAATAGTCTCGTCTTGGTTCATTTATTTTCCAAACTGGAAATCTTCTCAATGAACCTCTTTTGGGTCCGAATCAACTCTTCTGTCGAACACTGAAGTGGATAGGGTTTTCTACCAGGTCCGTGCGAGAATGGAAATGTCTAGAGAATCCTAAGAGATTATTAACATTTCACTGAGTGATCCATATCGAGTCCTGCTAAAATTACATAAGGTACACAAATTATATATAACCTAGATCCGATAGGCCTTTGAATATGTGATACTACTCTATATCCACATCCCAACGAGGAAAAGGAAGTAGAGCGAAACCATACATTCTCAGTCTATGGGATCCTTATTATATATAACCTTGGAAGTATACCCTCTGTAATCATAGGTATATCAATAAGGATTTTTTTAGTTTTTCACACAAGGTTATCTATGGATCCTAAAATAACCCTATGGTATTTTAATTTCTTGTTTGATTCTTAACTTCTGAATATGATTCTGGGATTAATGTGAGTCTTTTAGTATTCCAAAATACTCCCATAGTATTTTAAACTTTATGTTTGGCTCTAGCATTCCTATTTGGTAAGTTTCAGACCTGTTGCAACACCACTATCACTCCCAAGCACACGTTCATCGCATCTCGAATAAATGTAGTTGATCAGGTTACATTTATTCCAGCTTACGATTACATAACTGCCCAGGTTTGACGGTAATGCTCAACATCCGAAGACTTTTATTCTTGTTCTTCTTGTGATACTTTGTTCGTGCGTTTAGATTCTGGATGTTCTTATACTTTGGTAAAATATGGTTATATTTTAAAGTATAATTCTTGGTCAGAGTGTATTATCCCTATGTATTTATAGGCTGTATATCTTTTATGAATTGATATACTGAGCTCACTATAAACAATGCTCTGATACCAATCTGTCACACCCTAAAACCGGAACGGCGGAAACGTTCTGGGGTGGATGACATCATGTCAAGTATCACAACATATGCAGTATATTAATCAAAGTAAAACAACCATTGCATTAATAGTAATAGTTTTACATAAGTTACATTTCATAGAGACATTAAAGTAATACAGAAACTAGTATAAAGGCAGCTTGGATCTAGACTGACTTCGCCAAATCTCCTAGGTGTACCTGTCTATTGCTGACCTGAGAATACAAGTTATTTTGAAAGCGAGTATCAGCATTTTTATAAATGCTGGTGAGTTCATAAGTATTTAGTGTCATTTGTGTAAGTAAGCATTTTTATTCAAAATAACTTTATGAAAAGTAGTAGTTTAGAATCTACGCTGTATTAGCGTCCTTTCCAGAAAATCCTATATTTTCTAACTAAAAGCAGTCTTCTACCAAGACCCGACAGAGTTATGTTTTAAAGAGTAATTTTCCCCGAAATAATATCATTATCGGAAAACAATATTTGCTTTAAAGGAATAATGAGAAAATCACAAGTAAAAATACCAGGGGAAAAATAACATATGCCTCAGCAGTAATATTGTTGATTAAGGCAAAAGAAATCATAGACTCTAGGGGAATATCGAATGAATGATACGCCTGGCTCAGTCTAACAAAAGGAACACAGACCCCAGACGGTATCAAATGAACGATACGGCTAGCAAGGTCTAAAACAAAGAAACACAGACCCCAAACAGTATCAAATGAACGATACAGCTAGCAAGGTCTAAAACAAAGAAACACAGACCCCAAACAGTATCAAATGAACGATACAGCTAGCAAGATCTAAAACAAAGAAACACAGACCGCAGATAGTATCAAATGAACGATACAGCTAGCAAGGTTTAAAACAAAGAAACACAGAACCCAGACAGTATCAAATGAACGATACAGCTAGCAAGGTCTAAAACACCCGTTAATCCTAAGTGGGTTGTCTCGAAGTACAGTGTTGATTCTCGTTACCTTAAGGCCATGAATTATAAGTTAAACATGGAGATACTCGTAACCATACTGATTAACACTAGAGTACTTGACTCCCTGCAAGCATCGAAATAAATGTGACATTTGTCACCCCTTGGCTTTGTAGGCCGAGGACTGTAGCTAGCCGTCAGGGTGCGGGAGTGTTAGTCCCGTATAGATCTATACACACAATGCCCACTCTCCCTCCAAGAGACTCTGGTTACCAAGTTGACGACGGGGAGATCCGTCTCTTGTAGATGTATCTCGTATTCTGAATTCTATTAGAGGCGCTGGAATAATGATATAGACTCACGAATGAACTGACCCTTTGGAATTCTCGTACTAGAAAGAGTAAATAGAACCTCCTAACTATTCCTATAATAGTTACTAGTGTCTCTGATCTATGAATGATGAATGGAAGGATGCCCTTGCTACCCAAGGGAAATGAACTGGTCGATGTAAACCTTTATGTCTATACGTGTATACATGATATATAACTAATGTTTAAACGACCTTCGGACGGATATCCGATACCCACCAGACCACATCCCAACGAGGAAAAGGAAATAGGGCGAACTAGCCTTCCTAAGTCTTTTAAACATTATTTATATAACTATACAAGTACAGGCATGCATTTAACGAAGTAGAAGCATAGAAGTATAGAAGAAAACTTTGGTAAAACCTTTGGAAAACCTTTAAAAATAAGAATTTACGACTTGATATCGTTAAGTAAAACAAGCTTTGAAAATCATTCATAAACACGTTTTGAATATAATTTGATAACACAATATAAGTAAAGAAAACCTTTGTTTAAACCACTGTTGTAACTGGTTTATAAGTAAAACATACAGCACGAGAGACAATTTAAGAAAAGATTTAGAAAAGTAAAGACGTTTTGGAAAACCATCTATAGTATTATACTTGGTAAAACAGCTGAAAGTGTGATAAATCCTTGTGCATGCGGGTTATTAATCACATATGATTGATATGATAACTAGCATGTTTTAACTTGTATTCCACCCCCCCCCATAAAAGCATGTAAAAATGTTTAAAAGGTTAATTCAGGGGTATGAACTCACCTGACGTTGGCGTTTCGGATGAATGGACGGTATAGGATGCTAAGTGTCAAGTGAGGACTTGACCACACACGTGAATCCTATTTAACATGTAATGATACATTTAAGCATCTAATTAGTCATTTAATAACTAATTAAGCAAGTAATGAAGTCCTACTATATAAAAACACTTTGCTACAAGTGCTAGAAGTACCAAGGGTTGCATAGAAGGTGTGTATGGACTCACATTGGAGTTTACTCTTCAAATGATGGCCCTTATGGGTGTTTACGGTTTCAAGACCACTTCCCCATGAGTTTACAGCCGTAAACTCATGGTAGTGGTGTCATGCGATGCTTAAAGGTCTTATCTCACTCATAGAATCATGCTAGAGTCGAATCAAGGGCTAAGGAAGTGATTGGGGCTCAAAATGGACACAATAGGGAGTTTACGGTCCTTGGACCACTCCTTAAGGATTTTACGGCCGTAAACAAATGAGTTTATGGTCGTAAACTCATGTTAGTCTATTTCTTTGGTGCTTTGGTGGTTCTAGGCTATGTAGTAAAGGTTCTAGTCACTTATATGAGCATAGGAAGGTGTTAAAGGCACTTAAACACCTTGGAAAGGTGTTTACGGTCTATGAAGGTGTACTTGGTGAGTTTACTACCTTAAACACATGAGTTTATAGTTTTGGTAGACCTTCCCAAACCGTAAACTCAATTGTTTCTCATTGGGGCATGTTTTGGTGCATCACATGAAGGATTACAAGGCTCTAGACACTCATGGAAGCTTTGGGAGGTGTTTGAGGGGTAATTTAACACCCAAAAAGGTGTTTATGGTCCTTGAAGATGGGTTTACGGTCCAAGAATGATCTTACACGATAAACTCATGTTTACTCCCCATTTGTTAAGATTTTGGTGTTCTAAGTCCTTTCATGTAAGCTCTTAAGTCATAACTAAGCTCCATAAGTGGTTTGGAAGGGTTTTTAGGCATTAAAACCCCATTTATGAGTGTTTACAGTCCAAGAGTGTTCTTGGACCGTAAACTCATGATTTTGCCACTTTTGGGTATCTTAAACACGAATTTCCATGTCAAATGAGCTAAACAACAAGTTAGGGTAGATCACTAACTAGTTTGGGGCTTGAAAGAGGCAAATTTAGGCCAAACCCGATTTGTAGAGAGAGAAATTAGAGAGAGAGATACTTCTAAGGTGTGAAAAGGGTTGGAATGAAACCCACTCAACCCTTATATGGGGTGGAGTTTATGGTCTGGTTGGGGGTCCACCTGACACTAACCGCAAACGCGGTTTTTCACGACTACCGTTAAACACGGCAAATTTTAAAATTAGACCGCCTTATTTTTGGTTTGCTTGACGAATATTATTTAAAATATTCCAACGGGTTTAAATCCGGTCAAAAATATTTTTGGGATAAATTTGGCTAATTTTTGACGTACTTAATTTCGATGTTAAAACTAACGGAAACTTGTGGGTTGTCACATCATCCCCCCGTTAGAGGGAATTTCGTCCCGAAGTTAGAGTTTAGGCGAAGAACTAGGTATGAATGATCGAGTAATGAGATGAGGGCACTTCCTATTCGAATGTTCCTCGCACTCCCAAGTGAACTCCGGTCTTCGCTTGGCGTTCCAGCGAACCTTCACTAGTGGGATGCGAATTCGTTACGCTCGCTTGATTCCTCGGTACACAGCTTCGTATGGGTTTTTCTACGAAGTTAGGGTTCCTAATGATTGCTGTTAAGACGAGTGGGTTTATACAAGTCACGTCAGACAAATACTTTGTCCATGCTGGGGACATGAATAGACTACGATGGAATTTATGGAATTCCAAAAGTAGTTGTGGTCTGACAAGGGTTGGACCATTTCTTGTAAAGAATCTCGGATGGTCCTAAGCTCTCGGGAAGATAGAGCTTTTCGGTTCTCAGAACATAATGTACTTCTACGATGGGTTCATCACTGGCGTGATCGCCAATTTCAAGTTCCTAACGTTCTCTCATACTGGGGGTGTAGTTCTTCGGGTTGGTTCTTAGAAGGCTCGGGTTATCCTCGGATTCGTGTTTCCTACTGGTTGGCTTTTAGAGGTTTTCTGGACCATCGGATGTATTGGCTACACACTGGCATGTAATTGGTTTCGTGGAATCTATCTCAACTTAGTGCAAAATGGACCTGCACTTCCGATTCTTGAGGTGTTTCTAACGGAGACTCTCCAAGTTAATGAGATAGGTCCTTAACAGACGATGGTTAGAGGGTTTTAGATTTCTGCGTCGTTTAACAGATGCTTTCACAATATGATTCTTAACTTGGAAGGAATCACGCTCTTACTTGCTTCGCTATTTCATGGATAGTAGCCTCTGCTCAGGCTAACTTAGTTCTTAGAGATTTTCTGAAGTGTTGGACTATCTCGGGAGGTGGTTCTACTATCTCTGTGTGAGATAGTATCCATGTAACACCTGATAGTCCAATAAATCTCTAAAATATGCCCTTTTCTCTAAGGCATTGGTTTATTTCAGTTGCAGAAAGCGTGTGTTCTTGTATAACCTATCGACTAACACCTAGACTGGTGTCAAGTCTATAATCTCTTCGGGATCTGGGTTATAAGGCTTAACATAACCTACTTTCGCACTTTATTCAAGTATTCTTGGCTGCGGAGGTTATCTTGCGGTCCTTGGCATTCTAGGATTCACTTCGGAGAATACAGTCTATCGTCTACAGGGTGACGGTGACTTCTACCACGTGAGGAGGCGGAGTGTCCTAGGCACTACTCGTCAGTAACGGGGTGGACGAAGTGCCTGAGTAGTGCGAGCATCTTCTGCAACTACTCTTCCGGTGGTTATGAGTTTCCTTGATTTAGATTAAGTCTAGAAGTATAGGGTTTTGTCGCTCAGAACTTTTAATCTCCTCATCCACTCTTCTCAGAGTTTTACTTATCGCAACTCCCAGGTTTTCAGGATTTCTGCTGAGATGCTTAATTATGGGATTTAAGCGTGAACGGATGGTCGTAGTCAATGTCCTTGACTCTTACGACTCAGATTTCTTTACCAATTGAGGGTGTTAGCTACTATGTTGGCTTAACCGGGATGACAACAAATTTCGAATTTGTGGTCATTCTAGTAGCTCAACCCGCAGTAGTTCCCCTAACTCTAGTTTCCAATTCCATGGGATAGGATGAAGGGTTTTACTATAAGGTTCATGGTAGAGCTCATACTTGGCTTAACCACTAATACTTGGTGTATGCAAGCTGTATATAATTGAGGTCGGCAGGATGTTCAGTTGTGCGACTCCACCGCAGACCCACAACCCAACTAGGAACAGGGAGTAGGGAGGAAGCACACATCTTAAATCTTTTTGATCTTAATTATATACCACCCTTATGCATATACTCAGTTATAGTAGTCAACCCATGAGTTCTATCCTCTTGATTCAAGAACCTGATTGTGAGGTGCGAAGGGTCTTTCTGGGGGTTCTAGGGAGTAGGTTTCGGGTGGTTATCGTCTTCTGGAATGTCTGTAGTGTCTTTCGCTTCGGTTCCTATCTGTCTAAGAAGGGGGTTGGTTAACAGCGCGCAATACCCTACTCAGGGGTATTTAGGAAAGTTTTAGATAAGAGCGACGACTAACGGATCGCATTAGGTTTTATTATTAGGTTCGGAAGAACCTTTATTTGCCGAAATGGCTATGGTGAAAGTTCTTTTTACACAGCACTAGGAGTTTACACATTGTTGCACTGAGTCAAACCATGATCGATAGAGGCGTCGAAGTTGGCATACATCGGCATGAAATAGAATGAGGGTCGATAGGGCCATGTGCCGAATGGGCACACAAGTTCTTGGCATCTCGGGTTTCGTCCCGTGTATCACTATTGCAGACACCTGGACTGATAGAGTCGACGCGGAACTATAGAGGGCCCTAAGGTTTCAAAATAATGTACTTCTCATGAATGGATTCTCACGAGGCCTCTCTATAATCGCCTAGTATACACTCGTCATGTATAATTAAGGTGGGAAGGACTATTGACTGAGCGACTTCGCCCTAAATCCACAACCAAACGAGGAACAGGAAATGAGGAAGCATCACTCACTCGAGGTCTATCCATCTTAATTATACATTGCCTTAACGTATATACCGAGCCATTATAGCTTTACCTGATGAAACTTTGAATTCTTACGACAGTGCTGCGACTTTCATCTTATTGGGAGAGTAATTACGTTTAGAATTAGCCTTTTAATGTTTTTGGTTAGTTATCTAGGATTGAGAAACGTACCAAAATCTACCGGGTTCCTTGATGCTTCTCCTTAAGCATTAGAGTTAGACTCCTCATGTGCCCTTGTCGTTTCTTTCAGTTGGGCAATCTCTTTTTAGGTGCCCAATCTCACCACATAGATGGCATACTGGATTGGTCGTCGCATTAGTGGTTGATGTAATAAACTCAACCGGGGTTTTGCAGACGCGAGCGGTATGCCCCTTCATGTTGCACCTAGCACAAAAGAGTTCTCGACAAATACCATGATGATGGTAGCTACACTTGCTGCAGTGGGGAAGGTTTCCTAGGTATGGTCTTCTTGAAGTCGGGATGGAAGGGATGGCAGGGGTATTGACTGTCTCAGCTTGTTGCCCTTCAGAAGGTCCTTGAGTCGAGGTACTTCCCTCCTCGTTCTTGAACTTTCTCTTCAGTAGATTTGGTTGAGGTTCTTGGGTGGCTGGGTACACAGAGGTTGGTTACTGCTGTCCATTACTTGGATCGGGAATCCCAATAGGGCTCTTGCTAACATTGGCGTTGTTAGCATTTAGATGAGCCATGACAGCTGCTACGGCTGTCGAGACTGCAGCTTGGAACGTAGCTTCATCGAATAGGAGAGTCGGTTTCTTGCCAGTAGATTGGTTACGCTTCTTCAGAGGCATGGTTTTCCTACATGGAAAGGAACACAAGCCGATGAGAGACGATGTTTAACTCTAGACGTATCTATCCTTACTATATTAGGCATACATTTTTCCCGTGCCTCGGATATTGGTTGTCTGAGTGTTGACCTACATCCCTATGATGTAGTCCAGGTATTCAAGGTAGGTGTAAAAGTATCGGAAAGCCATGAGATGGAAGTCGTTCCTACTAGGTTATCTTCATGCTGGAAAGGTTCACTCTCTGGCTTTGGAAAGATTTGAGGGGAGTTCGGAATGAAATCACAGAAGAAAAGGCTCAATCGAGGTTTTGAGATCCGATCTAATCGTATTACTTGCGACGGGAAAAGGCGATTTACCTAACACATAGTGTGAGTAGTGTAATCACTAACTCGCTAAATTGTATTATTTTATGGGTGTATTAGCGCGACAATAATGAGGAAAAGACACTTCTCGGGTTCCATGTATTGGCTCCCTCTGTCTACCTCATATCCTTGACTAGGATCGGCGTTGGTTTTCTTCAGGTAGTTACCTAGGGTTCTTTTCTCGGGTAGACATATTGAGTTTCTACTCCGCCATACTTCCGACTCTGACTCTGAGTGTCAGCGTTATCTTACTTCTGATCCTACCCCTAAGTGTCATCGCCTCATGATGGATGACTGGGAATCTCGGAAGTTCAGGCAGATTTCCCACCGGTGTCCC
Organism: Lactuca sativa; assembly: GCF_002870075.4. NCBI lineage: Eukaryota > Viridiplantae > Streptophyta > Magnoliopsida > Asterales > Asteraceae > Lactuca > Lactuca sativa. The sequence continues at coordinate 108,276,846 of NC_056629.2, read as the reverse complement.
TAAAAGGTATAGGCACTTGGTAGTTTCAATAGTCTCGTCTTGGTTCATTTATTTTCCAAACTGGAAATCTTCTCAATGAACCTCTTTTGGGTCCGAATCAACTCTTCTGTCGAACACTGAAGTGGATAGGGTTTTCTACCAGGTCCGTGCGAGAATGGAAATGTCTAGAGAATCCTAAGAGATTATTAACATTTCACTGAGTGATCCATATCGAGTCCTGCTAAAATTACATAAGGTACACAAATTATATATAACCTAGATCCGATAGGCCTTTGAATATGTGACACTACTCTATATCCACATCCCAACGAGGAAAAGGAAGTAGAGCGAAACCATACATTCTCAGTCTATGGGATCCTTATTATATATAACCTTGGAAGTATACCCTCTGTAATCATAGGTATATCAATAAGGATTTTTTTAGTTTTTCACACAAGGTTATCTATGGATCCTAAAATAACCCTATGGTATTTTAATTTCTTGTTTGATTCTTAACTTCTGAATATGATTCTGGGATTAATGTGAGTCTTTTAGTATTCCAAAATACTCCCATAGTATTTTAAACTTTATGTTTGGCTCTAGCATTCCTATTTGGTAAGTTTCAGACCTGTTGCAACACCACTATCACTCCCAAGCACACGTTCATCGCATCTCGAATAAATGTAGTTGATCAGGTTACATTTATTCCAGCTTACGATTACATAACTGCCCAGGTTTGACGGTAATGCTCAACATCCGAAGACTTTTATTCTTGTTCTTCTTGTGATACTTTGTTCGTGTGTTTAGATTCTGGATGTTCTTATACTTTGGTAAAATATGATTATATTTTAAAGTATAATTCTTGGTCAGAGTGTATTATCCCTATGTATTTATAGGCTGTATATCTTTTATGAATTGATATACTGAGCTCACTATAAACAATGCTCTGATACAGCTAGCAAGGTTTAAAACAAAGAAACACAGAACCCAGACAGTATCAAATGAACGATACAGCTAGCAAGGTCTAAAACATCCGTTAATCCTAAGTGGGTTGTCTCGAAGTACAGTGTTGATTCTCGTTACCTTAAGGCCATGAATTATAAGTTAAACATGGAGATACTCGTAACCATACTGATTGACACTAGAGTACTTGACTCCCTGCAAGCGTCGAAATAAATGTGACATTTGTCACCCCTTGGCTTTGTAGGCCGAGGACTGTAGCTAGCCGTCAGGGTGCGGGAGTGTTAGTCCCGTATAGATCTATACACACAATGCCCACTCTCCCTCCAAGAGACTCTGGTTACCAAGTTGACGACGGGGAGATCCGTCTCTTGTAGATGTATCTCGTATTCTGAATTCTATTAGAGGCGCTGGAATAATGATATAGACTCACGAATGAACTGACCCTTTGGAATTCTCGTACTAGAAAGAGTAAATAGAACCTCCTAACTATTCCTATAATAGTTACTAGTGTCTCTGATCTATGAATGATGAATGGAAGGATGCCCTTGCTACCCAAGGGAAATGAATTGGTCGATGTAAACCTTTATGTCTATACGTGTATACATGATATATAACTAATGTTTAAACGACCTTCGGACGGATATCCGATACCCACCAGACCACATCCCAACGAGGAAAAGGAAATAGGGCGAACTAGCCTTCCTAAGTCTTTTAAACATTATTTATATAACTATACAAGTACAGGCATGCATTTAACGAAGTAGAAGCATAGAAGTATAGAAGAAAACTTTGGTAAAACCTTTGGAAAACCTTTAAAAATAAGAATTTACGACTTGATATCGTTAAGTAAAACAAGCTTTGAAAATCATTCATAAACACGTTTTGAATATAATTTGATAACACAATATAAGTAAAGAAAACCTTTGTTTAAACCACTATTGTAACTGGTTTATAAGTAAAACATACAGCACGAGAGACAATTTAAGAAAAGATTTAAAAAAGTAAAGACGTTTTGGAAAACCATCTATAGTATTATACTTGGTAAAACAGCTGAAAGTGTGATAAATCCTTGTGCATGCGGGTTATTAATCACATATGATTGATATGATAACTAGCATGTTTTAACTTGTATTCCACCCCCCCCACCCATAAAAGCATGTAAAAATGTTTAAAAGGTTAATTCAGGGGTATGAACTCACCTGACGTTGGCGTTTCGGATGAATGGACGGTATAGGATGCTAAGTGTCAAGTGAGGACTTGACCACACACGTGAATCCTATTTAACATGTAATGATACATTTAAGCATCTAATTAGTCATTTAATAACTAATTAAGCAAGTAATGAAGTCCTACTATATAAAAACACTTTGCTACAAGTGCTAGAAGTACCAAGGGTTGCATAGAAGGTGTGTATGGACTCACATTGGAGTTTACTCTTCAAATGATGGCCCTTATGGGTGTTTACGGTTTCAAGACCACTTCCCCATGAGTTTACAGCCGTAAACTCATGGTAGTGGTGTCATGCGATGCTTAAAGGTCTTATCTCACTCATAGAATCATGCTAGAGTCGAATCAAGGGCTAAGGAAGTGATTGGGGCTCAAAATGGACACAATAGGGAGTTTACGGTCCTTGGACCACTCCTTAAGGATTTTACGGCCGTAAACAAATGAGTTTATGGTCGTAAACTCATGTTAGTCTATTTCTTTGGTGCTTTGGTGGTTCTAGGCTATGTAGGAAAGGTTCTAGTCACTTATATGAGCATAGGAAGGTGTTAAAGGCACTTAAACACCTTGGAAAGGTGTTTACGGTCTATGAAGGTGTACTTGGTGAGTTTACTACCTTAAACACATGAGTTTATAGTTTTGGTAGACCTTCCCAAACCGTAAACTCAAGTGTTTCTCATTGGGGCATGTTTTGGTGCATCACATGAAGGATTACAAGGCTCTAGACACTCATGGAAGCTTTGGGAGGTGTTTGAGGGGTAATTTAACACCCAAAAAGGTGTTTATGGTCCTTGAAGATGGGTTTACGGTCCAAGAATGATCTTACACGATAAACTCATGTTTACTCCCCATTTGTTAAGATTTTGGTGTTCTAAGTCCTTTCATGTAAGCTCTTAAGTCATAACTAAGCTCCATAAGTGGTTTGGAAGGGTTTTTAGGCATTAAAACCCCATTTATGAGTGTTTACAGTCCAAGAGTGTTCTTGGACCGTAAACTCATGATTTTGCCACTTTTGGGTATCTTAAACACGAATTTCCATGTCAAATGAGCTAAACAACAAGTTAGGGTAGATCACTAACTAGTTTGGGGCTTGAAAGAGGCAAATTTAGGCCAAACCCGATTTGTAGAGAGAGAAATTAGAGAGAGAGATACTTCTAAGGTGTGAAAAGGGTTGGAATGAAACCCACTCAACCCTTATATAGGGTGGAGTTTATGGCCTGGTTGGGGGTCCACCTGACACCAACCGCAAACGGGGTTTTTCACGACTACCGTTAAACACGGAAAATATTAAAATTAGACCGCCTTATTTTTGGTTTGCTTGACGAATATTATTTAAAATATTCCAACGGGTTTAAATCGGGTCAAAAATATTTTTGGGATAAATTTGGCTAATTTTTGACGTACTTAATTTCGACGTTAAAACTAACGGAAATTTTTGGGTTGTCACAATTAAAAATAAAGGAAACCTGAATTCTTTTAATATTAGCTTTGGCATAATCTATTCTCTCTTGTTGATAGTTAAAAATGTTGTCTGTGAAAAACAAACACATAATAGTTGGATAAAATTACTTCCCCATCGAAGCCATGCAACACAGAAATCAGTTTTTCAACAATTACATCCTTAGATGAGTCTCTCCATCTTTGTAGTTTTTGATATGTGGTCTCTGTACTTCTCCTCGTCACATCTAATCAAATAATACAAGCATAATTTATCCTTCTACAGTCAACATCATTCAAAACAATGTGTATGTTCCTGTTGATAAACAAACAGTGTTCAAAACAATGTGTTATAACAGTAGCCAAAACGAAGGACAAAATGGAAAGGGAGTTGTGACTGAGTTGCAAACTTCACAAAATGTAATATCAGCAAAAGATACTCCCATAAAAAGAAAACATAAACATAATGGATCATATCGCCATTTGTAAAGACAGAACATACCCAAATTTCGATTTTGCACAACATCACACATATTTTGATTTCACACATAAAAGTTGTAAACGTTCGAGGTTCAAAAAACACATAAGTAATTCAGGGCAAAAAGGAAACTCGAGAGCAGGAAAAAAAACAAAATCATAAAAAAAAAAAGTCTAATGAAAAAACAACTGCGAAAGTCTTCGGGTGAAATGTTAGGTGCGGAATGTCACTGGCGAGCGTCTTCATAGCGGTGGCTATGGCAATCGACAACGAGCAAAAAGAATGTGAATATGTCAGAAACCAAGGTAAGCCTTTTATTAGGTTTAGGTTAAGAGTATGATGGTTAATAAATGGGTTGGCTAAAGAGACATCATATTGAGTGTTTGCCCAAAACAAGGTTATAGGAAAAAAATATTAATCAATCTAGTATAATTTCAAAAATATTTAACAAACTAGTGTTTTGTTTTTTTAATTTTTCTTGTATTTTTCAGTTTTTCTTATTGTTTTTATTTATTTTAAATATCTGTTTTTTTCTTTATTTAAGTTTTTTATTGTTTTTCAATTATCTAAATATCAATTTTTATTTTCTTTATTTCAGTTTTTTTTTTCTTTTTTTAATATATGGTTAACATAATATAAAAAATACATAATTTCATGGATTATTGTCAATTAAAAATAACATGATTTAAAGAATAACACTATTATATTGATCATTGTCACCCATCAAAAAAAAATATAAAAAAATTGAAAAATAGAGTTTCTCGGTTCCGTTGAACATCTTTCTAATGGTTATATATTTTCTAGATAAATTTGTGTACAGTTACCTTCTCCATTTTGTTTTTACATATTGAAAGTATATGACAATGTACAGGTTATAGATAAATTTTTTTGTGCAAATTAAAGATCCATAATATTTTATTTGAATAAATTCTTTAATGTATTAGTTTAGTTTCAATTTTTCTAGTTTGAATATATATATATATATATATATATATATATATATATATATATATATATATATATATATATATACAATCTTATAAAAGAAATGTCAATATATTTACTATCTTATAAAAAAAAAGTCTTACTCTTTCTATAAATAGATTGAATATAACAATATTATTTTTTTAAGACGTCCAAACCTTTAAGGTACTTGTACAACTAACCATCAATAAAATAATATTATATCTAAAATTGTCCAAACTTTATAACTAAAAGTACAAATATTTGATGCATAGAAGAATTGATCTGTCCCTTAATTTGATTGAGTCTTTGTTGAAATGTGGGTAAAAGATTAAAAGAGAAATGAGACAAAACATGTAATATACATGGGTAGAAGCAGAAAGTTGCATTGTTTCATTCATAAACTCTAAAATAGAAGTAATAAAAACGTACACTTTGACCTGACAAGTTAAACTTAAATAAAGCAAAAAATATGGAACTAATCAACTACTTGACAAAGACTAGGTAAGTATGACCCACGTGTCCCTGATTTTATTATGAACCTATTCTACTTAAAAATAATAAACATGCATACTAAAAATAAAGGAAACCTAAATTATTTTAACATTAGCTTTGGCATAATCTGTTCTCTCTGGTTGATAATTACAAATGTTGTTTGTGAAAAATTAACACATTTGGATAAAATTACCACCCCATCGATGCCACGCAACACAGAAATCAGTTTCTCAACAGCTGCATCCTTAGATGAGTCTATCCATCTTTGTAGTTTTTGATATGTGGTATATGTACTTCTCCTCGTCATATCTAATCAAATAATACAATCATAAATTATCCATCTACATTCAACATCATTCAAAACAATGTGTATGTTCCTATTGATAAACAAACAATATTCCGAACAGTGTGTTATAACAGTAGCCAAAACAAAGTGGAAAATGAAAGGGAGCTGTGATTGAGTTGTGAACTTCACAAAATGTAATATCGGCAATAGATACTCCCATAGAAAGAAAACTTAAACATAATTGATCATATCGCCATTTGGAAAGACAAAAAATACCAAGATTTCGATGTCACACAACATCACACATATTTTGATTTCACACATAAAAGTTGTAGACATTCGGGTTTCAACAAACACATAAGGAAATTCGGGCAAAAAGGAAAATCGAGAGCAGGAAAAAAAACGAAATCAGAAAAAAAAAAGTTTAAAGAAAAAACAACTGTGAAAGTCTCCGGGTGAGATGTTGGGTGCAGAATGCCATTGACGGGCGTCTTGATAGCGGCGCCTATGACAATCGACAGCGAGCAGGGAGAATGAGAATATGTTCGAAACCAAGGTAAGCCTTTTATTAGGTTTAGGTTAAGGGTATGATGGTCAATAAAGAGGTTGGCTAAAGAGACATCTTATTGAGTTTTTGTCCAAAAGAAAGTTATAGGAAAAAATATTAACCAATCTAGCATAGTTTCAAAAATATTTACCAAACTAATGTTTTTTTTTCGTTTTTCTTGTATTTTTCAGTTTTTCTTGTTGTTTTTATTTTTTTTAAAATCCGTTTTTTACTTTATTTAAGTTTTTTTTATAGTTTTTTTTAATTATCTAAATATTAGTTTTTATTTTCTTTATTTCAGTTTTTTTTTTTTTTTGTCTTTTTTTAATATATGTTTAACATAATACAAAAAACACATAATTTTATGGATTATTGTCAATTAAAAGTAAGATGATTTAAAGAATAACACTATTATATTGACTATTGTCACCCATCACAAAAAAAAATGAAAAATAGAGTTTCTCGGTTCCGTTGAACATCTTTCTAACGGTGATACATTTTCTAGATAAATTTATGTACAGACTGTTACCTCCTCCGAGACTGTTACCTCCTCCGTTATGCTTTTACATATTGAAAGTATATGACAATGTACAAATTATAGATAAATTTTTGTGTGCAAATTAAAGATCACGAAATTTTATTTGAATAAATTCTATAATGTATTATTATAGTTTCAATTTTTCCAGTTTGAAATGTATATATATATATATATATATATATATATATATATATATATATATATATATATATATATATATATATATATATATACTATCTTATAAAAGAAATCTCACTATTTCTATGAATAGATTGAATATAATAATATTATTTTTTTAAGACATAGAAACCTTTAAGCTAATTGTACAAGCAATCATCAATAAAATAATATTATATTTAAAATAGTCCAAACTTTATAACTGAATGTACAAATATTTGATGCATAGAAGATTTGATCTGTCTCTTAATTTTATTGAGTCTACGTTGAATAGTGGGTAAAAGATTAAAAGAGAAATAGGGCAAAACAAGTAATAAACAGGGGCAGGAGCAGAAAGCTGCATTGTTTCATTCATAAACTTAGAAATAGAAGTAATAAAAACGTACAGTTTGCCCTAACTATTTAAACTTAAATAAAGCAGAAAATATGGAACTAATCAACTACTTGCCAAAGAGTAGGTCACGTTGACCCACGTGTCCCTAATTTTATTATGGACCTATTCTACTTCAAAATAATAAACATGCTTATTAAAAATAAAGGAAACCTGAATTATTTTAATATTAGCTTTGGCATAATCTATTCTCTCTGGTTGATAATTAAAAATGTTGTCTGTGAAAAACAAACACATAATAGTTGGATAAAATTACTTCCCCATCGATGCCACGCAACACAGAAATCAGTTTTTCAACAGTTACATCCTTAGATGAGTCTCTCCATCTTTGTAGTTTTTGATATGTGGTCTCTGTACTTCTCCTCGTCACATCTAATCAAATAATACAAGCATAATTTATCCTTCTACATTCAACATCATTCAAAACAATGTGTATGTTCCTGTTGATAAACACATAGTGTTCAAAACAATGTGTTATAACAGTAGCCAAAACGAAGGGCAAAATGGAAAGGGAGTTGTGAGTGAGTTGCAAACTTCACAAAATGTAACATCAGCAAAAGATACTCCCATAAAAAGAAAACATAAACATAATGGATCATATCGCCATTTGGAAAGACAGAACATACACAGATTTCGATGTCACACAACATCACACATATTTTGATTTCACACATAAAAGTTGCAGACATTCGGGTTTCAACAACACATAAGGAAATCATGGCAAAAAGGAAACTCAAGAGCAGGAAAAAAATGAAATCAGAAAAAAAAAGTTTAAAGAAAAAAACAACTGTGAAAGTCTCCGGGTGAGATGTTGGGTGTGGAATGTTATCGACGGGCGTCATGATAGCGGCGGCTATGACAATCGAAAGTGAGCAGGGAGAATGCAGATATGTCTGAAACCAAGGTAAGCCTTTTATTAGGTTAAGGTTAAGGGTATGATGGTCAATAAAAGAGTTGGCTAAAGAGGCATCTTATTGAGTTTTTTCCCAAAGCAAGGTTATAGGAAAAAATATTAACCAATCTAATATAGTTTCTAAAATATTTACCAAACTAGTGTTTTTTTTTCATTTTTCTTGTATTTTTCAGTTTTTCTTGTTGTTTTTATTTATTTTAAATTTCAATTTTTTTCTTTATTTAAGTTTTTTATAGTTTTTTTAATTATTAAAATATCAGTTTTTAATTTCTTAATTTCAGTTTTTTTTTCTTTTTTTAATATATGTTTAACATAATATACAAAATACATAATTTCATGCATTATTGTCAATTAAAAATAAGATAATTTAAAGAATAACACTATTATATTGATTACTGTCACCCATCACAAAAAAAAAATGAAAAATAGAGTTTCAATTTTTCATATTGAAAGTATATGACAATGCTTTTACATTAAAAGTATATGACAATGTACAAGTTTTAGATAATTTTTTGTGTGCAAATTAAAGATCCACAATATTTTATTTGAATAAATTCTTTAATGTATTATTTTATTGTCAATTTTTCTAGTTTGATATATATATATATATATATATATATATATATATATATATATTATCTTATAAAAGAAATCTCACTATTTCTATAAATAGATTGAATATAATAATATTATTTTTTTAATACAAACCTTTAAGCTAATTGTACAAACAATCATCAATAAACAATATTATATTTAAAATAGTCCAAATTTTATAACTGAAGGTACAAATATTTGATGCATAGAAGAATTGACCCGTCCCTTAATTTGATTGAGTCTACGTTGAATAGTGGGTAAAAAGATTAAAAGAGAAATAGGACAAAACAGGCAATAGACAGGGGCAGGAGCAGAAAGCGGCATTGTTTCATTCATAATCTTGGAAATATAAGTAATAAAAACGTACACTTTACCCTGATTATTTAAACTCAAATAAAGCAGAAAATATGGAACTAATTAACTACTTGCCAAAGAGTAGGTAACTATGATCCACGTGTCCCTAATTTTATTATGGACCTATTCTACTTAAAAATAATAAACGTGCTTACTAAAAATAAATGAAACCTGAATTATTTTAACATTAGCTTTAGCATAATCTATTCTCTCTGGTTGATAATTAAAAATGTTGTTTGTGAAAAACTAACACATAATAGTTGGATAAAATTACCTCACCATCGATGTCACGCAACACAGAAATCAGTTTTTCAACAGTTGCATCATTAGATGAATCTCTCCATCTTTGTAGTTTTTGATTTGTGGTCTCTGTACTTCTCCTCATCATATCTAATCAAATAATAAAAGCATAAATTATCCATCTACATACACATTGTTTTGAATGATGTTGACTATAGATTGATAATTTATGCTTGTATTATTTGATTAGATATGACGAGGAGAAGTAGAGAGATCACAGATCAAAAACTACAAAGATAGAGAGACTCATTTAAGGATGCAACTGTTGAAAAACTGATTTCTGTGTTGCGTGACATCGACGGGAAGATAATTTTATCCTACTATTATGTGTTAGTTTTTTTAAAAACAACATTTGTAATTATCAACCAGAGAGAATAGATTATGCCAAAGCTAATGTTAAAATAATCCAGGTTTCCTTTGTGTTTAGTGTGCATGTTTATTATTTTTAAGTAGAATAGGTCTATAATAAAATCAGGGACACGTGTGTCATACTTACCTTGTCTTTGGCAAGTAGTTGATTAGTTCTATATTTTCTGCTTTATTTGAATTTAAATAGTCAGGGCAAAGTGTACGTTTTTATTAGTTTTATTTCCATGTTTATGAATGAAACATTGCAGCTTTCTGCTCCTACCCCTGTGTATTGTATGTTTTGTTCAATTTCTCTTTTAATCTTTTACCCACTATTCAACGTAGACTCAATCAAATTAAGGGATTGATCAATTCTTCTATGCATCAAATATTTGTGCCTTCAATTATAAAGTTTGGAGTATTTTAAATATAATATTATTTTATTGATGATTACTTGTACAATTAGTTAGGGATTGATTTTTTTTGCTAAAATCATCCTTAAGGGACTGATTTTGTTATATATTTCCAAGGCAGGGGCTAAATTCGTACATTCACAGCCTAGGTTGCAATCTCGGACTCATCTTGGTAAGGTTTTCGAAAGTAAGGGTTGATCTTGCCTATATTATATGACAGTTTGACTTGAATGTGAATTATTTCACAAGGAGGGACTAGAGTCGTAAAAGTAGTATAGTTTAGGGTTAGATTTAAATAAAATGTATCCATGTTTGCACAGTTCGTCTTCCTCGTTTTTGGACGTGATTCACAGTCGAATGAAGGGGAACGAGACCCATCTGCTGGGTCTCTTGGCCTCGGTGGTTCGTAAGGGCTAAAACACGAATGATGATGATAGCAAAAGGGCTTACAGTGGGTAGGCGGTGGTCGTGAGTGATTAGCGTCGGCAGTAGCAAGTCCGGCGACGGTGGTGATTGGCGGCGTTTCAGCAGCAGGAGGCTGCTCCGGCGGTATCTTGTTACTTTGCACTTGCTTTTGCTCGAGGGAGATGATGAGGGGACGGAGGGAGAGGCTGGTGGCGTTCAGAACAGTAGCACACGGTGATGGAGGGGGCTGTTGGGTGGTTTTGTCGTCGGTCAAGGGTGGTGCTTGGCGGTTTACGGCGGCTTTTGGCAAGGAAAGGTTCTGAAACGTGTTTGGCCACCTGGTTGACGAAAACGGTAGGGTAATGGTGGTGGAACTCTACTGTAACAGTGGGAAATCATATGGTGGGTTTATGGTGGTTGACGAGGCCTCCAACCAGTGGCGGAGCGGCGGATCCAGAGATGATTGTAAGGGGGTGCATAGTGTAAAACTACTATTATTATGGGGGCCGTTAACTGAAAATCAATAATAATCATAAATTTTCTATATAAAATTTAGCTAAAAAAGCATGGTAAATGGGGTGTATGCACCCCACTAAAACCCCCTGTATCTGCTACTGCCTCCAACCGGTGGTGGCAATGGAGGTTAAAAGGTGGTGATGTATGGTGGTTAGGGCTGGAGAAGGTGGGCAGTGGCGAATCTAGGATTCAAACTAACGTGTGTCCCATAAATGAAATGATAAAATAAATGGGTCAAAAAAATGGTTATCGGGTCGGTTTGTCGGTAATACCATCTTAGGAAAATATTTATTAACTTGAAAACCAAAGATCAAACTAATTAAAAAAAAATCATAAATTTCTTACAATTGTTCGCGACGAGTTTTCATATCCCTAAAAAAATCTATAAGTATGTCGTTGCTAATACCATCTAACACATCTTTCTCAATATAAGACAGTAGACAATCATTCATAAATTGATCACCCATTTTATTATGCAAATCGTTCTTTATCAACTTCATTGCAGAAAAAGCACGTTCCACTGTGGATGTTGCAACGGGCAATATCAATGCTAATTTTAGTAAAATGATAAAATAAATAATTACTCATCTAAATAAATAATAATTACAACTGCTACAAATAAATATATAGATCTAATAAAAATATATTACAGAACATGTTATATAAATGAAATAAGCTATATAAATATATCTTATATAAATGACCTTCTTTCATCTTTTTTTTTTTATAATACATCAACATTATACCTAAAATGATAAAATAAATATTTACTCATATAAATAAATAAACAAAACAACCACTACAAATGAAATATGTAAAAGTTATATAAATAAAACAAACTACATAAATGAAATATGTAAAAGTAATTTGATATGCCTAACCTATTGGTCTAATTCTTTATTAAACAAAGACAATTTGCCTGACATATACAATAACAAAAGCAAGAGCAGGTGAACAGACTATAACTTTTCCATAGAGGCATAGACAATGACTTCTCATATATACAATATATACAGTGACCTATGCCCACTTTATTGTTTCTAGTTTCTACACCACATAACAATTCTAAATAAAACGAGATATAAAAGAGTAAAGGGTTTACCAAAGTAAATGGAATGCTGAGAAGAAGTCGACGGCCGCAGGTTCTTCAATTCCGTCCGGTTCGATAACGGGCCGGCGACGGAGATCGTATGGATGCAACCGGAGATAATGATGTTAAAGACAATCAGAAGTCCAAACCTTTGACACCAAGAACTGTTCAAGACAGTTTGCGGCCACTAAAGAACAGAGGCGACCAAAACGTGATTATCGGCAATACTAAAGAAGTCGGCGGTCGGTGGCAATCCAAAGTTGAGAAAGACGAAGGAACTTTGACAATGGCTAATCCACAAAATCGTAATTTTTTTTAGGTTTTTTGTTTTTCCATTTCTATATTTTTTCTACATTTAAATTAGATGAGTCTTGGGTTTGAAAGAATATCTGTTATTATATTTTCGTAAAATATTTTGTTGCTTAAACAATCCCTATTGTTTTGCTCTTAAGTTTTTTAAAAGTTGTAAAGATTGAAAATAGATTATGATTGGCAAATATCGTTTATTTTTTTTCTTTGTTACTATCAAGGGTGTCCAATTTGTTTTGCCAACAGGTGTCCTAGAAAAATTATGCTATATCTAGTAAATAAAATTTAGAACTAAAGGGTGTCCCAGGACACCCATTAGACACAGGTAGACTCGCCTCTGAAGGTGGGAGTATGGACTTGGTCAGCGGGTACAATATGAGTAAGTTAACTTTTGACTTCCAAGAAGAGTAAGAGAAATAAAGAAAGAGAGAAGCGTAAAGGCTGCATGTTTTGTTATTATTCTATTATTTATTTATTTGTTTATTATTTCTTTTACAAAATCAATTATCTTTTAAAAACAGATCTCGATTCGCGTGTCTAATCCTCCATGTCAGGAATTTCTTTTTTGTTTTTGATAGCACCGATTGATGGATTTTAATTTAAACAATTCTAAAACCGCAAACGAATAAATTTTTTGAGTTGCAGAAATCTGGAAATTTACGTTTAAAGTTTTGCGTCTAATTGGTTTGAAAATCTTACTTTTTTTACTTTTACAAATATTTTTACTAAAAATATTTTGAGTGGTAAACAAAATATTAAACCGTAGTCTGTGTCTAAAAACGCTCTCAGAATTTCTATCTGAAGTGTGCAAGTGCCTCAACGGATCAATACGGTTTATGATATCAAATAACGTCAGTGTTATACATGTTTGATTTCTTAAAGGATCATATCGTTTGCATACGAACTCCGTTTTGGACGTTCTTTATATATTTGTGTGATCAGGGAAACATGTACTACGAGCCTAGAATATTTTCTTTGTTCACAAGACACTTGATACAAAATTTCAGTTTTTCAGTCGTTAACCAAAGTTACAGTTTGTGCTTTACGTTTCGTTCGACATTTTCCATAATTTGAGATAAGATACCATTTCATATCTTATTTTATTTGGAATGACGTTATATTTCTACTAAAATATGCATGTAAATTCAATCGGTCAGGATACAAAAAGGTCCACGGTGTACTAATTAATTGTTTACAGATTCAAACCTAAATTTCGGGATGTCACAAATTCTCATATCCCCTCAGGAGCAAGTCTTTGAGACTTCTTTCACTTTAAGCTGACCACGTGAAATAACTCGGTTTGATTGCAAACCTTGTTAAGAATCAGCTTGGTGTTTACTTGATATATAACTTGCTGTCATTTATATTTCCTTACTTTTCTGCACTTACATTTCCGCATCTAACTCCCTAACAACTCTAACCTCTAGCTTATTATTATTGTTGAGCTTTATGATCCTTTGAGATTAATTTATTTCCGCAATCAATAACTTGTACTAACGTTTGTTCAAGTGTTTCTCAAAAGTTTTTCTCTCAACACCTTACGCTTCGACTGTGGGGTCAGTCATGTACGTTATGATTTGTACTCAGCCTAATGTGTCTTTTTCCTTGAGCGTGGTCAGTCGCTATCAGGGGAACCCCGGTAAAGCTCATTGGACAGCGATTAAGAACATTTTTAAGTATTTATGGAGGACGAAGGACATGCTTCTAGTCCTTCGTGGCAGTGATACGTTGAGAGTGAGTGGGTATAGTGACGCCAACTTTCAGACAGATAGAGACAACTTCCATTCTCAGTCAGGTTAGGTGTTCATTCTAAATGGTGGAGCAGTTACTTGGAAGAGTTCCAAGTAGGACACGGTAGCTTATTCAACCTGCGAATCAGAGTACACAACTGCAAGTGAAGCATCAAAGGAGGACACTTGTCTGCAGAACTTCATCGGTGACCTCGGAGTTGTCCCGACCATTCCGGAGCTAATGGAAATTTTATGCGATAATGAAGGAGCAGTTGTCTTGACTAAGGAACCAATAGATCATGTAAAGTCCAGACATATCGACAGAAAGTACCACTACATCATATAGGATAGAAAAAGGTCACCTCATCGTCAAGCAGCTGTCATCAGAAAAGAATCTTGTAGATCCTTTGACGAAGGCTCTAAGTAGGGTCAAGCACAGTTAGCATGCTAGGTGAACTGATCTGAGAGATGATATTAGTTTTAGTGATTAGATAGTTTGAAACTTGTAACAAACTAAATGTATTTGACTTTTGGTGATTAAATAATGGAGAATTATTTTTGAGTTTGTTACTACCTTTTGTCAATGGTTTATTATTGTGTTTCATTTTTGCATGTTTTACTTCCCAATTAATAAGATTACTCAAATTCCACAATCAGTCGTACTTTTGTTAGTGAGTAGCGAATTAAGACTGTCATGAACTAGATTATAGATTGTCTAAGGGAGTTAGACATTTAAATAGAATTGCTGCAATGTTCATGAGTACTTAGAAATGGAGATTTAAGTATTGGATAAACTCACACTTAGAGAATTACTTCATGATTCTATCACAAGTAGTTATGAGTCAATAATATCTTATGGTCTTGAAACAGAGATATATGAGTTGTAATTTACAAATCGGTTGTACATTGGTTATGTGTAAACACATCAGTAACTTGATGTTATATTATTGTCATGTATGATTTGGTGAGTAAAAGATGCACGCATATAGGTCAAAGTGTATTATTTCCTTTTTCCCTAACAGGAAAAGCTATATCTTTGGGCCCCATGGTGATTTGGTGTTGACTTATAGTGTTGGTCCCAACCAAAACTAAATTGACGTGTTCGATTAGAAGTCATATATCATCAGACATTAGAAATTGGGAAATAAAAGTCTTGGACGATGAGATTGATTCTATTCCATATTTCATGTCTAAATGATATCTTGCAAAATGAAGGATTATATGATCACTTATCTTAGGACACGTAATTGATCGGGTCAAAGTTCAGCAGCGGCTTTTGGAAGCTAGAATTTGATTATCAGTTTAGAAGTTATATTGTAGTTATAGTTATGAACTTATCCAAGTGAGAGACTGTTGGATTAGGTGTCTAAGCCCATAACTATAATTGTTATATACTTGAATTGGTAGTAGCACTGTCCTTTTGGGTTGCCCTCAAACTAAGTAATTGGACAAGATAACTTTTGGAAAGAGAAATTAATCTATTATATGATTAATAAATTGAAATTAATAGTTTATAAATATATTATGAGAATAATATATTAATTAGAAATAGTATTATTTAATTAATAATTAATCAAAAATTAATTGGAATTAATGGAATTAATTAAAAGTGTAGGGTCTAAAGTGCAATTGTTCAATAGTTGAGAAAAAAGGCTCCAGAACCTTCCACCAAAGAGGTTAAACAGTTTTAGCGAATATTCTAGGGTTTCTAGAATATCATATGTGGATAAATAAGGAATGAGATATATACCATATTTGAAATATTAATTTAATATTCAGATCATGGTTATCTAGGGTTTCCTTGGACCACTATACAAAGGACCCTAGCCCTTTAAGTTTCAGCCACTCCACATTCCAAAGGAGTAGCCAAAATTCTTACCTCCCCTTTCCTTTCTCCTGTCTTCCTTCTTGCTAGTTTGGGTGTGATTTATTCGAGGCACGACAATTGTGGTGTTTACTTCCCAAGGTTATACAAGCCATTGAGTTTTAATTCATCTTATGTAAAATAAATATACCTAGGGTTTATAGGGTTTCTTATTTGATGTTAATAGTTATAGATTCAATAGTGAAAACATAGATGCTTTAGGTTGCATGTGAACTTAAGGGTTTTAAGTTTATTTGTTTTACCTATTTCCTATCTTTTAAGTCATTGAGTTTTAATGCATCGAATGTAAAATAAATAAGTTCATTTTAACTATTATAAGATACCAAATGATATCTTACTTCCAAATGTTTTAACTGACAAATGAATCAAATAGCTCAAACTGCAATCCTAGTTAATGCGTCTGAAAAACTAAAAATTTGTATTAAGCAGTTGTGAGCAAAGTAAACATTAAAATCTCATAGTACATATTCCCCTGTTTCCATAAATATAAAGAGCGTACAAAAGGGAGTTTGCATTCAAAAGATACGACAATTATAAGAAAACAGCTAGTAAGACACTACCTTTTTTTAAACTGCTAAAACCGAATCGATCCGTTGAGACACTTTCACACCTCCGATGAAAATTCAGAAATCTTTTTTGGACTCAGGTTATGGTCTAATATTTAATTTTGTACTCAAAATATTTTTAGCAAAAAATATTTGCAATAGACGAAAAATCGAGCGTTCGGGGCATTTAGACGCAAAACTTTAAACGTGGTTTCCCAGAGTTGTATAACTCAAAAAATTAATCCGTTCGGGTTTTTGGAATCCTTGAACTCTGCTCTATCTAACGACACTTTCGAAAAATAATTCTGATGTCGGATTTCGGTACACCAAATTATGATTGTTGTGGGTAATTAAAGGGATTAGGACCTCATTATGGGGCCTACAAAGGCATGTTAAACTCAAAAATCTGATTTGGATTACCCCTTTCTTGCCCCACCCACATTTTCTTATCCTTCTAGCCATCCTTCTAAGTGTACACACTTCAACTATAAAGTACAACCATGGGTTGGAAGCATGGCACTTTAAGGCTTATGCGTGCCTTCTTTAACTATAAAAGAAACCATTCTCTTCCTCATTCCTCACTCAAATCACAGCCTCAATCTATTAAATCCCCTCTCTCACTCTCTCTCTCACACACACACCTCTATCAGTTATTAATACACCACCACACACTACCATCAACACCACTACCTTTAGCCACCTCCCTTGATCAAGATCACCACCCAACACCACCTCAACCTCCTCTTCACCGTCCCCCATCCCTCTCATCCATTTACAACCAAAAATTATGTCGCTCAATTCTCAATCTTGGAGTATGACTCTAAGACTTGATTTTGGAACGAAGTATGATTCACCTTTTGATTTAACCATTTCAACAATTCATGATTCCTCTTCTCAGCCACAAAAATGCACTAAGATGTACTTAGAGGATCAATTGTGATATAGTTTTTCCATAATCATTAAGATGATCATAAATC
Source organism: Lactuca sativa (assembly GCF_002870075.4). NCBI lineage: Eukaryota > Viridiplantae > Streptophyta > Magnoliopsida > Asterales > Asteraceae > Lactuca > Lactuca sativa. The sequence continues at coordinate 108,258,989 of NC_056629.2, read as the reverse complement.
CGATAGTAAAGTACTCTCCCATCTCTTCAGATTGGAGAAACTTTTATCTTTCTACCTCATTTGATTCTTCTTATTCGTTCTGCCATACATTGAAACCTTTTCAATGATTCAAAATTATACTGAAACTTGTAAGCATAACCATATTTACTAAACTTTAGTAAATCATAACGAATAGTCTTATCGTTCTTTGTGGTGAACCTGATCAGCACACAAGCAAATGTACTCGATCCCTTAGTCCTTCACTTGACTCACATATACATGTGAATAAAGAATTAGTCGTAATTTACCAAAGATGAAAATCCTCATTCATCATACAATACAAGTTGCATGATTCCAAGTTTCTATCCAACTAAAACTTGGGTGATGAGAATCTTTCCTTATTTGGAAAATTCTCGACACTACCACAAACGAAAGAATCAAATCTATTTTCCAATATTGCTATCAATGGAAATATATAAACAACAATTGTCACAAATGCCAATGTAAGGATACTTCAAATAAAATAAAATCAAGCTTTTTTCTTTTTATTTAAAAATTGCAGAAAAACTTATCCTTACAAAGCAAATACATATGAAAACTATGTTGTTATCTATTCCTAAGCAATCTATCATAACTCTTAAGCAGCAGCTCAAAATTTTGATCATCGAACCATGCAATCGAAATCCATCTCTTCACGATCAGAATCAACATACTCTTTCTTTAAACTTCCTTTGATTCTCCAAAACATCAAAATGTAATTACATTACATCATGTATTAAGAATCTCCAAATAGGAACTTAATAGAGTTAGATAATGGAGTTTTCCTGAAGTAGAGTCAAACATTTTGACTTTACCATTTCTTAGATCTCTTAGGTAGTCAGGGCAACTTTGCTTCCAATGCCCCTTTAATTAGCAAAAACAATCCCAAAACCGGCCTTTCTCTTAAGTTCAAACTTTTTGACTTTAGTCAGTTTCTCTCTCCTAGGAGAAGAAATCATTTTTGGATTTTCCATGGAAACTTGGGAAGTAGATATTCCAATCAAATTTGCTTTACCTATGCTCCAGATCATTGTTGATTCAGTAGCAACAAGCAAATAGGTAAGACCGATAAGGGTCGTGTCGTGACCTGTCATCAGGGAGTGATTGAAGAACCAAGTCAACATCCAGCTTCCTCGAGACTCCGACACCCAACTCTCCCAGCCTGTCAATATGTAACTTGATCTCCAAGACCTGAGCACATATAGACTTTTGTAACATCCCGAGTTCAGGAGTGCAAGTTCAGGGTTCAAAGTGAAAATGTATAAGGGCAACTCGGCGAATCCATGGGTGGACTCGGCGAGTAGAGTCGCGATTCTGGTCGCGTGTTAAGTGGCCAACTCGGCGAGTCGGCGGCTGGACTCGGCGAGTTGGTTCTAGGTGAAGAAAACCCTAATCTTCGGGGTTTGCACCATATTTAAAGAATGATATGCCTTCTTTTCAGCCTCTATTTCCCCTGAGTGTTCCAGAGGAAACCCTAATCGTGAGAAACTCCATTATTGAGTAAATTGAAGCTTGGAAGAAGGAATTTATGAAGAGAAGTTGGAGGAATTCGAGGATAGCACCAAGAGGGCTTGTGGATCTGAAGTCTACATCAGTTTAGGCTCATCTTTGGGGTAAGAATCCTCTGTCTTGAGCCCTTTTTCCTTTATTGTCATCCATGGTGGTTGTTTTGGGGGGTTTTTGGAGTATTTCATGAGCTATTTCGGGATTGGAAGACGGATCTGAGGATGCTACCTCAGATCTGGAGTAGTGATGGTCCAAAAATGCATAAATTCCCTGTTGATAAGTGATTGGTGAAGCTATCTTGTCCCAAACCCAAATCCTAAAGTGTAAAATGCCTAGATCTCTTTGGATTCACGTAAAGTTCGCCACTTTACGTGATAGATGGGTTGTAGGAGGCTAGACCTATGTTTTGGATCAATTGCATGGCCTGGAAGGTTCTGTTTGGAATGAGATCTAGAGGCACTCGGCGAGTCACAAGGGTGTACTCGGCGAGTTGCTTGAAGATGGTCTAGAACTCGGCGAGTTGGAAGAACAACTCGGCGAGTAGGTTGAAGATAGCCTTGGATTCAGCGAGTCTGTTCTTGGACTCGGCGAGTCTGGTCGTGAGGTCCTATCCTTTCTTCTGGTTGAGCTGTGAATCAGTGAGTCAAGGGATGACTCGGTGAGTCAGGTGTGAAATGACTCAGAGTTGTTGGACTCGGCGAGTCTCGGGGTGACTCGGCGAGTTGAGTCGCGGATTGGGGAAAGTTCTGAGCATGGGGACTCGGCGAGTCATCGGGTTGACTCGTCGAGTAGAGTCAGCCAAGGGTTGACCAGTTGACTTCCAGGGGCATTTTGGTAATTGTTGGATATTGTTTTGAGTTCAGTGTTTTGGTGGTTGGCCAGTGGTGGAGATCGTATCAATGATCGGAGCAGCTTGGGTTATCGGTTCAGTCGGCAGTTTCGAGGTGAGTTATCCTCACTATATCAACAGGGTCTAAGGCACCAAGGCCGGCCCTTTATCGGATTGAGATCCGGGTATTTGTTGTTATGATATTGCTTTGATATGTTGCATCCTGGTAGCTAGGGTGGTATATGTTAGAGACCTGGTTGAGGTCGGTATCCTGAGATATAGGGTGATGCTATGCTAGAGACCGGTTAGGTCGGAATCCTGGTTAGGATGATGATATGCTATGTGATCTATTTGATCGGTTTGTTGACTGTGAATTGTGATATGATTGTATGTCTATGTGCACATGGTTGTTTGGACTGGAGTTGGGTTGAGGCGGGTCCTGCTTTGTGCTGTAGGCCAAGATACCCAGGGCGGACCGATTGTCCCGAAGGCCCAGCGAGCGGTCCGGATAGGCTGTAGGCCCCAAGAGGGCGGACCAGACATGCCGAGGCTCGGAGAGTGGACCAGGCCGACTGAAGGCCCGGTGCGGGCGGACCAGTCATACTGTAGACTCAGAGAGTGGACCAGGTGGATTGAAGGCCCGGTGAGGGCGGACCAATAACACTGCAGACTCAATGTATATGGCTAGACTCGAAGAGTGGACCAGACCGACTGAAGGCCCGGTGCGGGCGAACCAGTCATACTATAGGCTCGGAGGGTGGACCAGGTGGACTGTTGGCCGGTGCGGCGGACCAGTCACACAGTAGACCCGAAGTGCATGGCTGTTTTGTGATCGGATATGATATGGCATGTTATGCGTGTATGGTATATGTGGTTGGTATTTTGGGGATATCTCACTAAGCTTTCGGGCTTACAGTTGTGGTTTAATGTTTTTCAGGTTCTTCAGGAGACCGTGGCAAGACGAAGGCGTGATCGTACCGCTCCTCATGTTTATGTTGTGATGTGATTCTGGGAATACACTAAATAAATTGTATTGAAAACCTTTTTGTAATAATTTAAAAAGATCGGGTTGTTTTTGAAAAATTTAAATTGGTTGGAATTTTTCGGTCGTTACAACTTTGCTTGCCAATAGGGATTGAGTGACTTTGAACTTTTCAAGTCTTCGAACTTGTGGGTTAGGGAGAATAATTGGAGGAGGTGGAGGAAATGAAGTATGATTTCTAGTCCCATTAATGCACGATAAAGGGATTAATCTTTCACCTTGATCGCTGTTGGGTCAAAAATATGGTTTATACTTTGCTTTTCTAGAAATTGTATTTTTATGTAATATTTATGAGTTCACGGTCAGATGGTCTGTTTATGGCCGTAAACCCAGTGGGCCCATATTCTCCAAGTATAAATATAGGTGTAAGGGGGTGAGGAGTAGATTGATGAACGTGAGAAGAGAGAAACTAGAGAGAAGAAGAGAGAATTTTGTGTGTGTGAATCTATTGTAAGGAACTCAAATCTAATCATATCATTCAAGATTCATCATCTTCTTCTTTTCCTTCTCTTATATTTTATCTGACATCATCCGTTTGATTGAGATTCCACACCATCAAACAGATCTGATTGATACACAAGCAGATTAGGGACTTACAATTGGTATCAGAGCTTGGATTGTATCAGTCATTTTTGTCAGATCTGGAGCATTTTTGACCTTATTTTCAAAAGATTTTTGCGTTTTTGGATAGATCTCTGAAAAATAAGAGGGGTTTGTTCTTCGCGTTTTTGATAAAAACGAGTTTTTGATCGAGTTTTGGAGAAAAAAAAGGTGAAAAACGCTGTTTTTCACGTAATCTGCGAAGGGTTTACGGTCGGCGGCGGCGGTGTTTACGGCTAGGGTTTTCCGGAGTTTACGGTCAACGGAGGTTTGCGGTCGCCGGAGTTTACGGCCAGAAACTGTTTACGGTCGCCGTAGGATTGCGACCGGAGCTTGCAGCCTCGGCTCGGTGGACGGCTCGATGGGTTAGGCTCGGCTCGGCAACATCAGTGACTTACTCACGCGTCCAATAAAAAAAGAAAGCGAAATTGAGGGTGCAAGGTTTCGAACTTGGGTCCTCAACTTCATCAAACAGGCGCCCTACCAATTGAACTAACAAGGAAAACGTTACTTTCCTTCGAAATTTAATTCAAAACCAATCCCATTCGCTTCTAGTTTCGCAAATTTCACACTTTTAGCCCAAAAATTAAATTTCTTTTATTTTTAAATTCCTTTTTCATCCAAAAAAATAAAAAAATAATAATAATAATAATAAATAATAATAAATAAATAAATAGTTTTTAATTTTTGACTTTTATTTTTGATTTTTGTCTTCAAAAATTGACTTTGACTTTCTCGTTTGACTTTTAAATTTTCAAATTTAGTTTTTTGGTTTGACTTTTTCAACTTTGACTTTTAAGTTTGACTTTTTAAATTTGACTTTTAAGGTTGACTTTTGAAATTTCAACATGTTCAACTACATTCCCGGAGAAACCCTCGAAGCTTAGCTGCAGCGATTTACCACACCCACTATTGAGATGAATATAGTTGGGATCTTCTTGACCAAATCTGAGATAAACAAAAAGCTACTGGATTCACTTCCGAAATCGTGAGATATGAACGTAGCTATCATCAAGAAGACAAAAGATCTCAATCATATTAGTCTTGCTGCTGTAATTGAAGAACTTGATGCTTTGAAATGTGAAAAAACAATGAGTTCCACAAACATCCCGGTCAATGAAGCTTTATGTACTCCATCTTTGTGAAGATACGATTAAAATTCTTCGTGAACATAATGATTTGCTAAAAAGGGAAGTCGAGGACCTAAAATACAAAGGATATCAACTTAGGAAAGGACAAAAACCCCTAAAGGCTGAATTAGAAGCAAAAACCAAAGACTTTAGGAAGCTTCAAGAAGAGTATAGCAACAAGTGTGAAAATTATGACTATATTAAGAGACAACTTGCTGCTATAACTGAAGAACTTGACACTTTGAAAGTTAAGTGTGGAAAAACAGATGTTAGTTTCAAAAATTATACTGCGTCAAGTCAGACAGTCGAGTCCTTATTTGAAACCCAATTAAAATTCAAAGATAATCAAAACAAGGGTCTAGGGTACGATAGTGTTCCTCCACCTTTCAATCATAACTACACATCCATCCCTATGACATAGGAAGAAATTGATAGGGAGGCACATCTTCAATATGGAAAACCAGCATGATTTGTGTCAGGAGGTATTCAGGTTGAAGATTCTAATGTTTCTACTTCATGTGCAGGTAAAGTAGCAGAAGATGAGAACAAGGAGAAAAACATTGAACAAACCAACATCTCCTTGAGCTATGAATATGTTGCTTCAAATTCTGTTACTCCTAACAAACCTGCCGTTGAGAAATACAGGCCACCAATTCCAGCGCAACAGAGTGCTTGTTCCAGGTGTGCATGTGGGAACAATAAGAGACAAGGCAAGGATACGCCACCAGGGGCAGGAAGAAACAACTTCATAGTGAAGAAAAAGACATGTTTTCACTATGGAACACCTGGACACATTGCCATAAATTGTCCTAATCGTGCATATGTTCCCTTATATGCACAAGGCTGACAGAACATGCAAAGAGGGAGTTTTTCCAAAAGAAACCCCTCAAGATCACGTTCAGACAATGGTGACTGGAACGCGCAGAAGGCCAAGAATCAAACCCACAAGGCCAAGAATCCGAATCCCAAGGGCAAAAAGGGAATTCTGGCCCAGAAGTCTAGTTCAAGAGATGCTCCTGTGAAGCCAAGACCGGTTAGGTCAAAGTCATCTCAGCATCCGGCTTCAGGTTCCAAATCAAGTGCCGAGGCTCCATCGGATCGAACAAGAAATGGGTTAAATCCAAATATAGATGGGTACCAAAGGTGAAAACTCCCAAATCTTCTAATGACTCTAATATTTCATCGTCTTCTGTTTGTGATAAACATGATATGTCATCGGAGAGAGTACCCTTCAATGATGAAAAAGGTCGACCCAGTTTCAAAATGGACTGGGTTCCAAAGACCAACTGATCCTGCTCTGTGTCGGAATCAGATCTAGATGTTTACCTCTTCAAATAACAAAACTAACATATAGAATCAGATCTAGATGTTTACCTCTTCAAATGTTGGCTTAGATCTTCTTCTCTTCTTCTTTTTAGCTTAGAGTCACAAATGCAACTCCTCTAATGGTTCACAAACCCCACAAGCAAGAAGGCAATATGAGAGAGGTGATAAAAGCTGGAAATCGGCCTAGGGTTCTCTTAGAATCAAGTGGTAGCCGATTTCAATGCCCTAGGGGTCATATTTATACTTACAGGCTACTAGGGTTTCAGTCTAAACCCTAATGGACAACTTAGCCACTAAGCAGCCCAATGAACCTTCTGGAATAAGGCCTTGGACGAAAATATGATGGATACCCATCATAATTTCGTTCCCCCTTAAGCCCATTAGGTTTCCTTAACCCAAAACTCAACTATCATACATTTGACAGTTTATACCCCTTTATTAAATTAATCTCTTTTGGTCACCAAATTAATTCCTATTTAATTTATGACCAATACTAATTAAACAAATATGATTTCTCCTTTAATATATTATTCTTATAATATATTAATAAATCATAATATTCTCTCTTTCTCCTTAAATTACCTTGTCAGGTTGATTTGGAGAAGGCAACCCAAAAGGACCATGCACAACCGGGTCAAGTACATACCAAATATAGTTACGGGCTTAGACACTATTCCAACAGTCTCCCACTTGGATAAGTCTAGTAACTATATCTCACATATGAATTCAGAATCCGATTAGCAATCGTAGCTCTTTATACTTCGCTGTTAACTCTGATCAACTTGTCCTTCAGATAAGGGATCGTATAATCCTCTGTTTTTGATATCATGCTGACAATGCTTATTGTCCAGCAGGAGTTCCTTGATTTCCGATTTGTTCGACATAGAATTTAGTTGAACACATCAACTTCATTCTGACCGGGCCCGGCACATAAGTCAAACCAAATCATTAAGTGGCCAATATATCACTTTTATTCTTATAGAATAAAAGGAACATATCAACTTCGACTCATATGCATTCATTATTCACTAATTGAATCACACACAATAATGCATTTTATAACATCAAGTTACTGATGCGTTTACACATTATCAATGCATAACCAACTAGCAAACAACAACCATATCTCTAAGTTTTAAGACTATATGATGTTATCACTTTGCGATCACTTAAGGTAAAACACCACGAAGTGATACAACAAAACTCGGGTTTACTCCAATGCTCAAATCATATTCATAAGCACTCATGAACTTTGCAGCAAACCTTTGCTATGCCCAACACCTTTTAGACATTCTACAAACAATTCATGACAGTCTTCATTCATATCTACTTCCAAAATATGACTGACTGTGGACTGTTTGAATAATCCTATCATTCAGGAAGTCAAAACATGCAAAATTGAAACAATAGATAAATAACCAACACAAGATAGTAGCTTTACTCATACATAACACAATTTTATTTACTCATCAAATGTCAAGTACAAACTATCTATTACACGTTTCCTATCTAATCCAAACTTATATCATCCTTTAGCCCAATGCTCCTAGCGTGCTGCAAGTGTTTGACCCTACTCAGTCCCTTCGTAAGGGGATCTGCTGAGTTTTCTTCCGATGATACCCTCTTCACAACGAGGAGTCCCTCTTCTACCCGATGTCTGATAAAATGGTATTTTCTGTCAATATGTCGAGATCTACCATGATCTCTCGGTTCCTTGGTCAAGGCAACCGCTCCTTTATTATCACAGAAAATTTCCATCGGCTCCCTTATGGATCTCACAACTCCAAGGTCTCCAATGAAGTTCTTCAACCATATAGCCTCCTTTGACACTTCGCTCGCCACAATATACTCTGATTCACACGTTGAATCAGCTATGGTCTCTTGCTTGGAACTTTTCCAAGTCACTGCTCCTCCATTTAGGGTAAAGACCCAGCCCGACTGCGATCGGAAGTTATCCCGATCCATCTGAAAACTAGCGTCACTGTACCCTCGTACCCTTAAGTCATCACTCCCACCGAGGACTAGAAACCATTCCTTGGTCCTCCGAAGGTACTTAAGAATATTCTTGACTGCAATCCAATGAGCTCTACCAGGATTCCCTTGATATCTGCTGACCATGCTCAAAGCGAAGGCCACATCAGGGCGAGTACAAGTCATAGCGTACATGATAGAGCCTACTGCAGAAGCATAAGGTACTCGGCTCATATCAGCTATCTCTGCCTCTATACTCGGGCTCTGAGTCTTACTCATCTTGGTATTGCTTTGGATTGGCAACTCCCCTTTCTTGGAATTTTCCATACTAAAACGCTTTAGTACCATATCCAAGTATGTATCCTGACTGAGTCCTATCAGTCTCTTTTCTCTGTTTCTTACTATTCTTATTCCCAGAATATATGCAGCCTCTTCGAGGTCCTTCATAGCGAAACATTTACCAAGCCAGGACTTAACCTCCTGTAAGGTTGGGATATTGTTTCCTATGAGCAGTATGTCGTCGACATACAATACGAGGAAGCTCACTATACTCCCACTGGCTTTGACATACACACAAAATTCATCTTCGCTTCGCAGAAAGCCAAACTCTCTAACCTTCTCGTCAAAACAAAGATTCCATCTGCGAGACGCTTGTTTCAATCCATAAATGGATTTCTCAAGCTTCCATACTCTATTTGGGTGCTTCGCATCGACAAAACCCTCTGGCTGATTCATGTAAACATCCTCAACCAACTTTCCATTAAGGAAAGCGGTTTTCACGTCCATCTGCCATATTTCATAATCATGAAATGCAGCTATTGCAAGCATCACCCTAATAGACTTTATCTTCGCAACTGGTGAGAAGGTCTCATCATAGTCAACTCCGGGAGTTTGAGTAAAGCCCTTCGCAACCAATCGAGCTTTATAAGTATGCACTTTCCCATCCATGTCCGTCTTCTTCTTGAAGATCCATTTGCACCCGACTGTCTTACGACCCGGTACATTATCAACCAAATTCCAAACTTGGTTGTCGTACATGGACTGAATCTCGCTGTCCATCTCCTCTTTCCATTTTGCAGACTCCGGGCATGCCATGGCTTCCTTATAGATGCTAGGTTCATCCAAATTTACTAGTGTACTATCACTAATAAATGTATCCCCTTTAGTAGTAATATGAAAACCATAAAACTGGGGTGGAACACTAGCCCTAGTGGAACGTCGAAGAGGTAAGGACTCGTCAACAGGTTCAACAGGAGTTTCCTCCTCAAGTTGAGTGCCAATGTCAGAGGTTCCTTCATCTCTTTGATCTTGAATTTCTTCAAGTTCAATTTGCCTCCCACTGTCTTCTTGGCTGATCAATTCCCTTTCTCGGAAAACTCCTCTTCTAGCAACGAAAACAACATTGTCACTCGGTCTATAGAAAAGGTAGCCAAAAGACTTCTGCGGATAGCCGATGAAATAACACTTCTCACTACGAGGTTCTAGCTTGTCGTGAGTCTCTCGTGTTACGAAAGCTTCGCAACCCCAAACCTTAATATGTGCCAACGAGGGAGCCTTCCCTGTCCACATCTCGTGAGGAGTCTTGGAAACCTTCTTGGTGGGAACTAAGTTAAGGATATGGGCGGCAGTCTCTTAGGCATACCCCCAGAAAGCTATTGGTAACGAAGTCTGACTCATCATAGAATGAACCATGTCCAACAAGGTCCGATTATGTCTCTCAGCCACACCATTCAATTGTGGCGTCCTCGGAGGTGTCAATTGTGAAACGATTCCGCATTCTTTTAGATAGTCGTGAAACTCAAGACTTAGGTAGTCTCCTCCTCGGTCTGACCGAAGCATCTTGATTTTCCTGCCCAGCTGATTCTCCACTTCATTCTTAAACTCTTTGAACTTTTCAAAGGTTTCCGACTTTTGCTTGATTAAGTAGATATATTCATATCTGCTATAATCATCTATAAAAGTCACGTAGAAGCGGAAAGCATCCCTTGTGGTGGATCTAAAGGGCCCACACACATCGGTGTGTATGAGATCCAATAAACCCTCACCCCTTTCACAAGTGCCAGTAAAGGGTGACTTGGTCATCTTCCCAAGTAAACAAGATTCACACGTGTCATCGTCCTTAAGGTCGAATGACTCCAACACTCCATCCTTTTGGAGTTGGGCTATGCGTTTCTTGTTGACATGGCCAAGGCGACAATGCCACAAGCTTGCTTTGTCTAGACTAGTATACGAATCAATATTCAAAACATTATTTCCTAAATTATCAACAATCATCACAAATTCATAAATCCCATTACAAGGTAATGCATTGAAATAAAAGACACCATTCAAATAAACGTTAATAGAACCATTATTATTATCAAAAGAATATCTGAAACATTGTCTAAACAACCCATGAAATGAAATAATGTTTCTTGCCATATCTGGTGAATAACAGCAATTGTCTAAATCTATCCCTAACCCATTACTCAACATTAAAGAATAAACACCGACTTTAGTCACAGGCGACGATCTTCTGTTTCCCATAATCAGGTTCATCTTTCCATGTTCCACCTCCCTACTTCTTTTTAGGCCCTGGATATCAGAACAAATATGGTAACCACACCCTGTATCAAGAACCCATGAAGTAGCAAATGATGAGTTATTATATTTAATAGAACACACACCTGCAAATGTGGGCTTAATCTTCCCATCTCTTATGTCCTGCAGATATTGTGGGCAGCTTCGCTTCCAGTGGCCCTTTTGGTGGCAATAGAAGCACTCTGCTTCTTTAGGATCAGAATAGGGTTTAACAGGGCCTGCTTTGGTCCCACTTGAGGACGAACCATCACGGGGTTTCCTCTTATGGTGGCTCTTACATGGAGCCTTTCTCTTTTTACCCTTTCCTTGACCTATTGCCATCACAGGAGCGGCCACAGCAGGGGACGGTGCAACGGATTTGTCTTTGAGGTTGCTCTCAGCAGTCCTCAAGAGTCCTTGGAGCTTGCTCAAGGAGACCTCCTCTTTGTTCATGTGGTAGGTCATCCTAAACTGATTGTAGCAGGAGGGCAAGGAGTGGAGGATTATGTCGATAGCCAAATCCTCATCAAACTTAACATTAACTTTGAGAAGAAAATCAACATACCTCTACATTTTCTGCAAATGAGAGGTTAGGGATTCTCCACTCCCCATCTTAGCGGTGATCATGTTATTAATGATCTCGTAGCGCTCTTGCCTCGCGCTTTGGTGATACATGTCCAGCAAATCCTGATGCATTTCATACGGATACATGTCCTCATAGGACTTTTGGAGTTCGAGGTTCATGGTGGCCAGCATGATGCAGTGAACTTTCATGGCATCACGCTCATGGGCGTCAAAGGCGGCCAATTCTTCAGGAGTAGCAACATCTGGGATGATCTTCTCAAGCTTTTCATCGAGGACATATTCTTTGTCCTCGTAGCGTGTGATCATGCGAATATACCTCATCCACTCGTTGAAGTTTGAACCATCAAATGTCACTTTCTGACACAAGTTCATCAACGAGAATGACCCAGAAGCGTTGTTGTTGTTGTTGTTGTTTGCAAACATCTGAAAAGGAAAGGAACAAAGTTTGATTAGAAATGAATCCCTAATTAAACACCCAAATGAGAAATTAGGGCTAGGATCCAACAACATTATTTACAACATAGAAAGGGATGTCGTACTCTAAAAGTAAATAATTTGAAGGTAAGTGAATGACGATTCACTAATTCTCACCATGAAAAACGAAAAGGCAATTTAGGTTTTAAATGTATTGAAAACTCCTAGATCTTTGAGATTCATTGAACTTTTCAATGGCATGTTTAAATCTCGATATGCATTTCAAATTTGCGACTGGGATACTGAGGATCGCAAACAAATTTGTGAATAACCATGCGAATCAACATGGTGAACTCAATGTCTCTATCACCTAATCAATGTGCCGGTAAACCACACATGCTCCATTGATCTATGACAAACATCGAGTCACCCTTCGCTACCAATGTCATCCCCAAATTGATGTGGTGGTTAATCACACGAGCTCCATCAACGTTTGACAAGGGTACAAAGTGTAATTCCATGGATTAGCATCATTTTCACATTTTACCCTAAAGTAACTAGGAATGGGAATTTGTAAAAGATGTAGTTACTTTATATTTAACATTATACTTTTAATGAGAAGAGGGTTGCCCTATCCTACCCGTTCGGCTAACGACCCTCCACCAGTCAAGCAAGCGGTAGGTGTGAGTGTACACCCATTAAGTGTCATTTTATAGGCAACAACCTTATACCCACCTTATAGACTGGCTTCGTGAATGAGGCCTACTAACGGTAAGACTAGCATTTAAGTTATACATATATATTAATTAAGCTTGTAATTATATATAATAGTATAGGGTTGAATTTTAAACTTGTAAAATTCTAAGGGTTTGAAATTTAAATGATTCAAAATTAAACTTTTAATTACAAAATTCAAATTTCAAAACTTGAGGGCAAGTTTTGAACTTTTCAAAACATAAGGGATCAAATAACAAATAATCCAAATTAAACAATTAGTTTCATAATTATCTATATTTGACCTAATCTTATTTTAGTCATTAGATAATTACCAAATAACTTTAAATAATCCATATTTATCATATAGACAACCAATATTTAAAAGATTCGAAATTATCTAATGTTTTGGCAAGGATAATCACTTAATTAGGATAAAATTCGGATTTTAACTTCATAAAACAGTTTAAGCATCAAATCCAAGTCAAAATAGCAGCTAAATCCCAAAATACCCTCTGTGCGACGCACAAACTCGCCGAGTCAGACCTGGACTCGCCGAGTAGGGGCCAACTCGCCGAGTCCAGATACTGACTCACCGAGTTGAGTCGGATAGAGGCCAAAAACTTGATTTTTAGCAAACAAAACAATTAAGCATCACATACAACTAAAAACAATCAAGGCTCTAGTACCACTGATGGGTTTTATGCATAAGAAACAATCATATGTGCTCATACAAACCCTAATGCTTGGATCTAGGTTTCTCTATTGAACATGCTTTGATTCCAAGACTTACAAATCCTAATCTTACATACAAATAACAAAACTAACATATAGAATCAGATCTAGATGTTTACCTCTTCAAATGTTGGCTTAGATCTTCTTCTTTTCTTCTCTTTAGCTTAGAGTCACAAATGCAACTCCTCTAATGGTTCACAAACCCCACAAGCAAGAAGGCAATATGAGAGAGGTGAGAAAAGCTGGAAATCGGCCTAGGGTTCTCTTAGAATCAAGTGGTAGCCGATTTCAATGCCCTAGGGGTCATATTTATACTTACGCCTTACTAGGGTTTCAGTCTAAATCCTAATGGACAGCTTAGCCACTAAGCAGCCCAAGGAACCTTCTGGAATAAGGCCTTGGACGAAAATATGATGGATACCCATCATAATTTCGTTCCCCCTTAAGCCCATTAGGTTTCCTTAACCCAAAACTCAACTATCATACATTTGACAGTTTATATCCCTTTATTCAATTAATCTCTTTTGGTCACCAAATTAATTCCTATTGAATTTATGACCAATACTAATTAAATAAATATGATTTCTCCTTTAATATATTATTCTTATAATATATTAATAAATCATAATATTCTCTCTTTCTCCTTAAATTACATTGTCAAGTTGCTTTGGAGAAGGCAACCCAAAAGGACCATGCACAACCGGGTCACGTACATACCAAATATAGTTACGAGCTTAGACACTATTCCAACAGTTTGTGCTTAACAACATGAAGAATTATCGGACATGTTCTGAGATTATGCGTGCTGTTCTCAGACTTTCTGGATGCAGATTCAATCGGTGAATTACCGTTTGTGTTTTCTTCTCTATACTCCTGAATTTATTTACTATGATTCGTTTTAAAGACAATTTTTCATTTTCTTAATAGTTTTTCGTTAGTAGGTATTGTTTGGGAAGTGATATCAAGAATGTGATAACGGGCAGTCTAAAACATGTGTAAAGGACTGAATCTGAATTGTCTAGACTCTGTGTTCAATGTGCTGGTAGGCACGAAGGATTTGAAAGTGTGGATTTAGATAGTATTGTTTGGACTGACCATACGACGCTCGGGTAGATTGAGCAGTGAGATAAAAACGGGAACCCACGGGATACACTAGATTAATACGCATCTAGAACTGTGGTTCAACTTTTCTTTGATGTACGAACTTATGTCCTTAATTCTGGTCCTGATAGGGCAACCGGGGGGTTCTGATAAAGTAGGTCTGTAGGAAATTATTTTCTTTCTTTCTTTCTGTCAGTCATATGTTACCTTCTCTGCGTGATCAGAAGATCCGACCTGGAATGCAACATATTCAACTCTATTTCTACACATCTTCTTATCTATGAAACTATTTCTATCTATTAGCCATATGATGTCCCCTCTGCGTGATCGGAAGATCCGAACTGGGACACATCATATGCAACATTCTACCTCTCAATCCCTCTATCCTAGTTAGCCATATGTTGTGCCCTTTGCGTGATTGAAATATATCCGACCTAGGACACAACATATGCACCTATTTCTAAATCTAACTTCCTCCTTAATAAATTTTTACTCACCTAAAGTAAGGAGTTCTTGATAACCAGGGTATATCGGGAAGTGGGGAACACGTTCTAGTGCAACTAAAATTGAACCATTTAGAGGTTGTATGTAGATCTCGCTGCTTAATTTAAGTGGACAACAATACCCGTGGTTGTCATCAGCGAAATAGTTTATTTAGAAAAGTTTGTCGATACTCTTCGTGTTTAAGTGGACCACAATATCGGCAATTGACCGGATCTATTCATGAAAGTAAAGGTATTGATAAACAAGTTCAGGCTGTCTCACAACTTTGATCCCAAATATTTTTGTTTTTGTTAAATTTGTTCATAGTTTTCCTCTATGCACAAATTTAGGGGGGGAATTAAAAAAAAATCAAACAAAAATCCGAAAAGTGAAAAACCCAAAAATATTGTGTGCTAAATTTTCTTTTAGTTTTGTTTTGTCTTGAAAAGTGAATCTAGGTGTAGATGAGACTCATGGAGACTGTATCGAAGATTTTCTGAGTCAAGGCTTCATCCGTGATCATCGAAGAATTTTCATTCGAAGAAGCAAGAAATGAAGATTATTCTTTCGACATTCAATCTTTCAACCCCAGAAGCAAGGTGAAGCTGAAATTGAAGATTATTTGATGGATTGCATTGAAGCCTCCTCAATCAGTCTGCTGCCATCTTAAACCTGCTGAAGTGATCAAGAATATTTGTTCTCTTTAATGTTCTCTCTAAAGATTCTCAAACTGAAAGCGCTATCTTTCAAGAATCAGTACAAGAAGTCTCCTCACCCAATGTGCGTTCAATGTCAAATTTTGAAGAAAAGCCCAACTGCTCAAGATGAAGTCATTCATTGAAGATTCGTCAAGTTCATCTTGAAGTCGTGAAGAATTTGAAGATTAATGCTGAAGCCAAGCTCTCGATGAAGATTGACAAGAAAAGCTAGCTACTTTTTAGGGGGAGATTTTTGGGTCAAAAATATGGTTTATACTTTGCTTTTCTAGGAAATTGTATTTTTATGTAATGTTTATGAGTTTACGGCCAAATGGTCTGTTTACGGACATAAACCCATTTACGACCGTAAACCCATTAGGCCCATATTCTCCAAATATAAATATAGGTGTAAGGGGTGAGGAGTAGATTGATGAACATGAGAAGAGAGAAACTAGAGAGAAGAAGAGAGAATTTTGTGTGTGTGAATCTATTGTAAGGAACTCAATTCTAATCATATCATTCAAGATTCATCATCTTCTTCTTCTCCTTCTCTTCTATTTTATCTGACATCATCCGTTTGATTGGGATTCTACACCATCAAAAGGATCTGATTGATACACAAGCAGATTAGGGACTTACAATCGCCATGTGGGATATCATCTTCATTAGGAAAGCTTTTTCCAAAAGGATAAGGAAGACCATAGTTGTCTGAACTAGACATCTATGAGGGAGAAATTCAAGTTTAGTTTATTTAAGTCCTTAATATAACACCCAAATGAAATATTAAGGCTAGGACCCAACACAATATTTTACAATTTGGAAGAGGGATGTCGTAATCTGAATGCAAAATATTTGAAGGTAGGTAAATAACGATTTACCAATTTCCACCATGAAAAACGAAATTGATAATTAGGTTTTAAATGGATTGAAACTCATAGATCCTTTGATATTCATTGAACTTTTTAATGACATGTTTAAATCTCGATTGTGCCCTATAAGTTTGTGACTGGGATGCCGAGGATCATAAACAAGGTGTGAATAACTATGCAAATTAGCTTGGTACTCTTAATGTTACAACCACCTAATCAATGTGTCAGTTAACCACACACACTCCATTGATCTATGATTAACATCAAGCTACCCTTTGCCACGCAGTGTCAGTCCCAGATTAGTGTGTCGGTTAACCACACACGCTCCACTAACGACTTAACAAGGTGCAAAGTGAAATTTCATGGGATAACACCAAATTGACATTCTCCTAAGTAACTAAGATTGGGAATTTATAAGTGTTTAGTTACTTAGTATTTCATTATAATTTTAATGAGAATTTAAATGTCCTGTCAAACCCGTTCGGCTAACGTCCCTCCACCAGTCAAGGAAGCGGTGGGTGAGAGTGGACACCCATTAAACTATCATTTTATAGGCAGTAACCGTATACCCCCTTATAGACTGGCTTCGTGAATAAGGCTTAATAACGATAAGACCGACTTTACTCTTATACATATATATATATATATATATATATATATATATATATATATATATAATATTATAATAGTATAAGGGTTGAATTTTAAACTATTAAAATTTTAGGGTTTGGAACTAAATGTTTCAAAGTGAGATTTTGCATTTACAAATTCCAAAACTTGAGGGAAAGCTTTGAACTATTCAAAAACTTTTGGAATATTTTAATGAAAAGACTCGTGAAAATCCATAACTTGAGGACAAGTTATGGAGTTCATAAAACAACTAACCATATAAACTAATACAAAACATGAAAATTTGACAATTATCTTTTAAATTGGATAAGCATGATCATTACAACATCAAAAATAGGTTTATAAGTTCAAAAATAGTTTATGGTAATGATCATAGTTCAATTCCAGCCTTAAAACTCGAAGTTTTGCATTTAGGAGTACCAACTCATTGAGTTCATGAATTGACTCGGCGAGTTGGTCAGTTTAAAGGGTGGACTCGGCGAGTTCACTGTTCAGACAGCAGAAAATCGATTTTTTAAGCTTTGAAAACAAGTAGCATCAAGTATAATGTAAAACAAACCTAGGCTCTGATACCACTGAAGATTTTTGAGCATTCTAACACTCCTATGGTGTACATGCAACCCTAGATACCTTGGATCTATGTTTTCTCTATTATACATGACAACTTTCAATTTTCCAAGGTATCATCCTAACTAGCAAATTATGAAGTATATAGAATACAAAATCTAGTTGAATGAAATACCTTTTTTTGTAGCTTGAAACCTTGAGCATTTAAGAGCTTAGTGCCCCAAGTGTTGCACCTCAAATGGTTCACACAACACCACCAACAATTGGAGGACTTGAGAGAGGATTCCTTGCTTCACAAAAATTGGCTAGCACTCTTCTAAGCTTCCTTAGGGCTGATTTCATGAGCTAGAGAGGTTCTTATATAGTGTGGCTTAATTAGGGTTACACCATGCAAACCCTAATGTGCATGACTTTCCATATTCCTCATGCTCCATGGGTTTAAACCTCCATGGATCATCCACATGGGTTGTGACAACCGTCAAAATTCGAGTCGGTTCTAGATTTGATAAACTTAGTTGTACGTGTAGGCATGACACGTACTAGATTTAGTAACTAGAAACTAAGTTATAACCTACTAGAAACTTGGAAACACTTAGAATGATGGATAGTATACTTAGATTTCACATTGATATGTGAATTCTACAACTACTTGACTATAGTGAATATCCATATTTGGGTCGCTCTTTGACTCGAACACCTTTTTCATGAATCATATACACACATCATGCATTTGACCTAGTGGTATACATTAGGTCCGAGTCTCATAGGAACTTAAGTTAAAGTTGAAGACTAGGACTAGTATACGTGATTCCTCAATTTCGCTTGAATCTCGAAATCACTACATAGATTGCCAATAAACCGGTAAAAATAAATACAAATACTATTTCTAACTTGAATAAGAGTTATGAAACTCTAAAATAGTTTGAAGTCTCAAAATTTAATTAATTTTGATATCCAAAGACTTACAAACTCCTCAAAACCCTAAAAAGCCCTAAAAACACATGTTTATAAACTTTAACCTTAAAAATTCTATAAAAATAATTACGAAAATTAAAATATTATTTTATAATAATTAAAATTATGAAAATGCATTCAAGGAAAATAAAATTTAAAGTATCAACATTTATTCCTAATTATCAAGTTAAATCAATAATTTTATAAAACAAATCATGGCTTAATGCATTATTTATATAAAAAAATGGGAAAATTTATAAAAATTGAGGGAAATTTATATAAAATAAATGGAAAAGATGGGGGGTCTCTCTCCTCATTGAAAATTCGGATCTCTCTCCCCATATCTCTCCTCTTCCCAACACAAAATCATTTTTCTCCACTCTCACACTCCATCTTCCCTCATTCTCTCTCATTTTTCTCTCACTCTCTCACACACATTTTCTCTCTTCCTCCTTCTAAGAACCACAAAATTTTCCAGCAAAAAAACCCAATAATACTCCTCAAACTCGAAATCTTCATCATATTGTGGTGTTCTTGAAGGTAAAATCGATTTCTACTTCATTATTCCTTCAAGTTTTACTATTTCTTCTTCTCTATAAACACTTTTCTTTGAGATTAGTCACATGCATGTTCATAACCATGATTTTTATGATTATGGTGATATTATTTCACCCAAAAACCAACATACATGTGATAATCTTCAAGCTTAGAGGCTTGATCATCAAAGTTAGTTGTTAAAAAGCTTTCAAATAGGTTCATAAAGAATTTATCCCCAAATAAATATCTAAAACTTCTTTTCTGATTAAATCCGATTTTCCCAGAACTCCACCAACAAAATGAGATGTTCTATAAATTTTCAGAAAATAATTATTTTTTCTCGAATTATTATAATTATTGCAAGAAAATAGGGCAATAGTTCAAATAAAATACTTTCTAAGGTCTATAAATCCTAGGTAAATTCGTGGATGACCTGAGAGTGAGTTATTACATCTCAATGAGTTTCATCGATTTTTGTTACTGTTTAGTATGATTCTGAGTTTTCTTTTTTATTTAGTTCCAATAAATCATAAAACCACTTTACGGAATGTAAAAATATCATCCCTTATTTTTCGCAAGTTTTACCTTATGTGCAAGACTCAGAAAAATATTTTAGGAATGTTTCAAAATGTATATTTATTTTTCCATGATTTTTGTGTTATAATGGATTAAAAACAGGAAAAACAGTTTTACTCATCCAAAATTCATGAAAATTTACCAGATCTTATATTATATTAGGATGCTATATAAAAATTTGTACAATTGTTCTCTTCTGTAAGCTATTTTTCTTCTATTTTCCTAAGATTAAACATGCATACATCCAAAAATCGGATTTCACTATTTAAAAATGAGTCATGATATTTTTCTCATATTATATACAACATCAAGTAATTTTACAAACATTTTCAGGCATTATCTTAACTTTTTACTATTTATTCTAATTTTTATTGATTAAATACACATAAATTAGGAAAATCAGAATTTTATATATAAAAATAACCTTTGCCATTTTTCCTAGATTATATATGTGCTATATAAGTAGAAAACAAGTTTGGACAATTTTACATACTATTTTCTAATTATCTTCATTTTTGTTAAAATAAACACACAAAAATCATAAAATCAGGTTAAACTATTTGAAAACCAATTTTGGTATTTTTCCCAGATTATGTACACTGCGTATGAATTTTGAAAAAAGTGTTGTATTTTCCCTAACAGTTTAATAATTATTCATGAATTAATACTTATTTAAGTGAATAAAACAAAGAAAATATCCAAACTGTTTGGAAACCAACTTTTTTATTTTTCCTAGCTTTTATATATGTAATAACACTATTACAAAAAGTTTGGGGAATTTTTGAAATTGTTTTCTATTTATCTCTATTTTGATTGAATAAATACACAAAAATCCGAAAAATCATGATAAACTATTTGAAAATCAGTTTTTATATTTTTCCCAGACTGAATATGTTTTATAACAGTAGTGCACAATGTATGGGGAATTTTCTTAACTTATTTCTATTTTCATGAATTTTTATCTATTTAGAGATTTAAATATAAGAAAAATGGCTATACATATCTATAACCCATGAAAATTTATCTGGAAGTCTTTTAATATAGTTAGAACCCACATCAGAAGTTTGGTAATTTTATTAACTGTTTAGTATTTTTCATGATTTTATGATGATTCAAGAAATTAAAATGGTGAAAATAGCTAGACCAATAAAAATGCAAGAAAACTTATCTTAAGGTCTTTGACTTCAATTACAACTGAAATGCAAAGTTTAGGAAATTTTGGAACTGAATTGGCTTAGTTTTTTAAATATTTAATCATTGAACACCTCCTAAAATGTTACATTTTAACATTTCAATAATGGGAAATTCCAATGGAATTTGTTATACAACAAATTGACTCATAGAAATCTAAATTTCACAGAAAAATGTTTGTAACTTAACAATATTAAATTTTGACACAATATTGGCATAATTCTATTGTAATAGTAAGTATATTAGTGTTAGATTTCGATTAGAGACTCACTAGTGTATACCATTATTATAGGAATCAGTAATGGTACAAGTGGAGGGTAGTTGAAGGAACCATTCGCACCATCTCAATGCATTGTGAGTATTCACCACTCCCCTATTTTTGGTTTTTACATTTTGATGTGGAAACGCATGTCCTAAACTATTTATGTTCGTTATATTTATTTGACTCATATAAACTTGGTTGCTATATTTTGCATATTGTGAGTATTCACCACTCCCCTATTTTCAGTTTTTATGTTTTGGGGTGGAAAAGCATGTCCTAAACTATTTATGTTCGTTGTATTTATTTGACTCGTATAAACGTGGTTGCTATATTTTGCATGTTGTGAGTATTCACGCATTCCCCTATTTTCTGTTTTTATGTTTTGGGGTGGAAAAGCATGTCTGGAAAACTGTTTATTGTTCGTTGTATTTAAATTGATTTGTATCAAACTTGATTGCTATATTTTGCTATGTATGTCTATGCAACACGAAACATGAGTCCTTATCGTCTTAAGTCCCTTCTCGTATACTTTAATCCAACCATTAACTCTTTGAGCCAATGGTAATTATGGATAGCACTATTAGGAATTGACAACTCCTCACTCGCCCAATTGCTTGAGTGCATGATACCATATTAATCTATGGAACGATAAGCATAGATCTTGATAGGGCATCAATCATAGGCTTGGTTGTGAACTCATTGTTTGCTTATATACATAAAAACTTGTTATTTATTATGGTAGTAAACTGTTTATTAATGTGACATCCCTAATTTCACGGCCAGAAAAGACCGATTTGTTTATGCTTTGTTTTTAAAATCAGAGTAATCGTTTAAAGAAAACTGTTGCGGAATTTGTTCCCAAAAACAAAAATCTGATAACCATTTATCCAAACATTTCTCAAAGAGAATGTATTTTCATTAAATAATAAAACCTTGGGATGTCATGTTCGATACAGATCAAAAGCATAAACATTATAAAATAGACCTTACAATAGTTATTTATAACTACTGATCTATAATCCAAAATCTCTCGTCAAGTCCGCCAACTTATACCTTTGTGCCATTACCTGTAATGAAAAGAAAACTGAGTGGGTCAGGCTTAGGAGCCTGGTGAGCATATAGGGTTTTCAACCCACAATAATATAATTATTATATTTAATCAGCAAACAATCAACCCAATTACCCATCCCCATTATCTTCTTAAGGTTTTACCCTAAGAACCAACTATCCTTCATTCATTTATTCCTAAGGAATTGGCACGAAATCCATTGCTGCCAAAGTTTATTTATCAAGTACTAAATCCATAGTTATCAGGCGCTAACTCCCTAGTCACCAAGGTTCACTTAGCAATGCGCTAACTCCATAGTCGCCAAGGCTTACTCAACAAGCGCTAACTCCATAGTCGCCAAGGTTTACTCAACGTGCGCTAACTCCATAGTCACCAAGATTCATCAAATAGGCACGAAGTCACATCGTCGCCAAGGTTTATACAATAGGTGCTAACTCCATAGTCACCAACTATCCCATCTACCCAAGTTCTACTCAACATTTTTGTAGATATAAATACTTCCACAGTTTAAATCATTTAACACTTGTATAAAACATCAATTCCACGCCCATCTCAAATAGACAAATAATATATAAACACATAGCACGTATTTCATAGCAAATACTTCATATTTATGTGTTAGAAGAAAGTAACTACACACTCACGCATATAAACAACAATATACTTAATACACTCAAACCATACTTGTATTATTATCGTGTTTATGAAAGGTAGTATACACTCACTTGATCAGAAGATGATCAGACAACACTACGGCTTGTAGAAGTAGTATATCTCCGCAGATCTGGAATATCTTCACAAAAATTGAACTTCTCGCTGGCAGAGCTTCGGCTCGGGAATCACGCTCTTCGGGATTCTCGGGGCTTCGGATCTTGCTTCGGGACTCGGGATTGAGACCGGGGCTTTTGGACACTTCGGGCACGCAAAACGATGCAAAACGGGAGAGAGAGAGAGGAGAGAAAAAGAGAAAATAAGCCGACTGGCCTCGCATCCTATTTATAGGAGGCTGGAGCCTCGGCGTACGCGGGACGTACAGGCGTACGCGTCCGAAACGTCACTGCATGCGTCATCCGAAGAACTCGAGTGCGAAGGTCGTCATGCTTCGCTGTACGCGGGGCGTACTTCGGATGAGTCTGATGACTCGCCTTCGGATAATACCGGGATTTAATAATTAAATTTAAATTATTAATTATTTAATAAACTTCGAAAATTCATATCTTCTTCATACGAACTCCGTTTTCGATGTTCTTTATATCCAAGCGTAGGTGAGACTACGCTCTACGACTTTCGTTTAGACTCCGTCGGCTAATTTTGACTTTTATTTTTATTATTTATTTTTAATAGGTCGGGACAAAAAATTTCGTTATAAATTCATATCTTCTTCGTTTGACGTCCGTTCTTGCCTAACTTTTCGTCGTTTCGCTACTAACAACGAGATATTCGATTCTCGTTTAGATCGCTAAGGCTAAATATCACTCTAACGTAAATTCACTTTTTACGTCATTCAGCATTGTGTCGGTTCTGTCGCGAAACTTCAACAAGTCATAACTTCTTCGTTATAACTCGGATTTTGGCGTTCTTTATATGCACGGAAACCTTGTAACATATACTACAACTTAGTTAGGATTATTCATCCTAAATAATCTTCTATCAAAAAGTCATTTTTGACGCTTATTGTCTCTAAATTGACTAGCCCTGATCTACGGGCGTTACAATTATCTCCCCCTTAGGATGATTACGTCCAGGAATCATCAACGAGATAGGATTCGTATACTGACTCCATAAGTTATCTCTCCATCCTAAGTAATAACCTTGATGCTCAATCATGCATCTGCTCTTCATACTACGTTGGACTTTCGATCGACATCTTTAAGTTACAAAATAAATCCTTATTGTGGACTCCTTCTTCTTCTAAGGATAAATACATTCATTTATCTATTGTAACTAACCGATGGGTCGTGCCCCGATGACCTCTCATCGTGGTCGGACTCAATTTAATATGACCACTAGGATCGGAATAACCATCATCCTACTAGTCATTACCGAAACAATGGTAATGACATGCTTGAATAAAACGGAAACAATTTCTAGCTTCTTGGTAACCTTGCGACTTTCCCTGATCCAAGTGCGAGTCCTATGCTTCCGGTAGTATAGATCTCTACTACCATTCACACCTACTGATACTCGTCCCAAGCATTGTCTCGCAGTTAACCAAGTCACCATACATAAATCATATAATCATTCAACACATCATATAACAAAACCATACATATCACATAGATATCAAAACCATACATATCACATAGATATCAAAACTAGGGTTTATATTAATTCTTGAAACGATTACACAAAGGTTCAAGTTAACCCTATACTATGCGTCTACTAGGCTACACCACAAGTCACTATTCGCACTGCTACTTCATAACTGATTATTGGATATAAAATCCTCATCCTTGATTCGCTTCATCGAGGATCATGTGGAATGCCCTTGGCTTTGCTGGTTTTTTCTTCTTCGGGCAATTGATCGAAATATGCCCTTTTTCGTTACACTCATAACACACTCTCTTACTAGATGCACATTCATTGGCGTAGTGCCCAGTCTTTCCACACTTGAAACATGTAACCTCCTCGCCACATTTTCCTAAGTGTTTCTCTTGCACTTATCACACCATCTCACTTCATCCCCTCCTCCTTCGAACTTTTTCGAACCAGACTTTGAGAATTTTCTCTTCTCGTCGGACCTTGAAGAACCTTCATGCTTCCTTTTCTCACCAACTTCAGCTCTCTCCAGACCCTTCTCTCTTATCTGGGTCTCAACATTCCTGGCTGCTCTAACGGCCGTTTTCAAGGTAGTTGCCATTTTGACTGTTGGGCCAAAGTCTGTGGGCAATCCGTTAGCAAACCTATCGATCTTGGAGAGTTCAGTAGGCACCAAGTAGCGGAATAGCTTCATCCTCTCAGTGAACGCGGTGGCATACTCATCCATACTCATCTTTCCTTTCTTCAGGTTCTGAAATTCGTTGTTTAGGTCTATCAGATCTATCTCTGAGCAGTATTGCATTTTCATTTGCTCCACGAATGTTTCCCAAGACATTTGCATGGCTTCTCCTGTTGGCATTGTATCTGCCAACAACTTCCACCAGCTCAAGACTCCAATCTTCAGTTGTCTAACTGCAAAGACGGTCTTCTGTTTGTTGCTACTGTCACAACTTTCAAATACCATCTCCATTTCAGAGATTCAATCCATAATCTCAACAGGCTTTGGGCTCCTAGAAAGACTTGGCGGCTTGGCGCCCAAGAAATTCTTGTACATTCTCCCATCCTTGTTGTTTCCCTTTTCCGGGTCGTTCCTTCGTTCTCCTTGAGTCCTAACTTGACTCACAGCGCGACTATTGTTTACTTCCTCCGATTGTTCGGGAATCAGATCGGGTTCCTCAATAGGTATGATAGGTTCGTCCCTATTTTCATGTAACATCCATCGCATATCATCCCTTTGTTCGGCTAACATAGCCCGAATCATGGCTTGCACCCCAGCCATCATTATTGGTTCTGGTGCTGCTGCTACAACAGGTATTTGCTCAATCACTGGTGGTTGATTCCTGTTTTCATCCGCGTTTCCAACGCCACTCCTGGTTCTTACCATTTTTGATCTATACACCGAATAAGGTGAAATTAGATCCTCATCCATGATAGATAATTAAATCATCCTTATCACTCCGAAACATTTACATGCTAGTTCTAATACCGTAGACATACGCTTAGAATCCTAAACACATAAGGTTTCCAGATCCGGTCGGCAACAGACCATAGATCCAAACAAATAAAATCATATATGGCAACATATAACATTTAGCACATAAAAGCATTTTAGGCATCACTCCTAAAATAAACTAGTGCTTGTGTCAATTTAGATGTACTACCTAACATATTTTAGACACACTCCTCCCAATCATTACTTAGCATTCTAAGTTTAAGTCTAGAAATTTCCTACAAATTCCTAGTTCACTTAAACTAATGCTCTGATACCAACTGTGACATCCCCAATTTCACAGCCAGAAAATACCGATTTGTTTATGCTTTGTTTTTAAAATCAGAGTAATCGTTTAAAGAAAACTGTTGCGTAATTTGTTCCCAAAAACAAAAATATGATAACCATTTATCCAAACATTTCTCAAAGAGAAAGTATTTTCATTAAATAATAAAACCTTGGGATGTCATGTTCGATACAGACCAAAAGCATAAACAATATAAAATAGACCTTACAATAGTTATTTATAACTACTTATCTATAATCCAAAATCTCTCGTCAAGTCCGCCAACTTATACCTTTGTGCCATTACCTGTAATGAAAAGAAAACTGAGTAGGTCACGCTTGGGAGCCTGGTGAGCATATAGGGTTTTCAACCCACAATAATATAATTATTATATTTAATCAGCAAACAATCAACCCAATTACCCATCCCCATTATCTTCTTAAGGTTTTACCCTAAGAACCAACTATCCTTCATTCATTTATTCCTAAGGAATTGGCACGAAATCCATTGCTGCCAAAGTTTATTTATCAAGTACTAAATCTATAGTTATCAGGCGCTAACTCCATAGTCACCAAGGTTCACTTAGCAATGCGCTAACTCCATAGTCGCCAAGGCTTACTCAACATGCGCTAACTCCATAGTCGCCAAGGTTTACTCAACTGCGCTAACTCCATAGTCGCCAAGATTCATCAAATAGGCACGAAGTCACATCGTCGCCAAGGTTTATACAATAGGTGCTAACTCCATAGTCACCAACTATCCCATCTACCCAAGTTCTACTCAACATTTTCGTAGATATAAATACTTACACAGTTTAAATCATTTAACACTTGTATAAAACATCAATTCCACGCCCATCTCAAATAGACAAATAATATATAAACACATAGCACGTATTTCATAGCAACTACTTCATATTTATGTGTTAGAAGAAAGTAACTACACACTCACGCATATAAACAACAATATACTTAGTACACTCAAACCATACTTGTATTATTATCGTGTTTATGAAAGGTAGTATACACTCACTTGATCAGAAGATGATCAGACAACACTACGGCTTGCAGAAGTAGTATATCTCCGCAGATCTGGAAGATCTTCACAAAAATTGAACTTCTCGCGGGCAGAGCTTCGGCTCGGGAATCACGCTCTTCGGGATTCTCGGGGCTTCTGATCTTGCTTCGGGACTCGGGATTGAGACCGGGGCTTCGGGACACTTCGGGCACGCAAAACGATGCAAAACGGGAGAGAGAAGAGAGAAAAAGAGAAAATAAGTCGGCTGCCCTCGCATCCTATTTATAGGAGGCTGGAGCCTCGGCGTACGCGGGACGTACAGGCGTACGCGCGGCGTACGCGTCCGAAACGTCACTGCATGTGTCATCCGAAGAACTCGAGTGCGAAGGTCGTCATGCTTCGCTGTACGCGGGGCGTACTTCGGATGAGTCCGATGACTCGCCTTCGGATAATACCGGGATTTAATAATTAAATTTAAATTATTAATTATTTAATAAACTTCGAAAATTCATATCTTCTTCATAAGAACTCCGTTTTCGACGTTTTTTATATCCAAGCGTAGGTGAGACTACGCTCTACGACTTTCGTTTAGACTCCGTCGGCTAATTTTGAATTTTATTTTTATTATTTATTTTTAATAGGTCGGGTCAGAAAATTTCGTTATAAATTCATAACTTCTTCGTTTGACGTCCGTTCTTGCCTAACTTTTCGTCGTTTCGCTACTAACAACGAGATCTTCGATTCTCGTTTAGATCGCTAAGGCTAAATATCACTCTAACGTAAATTCACTTTTTACGTCATTCAGCATTGTGTCGGTTCTGTCGCGAAACTTCAACAAGTCATAACTTCTTCGTTATAACTCGGATTTTGGCGTTCTTTATATGCACGGAAACCTTGTAACATATACTACAACTTAGTTAGGATTATTCATCCTAAATAATCTTCTATCAAAAAGTCATTTTTGATGCTTATTGTCTCTAAATTGACTAGCCCTGATCTACGGGCGTTACAATTAATTATAGCAATGAACTTTGTTTCTCATTACAACAATGAACTTTTATTACTGGAAACTTATATACATGTTTTAGCAATGAAATTGTTTTCTCCTTGTAGCAACGAACTTGATTGCTCATTTTAGCAATGAAACTTGTTTACTTGTTTGAGTAACGAACTTGATTTCTTATGAGAATATGAACGTTGCATCTCATTTGGGCAACATACTTTATCTCTCATGATGACAAACAACTTTGTTTATACAAACTTATTTACTCATTTTAACAATATACTTTTATTATTGGAAACTTTTATCAAAAATTTGATTTCGATTCATGGAACCAATATTTTTTTTTATTTGTGAGTACTCACCAACTATTTTTATAATCGACGTTCGTTTTACATGTTTTTTGAGGAATCATCGAGTAAGTGGCACTTAGGGACACATCACTTTTAGGAGCATTCGCATGTGTTGTATTTCAATGTACTTTGTAATTTCTTTTAAAAGTTGTTCAAACCCATTGTAAATTTGTAATGATTTTTAATACTATGGTTGGTGTTGTCTTTTAACTTTTGCTACGAAACCCTTTATATTGCCACTCCTCGTGTTTCGGCTTTAGCGGGGTGTGATATGGGTTTAGCCCAACATAAAGAACTATGGATCATAAGCCCACTTTATAAGAATGAATGATTTACACAATAAATCCCCATATATTTAATTAGTCTCTTTTGATCACAAAATTAATTCCAAATTAATTCTTGATCAATACTATCTAAATCATATGATTTCATATTAATATATTAGAACTTATAATATATTAATAAACCATAAATATCCTCTTCTCAAAAGTCCATCCTTCAGATTGTTCCAGTGCCATTCAACCCAAATGGACCATGCTACTCTCGGGTCAAGTACATACCAATTATAGTTATGGACTTAGACACTAATCCAACAGTTCTAGTATGTATATATGCATGTATGTATACTTTTATAAGAATACTTTTATTTTAAAAGTATAATTTTAGTCAGAGCACTTCGGCTCCATTGTATTTATAGTTGTATATCTTTTATGGGTTGATATACTTAGTTCACTATAAACAATGCTCTGATACCAATCTGTCACACCCCGAAACCGATGGCGGAAACGTTCCGGGGCGGAGGACGTCATGAAGTATCGCAACCAATGTACATAGTAAGCATAGTAAACACAAAACATTACACTACATAGATTCATTACATTTGTTTGAAAGTAAAGTAATACAAGTTTTGTAGTTACATAAGTTTAAACAAAAGAAAGACGTGACTTCCATATGCTCCATTTTCTGCAAAAGAACACTGAATACCTGTCTAAGGAGAACCTGAGAATACAAGCAGTTTAAAAATCAGCATAAAGCTGGTGAGTTCATAAGTGGTTTGTTTTGTGAAAATGAACAAGATTCCTTTTGTTTTCTGCAAAAGTGGTTATGCAAGAAAATCCCATATTTCTGAAAAGTAATGTTTAGTTTTCCATTATGTTACACAATTCTGGTTATGAATAGCTATTACCCCAAGAAAATCCTATATTTTCCTAAAAGTTGGTTACCAATCCGAAATGTAATGTAAAAGATGTATACTGAAAACCTGATTATCCTTGTGAAGTGTATGTTAGTTTTAACACGTATATAAAACTATAATCATAGTAAACTAATTTCAAAGGTTATTAATTTACTATATTCATTATTACTAACAAGTAAATCTTTGTTATCCAAATTGTGAGTTCTATAACCATACTAAAGACTAGATATGGCAAAGGAAGGCCAGTATAATTTATGACTTTCGTCACCCTTGAAACTTTCGGTTTGGCTGTAGCTAGCAGCCAGGTGCGGGGTAGTCAGCCCCGTATAGATCTATATACTCAAGTCACGCTCCCTCACAAAGAGATTCTGGTTACAGAGGTGGTCCTCTACTCGCGTATCTCTATGGAGTGTTCTCCGAGGACGTGTCTCCAATTTATAGGAATAACAAATCTACAAGTAATAATGTGGAAAAATCCTGTTTAAATTCTATTTACAAAGACGATCCTCCACTTGCGTATCTCTCTGGAGTGTTACCGAGGACAAAACAATTGTACTAATCTAATGCTTTTAACAATAATGATATGGAACAATTCATTTGTGAAATATATATATATATATATATATATATATATATATATATATATATATATATATATATATATAATATAACATTATATAATAATATATGAAATCGGTTTGTAAACTGATTCTGCAAATCAAAGAGTTGGTCAATACGGTTTCAATTGTTAAAAGCAAGTGAAATGTGAAACAATTCAATTGAAATAATAAGTTTAAGCACAAGATATTCTTGTACTTTTGCTTGTAGTCCCCCTGAAAATATTGAAAAACATTGAAAAAGGGTAGGGTTATGAACTCACCGGACGAGGATTGTGTCGGTTTGGATGCTAAACGTCGGTTCGGGGCTTGAAAACGTGCGAGGTTCCTATGTGATATGAAATGATACACAAATGTATCTAATTAGACTTTAAATCAGTAATTAGATATGCTTATATGCTCCAAGACAAGAAAACACTTTAATTCAAGTGTTACGAGTGGTCCGGGTAGTATCTCAGGGTGTGTAGGGCCTAGATAAGGAGTTTACTCTTCAAGAATAAGTCCTTAGGGGAGTTTACGGTCCTATGACCATATTCGCATGAGGTTACGGCCGTAAACTCATGGTTGGTGTGTTCTTGGATGCTAAATGGTCTTATAATGCACAAGGGAAGGTTCTAGGGTTGATTCCATGGCTTAGGAAGTGATCGGGACTTAAAATGGCCTTGGAAAAGGAGTTTATGGTTTATGAAGATGTTCTTGGGGAGTTTACTACCTTAAACACATGATTTTACTACCTTAAACTTATGTTTATCCATGAATCATGCGTTTTAGTGGTTGTAGGTTAATCACATGTGATTCTAGTCCAACATACAAGCCATTCAAGGTGTTAAAGGCACTTTAAACACCCTTTGGGGGTGTTTATGGTCTAAGAAGATATGTTTACGGTCCAAGAATGTTCTTGGGCTGTAAAATCAAGTTTGATCCATTTACATATGTTTTGGTGCATTTCTTGAAGGATTATAAGGTTCTACACTCTCATGGAAGCATTTGGAGGTGTTTAGGGGCATGTTGACACTTTAAAAGGAGTTTATGGTCCATGAATGTGGGTTTACGGTCCAAGCATGTTCTTGGACCGTAAAATCATGTCCAATACTCAAATGGCACGAATTTGGGGTCCTAAGCTCATGCATGCAAGTTTCTAAGCCATTTCTAAGCACTAGAAGGGGTTTGGAGGGGTTTTGGGGCTTCAAAACCCTCTAAAGGGGTGTTCACGGTTTTGGGAGGGTCCCTAGACCATAAACACTTGTTCTTGGGTGTTTTTGGGAGTTTCAAACATGAATTTGCATGCCAATCAATTTAAACAACAAGCTAGGATGGAGTACTTACCAAATTGAGGCTTGAAATGGGGTTTTTGGATCAATTTCGAATTCTAGAGAGTAGTGAGAGAAAGTGGTTAGAGAGAGAGAGAGAGAGAAAAGCTTCAAAATGATGTCACTCAATCCCTTATATAGGGGTTGAGTTCATGACCCGGTGGAATTCTACCAGATACTGCCGTTAGACGGTGCTTTTGGTCGTACCCGATAAATTGCCGTAATCACGACTTAGATGAAACTAGTAATTTTTCCAAATAATATGGAAAATATTTTAATGTTTAAAACACATCCCGACACTTATGAAACCGAATTAAAAGTCACAATTAAATTAATTTAACTCTGAGGTTAACGGGAAAATTTGAATACGAACGGTTTTATTTAACGGAAACGGTTTATAGTGACGGAATAAATTACGAGTTGTCACATTATCCCCCAGTTAGAGGGAATTTCGTCCCTAAATTCAAGAATTAAGATACAAGTTATGGAAAGAGATGCGGATATTTCTGTTGCATCGGGTCTTCGTGTCCCCAAGTGAATTCAGGTTCTCACTTGGAATTCCAACGAACCTACACTATCGGGACTCGGCTTTGTTTCTTACGTTAGATCTCTCAGTCAATGATCTCGATTTGTTCAAGAGGGATTACTAGGGTTTCATCGGACAGGCACTTCTTAAAGATTCTGGACGTGGAAGACAGGATGGATGTTTCTAAGTTCTGAAGGTACTCGGAGTTTGAAGGCTACGAGGTTGATCCTAACTAGGATCTCGAAGGGTCCAATTTACCTCGAGTTAAGTTTTCTGTGCTTTACAAAGTGTATCATGTCTTCCCAGGGAGAGATCATTAACAGGACACGATCTCTAACCTGGAAATCCAGAGGTTTCCGTTGTATATTGGCGTAACTCTTATGTCGATCTCGTGAAGCTTTCAATCATTCTCGAATTTGGATGATCTTCTCGATGATTTCGCGGATGATTTCAGGACCAATGAGGGTACTACCAGGGGATTGACTCTTGGTTAACTGTGTGTCTCCTTCCTCAACCTAATACGAGGGAATTAGTACTTTTGACTGTAGAGGGTTCCAAATGGTGCAGTCTAGATACTGGTGCGATAACTTTTGTTATACGAGGGTTCGATCAAAGGTAAATGGTTGTCCCAAGTCGTTCTGCAATTGATGACACATGCTCCCAGCATGTCTTCCATGATCTGAATAATTCTATCACTCTGTCTAATTGTCTGAGGATGATAAATTGTACTCATATCTAGCTTGGTTTCGAGAGTTTTCGGAAGGAATCTATCTAAACCTTGAGGTAAACTTGCTATCTCAACTAGAGATAATGGACACAGGTACACCGTGCAGTCATACTGTCTCTTGGATGTGGGTTCGTGTAAGTCTTTCCATCTTGAATGATTCTCTGATCAGAAGGAAATGAGCGGATTTTATCGAAGGATCGACATTTACTCCAAATGTTATTTTACCCACTCGGGAAATTGGGTAACTTGACGATGCAATCCATGTTAGTCATCTCCTATTTTATTCGGGTATCTCGGCTGCTGGAGCAATCCTGAGGGTTTTCTGGCTACGCTTCTCAGGTCTGAGTGAGTAAACGGGGACAGGTGGTCATTATCAATGTCCTAGTCTTGCTGTCTAAGTTTTCCTTTCGGCTAAGGGCACCTCATGTTTATGTCTTTCTGATCGAAGTTATGCTGTAGTCTCTTAAGGTCAGTGAAATTCGTGTACTTGGTTCCGTTGAGATCATGTCTCTCATTCTTCAGTGCAGGAACTGCTACTCCAAATTTCAAGTCGTGAGTTGTGTAGTTAACTTCGTGTGCCTTTTGTTTGTCTTAAAGCGTGAACGACAACTTTTCCTTCTTGCCTAAGCACATAATCTAAACTCTAATTGGACGTACTGCAAAGGACAACGAAGTCCTCTGTTTCTTCTAGCAGGGACAGGTTAGGTGTGATGCATAAGTCTTACTTCAATGCTTGGAATGATGTATCTCACTTTTTACTCCAACAAAAGGATACACCTTTCTGTGTTGAAGTGGTTAAGGGTTTGGTGATTTTGGAAGAATTTTCTGAATGGGTCTGCGATAATAGCTGGCGAAACCCAAGAATTGACAGGTTTTCTATGGGTATCTACGGTGCCGAAAAATTTTCTATTGTTTCGATCTTAGGAGGATCCACGCGTATGTCTTCATTGCCTACTACATGACCAGGGGAAAATGGTTTGACCGAAGGGTACCACTATGAACTTATGGTGTCTTGACCTAAGGTCTATCTTCGAGGAGTAGCTAGCTCCCTGAATTTTATCAAAGAAGTCATCTAATTAAGGAAAGAGGATATCGGTTTTGACGGTCAACTCATTAAGCCGACTGGATAACTCCTGCATTTCTGCTAGAGCAAAAACGGTAAGGAGATTTGGCTACGGGGGTAGTTCCAGGGATTAAGTTGATACGAGACTCGACTTGACGTTCGGGAGGAATTCTCGGGAGCTTTTCGGAAAAGACATCAGGAAAATTACAGACTTCGGAGATGCTCTCGAGGTCTCTAACTTCTTGTTTCTCGCTGATTACCTGGGCTAGGAATTTATGACACTCCTTTCGGGGAAACTTTTTGAGCTTTGATGCATGAAATGATGTGAAGGTTAGAGCTAGGCTTATCGCCATAGATCATAAGAGTCTGGTCAGAGGGGAGATTGAGACGAATAGCCTTTTTCATAACAAAGTGTATTAGTATGATCAGGACTCAATCGATACATGTCAAAGACAACATCAAAGCTCTTTATTGAAACTGACATCAGGTCAATGAGGAAAAATGATTACTCAAGGTAAGGATATAGCTTAGGAATAAATCGTTAGTGCACTCATTCTCACCGGTAACCATCTTGACGGTAAATGTTTCGGTTATTAGACGAGAGCTATGTTTACGAAGATATTTGAATGAATGACTAATAAAACTTTCTTGACACTAGATTCGAAAAGGATGCGAGCATAAGAATTGTCGAGAAGAAATGTACCCGCGACGATGGTGGGATCAGCGGCTGCCTCCTCTGGCTTCATAGCTAAAACCATCTCGACGTTGTTGACGTTGTTGGTGGTTGCTGCTCTTGGGCAGTTTCGCTTGAAATGCCTGATTTCTCCACAACCAAAACAGGCCCGATCGGCACTCGATCTGGAAGCTTGATTGATTAGTTGGACTGATGTTCTACAGCTTCGAGCAAAGTGGCCCTTCTTGCCACAGTTGCTGCAGAGCTTTTCACGACATGGGCCGGGGATACGATGGTGATAATTGCACCTGTTGCACCAAGGGAGACTACCAGCATACCTAGTGGTAGGTGCTTGAGCTGTAAACGCAGCAACAGGAGTAGTGGCAGATTGAACTGCCACAGTTTCATGCCTCTTGGAGGGTCCTTGTGAACTTTGACCCTTTCGCTTTTTCCAGATAACCTTATTACTCTCATTACGCTCATTCTGATGTTCTTGAACATTTTCATGGTTTTGGGGGTAGGTGTTATATCCTGGTCCACCGAACCTGCCAGGGTACAATAGCGTTAGTGTAGCCGTCACTGCGGCAATAACAGCCACCTGGAACATCACAGGGTCGAATTGAGAAGGAGGTGGTGACGAAGGTTTGTTGTTCCTTGAGCTGGGTCCTTTCTTTGGAGCCATTTCGATCTAAAATGATTAGGAAAAAGAGGATAGTAAATCCTATGAATTAAATCAAGAGATATGAAACAAGGGATATCACTTTATGACAAACATATAATTTTATTAAGCGATAAAGCAGGAATGAATTATCAAGGCAGATATACTATCGCTAAAGGAATGATTGAGGGGCAACGCTTGAATGAGAATTTTCTACAATAAGTTGGATCTAGAAATACTCCCATAGTATTTCATGATTCGCTGTGACGACGGCTCGTTGTTTGGGGTATTTGGGTAAGTTTTAGGCGTGTTGAACACCACAGTCACTCCCAGGCACATGTTGGCCGTGTCTCGAATGAATATAGTTGATCAGGCTATATTGATCCTAGACACGACTACATAACTGCCCAGGTTTAACCGCAGCGTACAACACCCATTTACTTATGTTTTGTTCTACTTATAGTTACGAATCTCGACGGTTAGTTATACTTGTATACTTTTGAAAATACTTATATTTTAAGGTATACTTTTAGTTCAGAGCACTTAGGCCCCTTATTGTTTATAGTCTTATACCATGTAAGGTTTGGTATACTAGTTCACTATAAACAAGGGCTCTGATACCAATCTGTCACACCCCGAAACCGATGGCGGAAACGTTCCAGGGCAGAGGACGTCATGAAGTATCGCAACCAATGTACATAGTAAGCATAGTAAACACAAAACATTACACTACATAGATTCATTACATTTGTTTGAAAGTAAAGTAATACAGGTTTTGTAGTTACATAAGTTTAAACAAAAGAAAAACGTGACTTCCATACGCTCCATCTTCTGCAAATGAACGCTGAATACCTGTCTAAGGAGAACCTGAGAATACAAGTAGTTTAAAAATCAGCATAAAGCTGGTGAGTTCATAAGCGGTTTGTTTTGTGAAAATGAACAAGATTCCTTTTGTTTTCTGAAAAAGTGGTTATTCAAGAAAATCCTATATTTCTTAAAAGTAATGTTTAGTTTTCCATTATGTTACACAATTCTGGTTATGAATAGCTATTACCCCAAGAAAATCCTATATTTTCCTAAAAGTTGGTTACCAATCTGAAATGTAATGTAAAAGATGTATACTGAAAACTTGATTATCCTTGTGAACTGTATGTTAGTTTTAACACGTATATAAAATCATCATCATAGTAAACTAATTTCAAAGGTTATTAATTTACTATATTCATTATTACTAACAAGTAAATCTCTGTTATCCAAATTGCGAGTTCTATAACCATACTAAAGACTAGATATGGCAAAGGAAGGCCAGTATCATTTATGACTTTCGTCACTTTTGAACCTTTCGGTTCGGCTGTACCTAGCAGCCATGTGCGGGGTAGTCAGCCCCGTATAGATCTATATACTCAAGTCATGCTCCCTCACAAAGAGATTCTGGTTACAGAGGTGGTCCTCCACTCGCGTATCTCTATGGAGTGTTCTCCGAGGATGTGTCTCCAATTTATAGGAATAACAAATCTACAAGTAATAATGTGGAAAAATCCTGCTTAAATTCTATTTACAAAGACGATCCTCCACTCGCGTATCTCTATGGAGTGTTACTGAGGACAAAACAATTGTACTAATCTAATGCTTTTAACAATAATGATATGGAACAATTCATTTGTGAAATATATATATATATATATATATATATATATATATATATATATATATATATATAATATAATATAATATAACATTATATAATAATATATGAAATCGGTTTGTAAACTGATTTTGCAAATCAAACAGTTGGTTAATACGGTTTCAATTGTTAAAAGCAAGTGAAATATGAAACAATTCAATTGAAATAATATGTTTAAGCACAAGATATTCTTGTACTTTTTCTTGTATTCCCCCATGAAAACATTGAAAAAGGGTAGGGTATGAACTCACCGGACGAGGATTGTGTCGGTTTGGATGCTAAACGTCGGTTCGGGGTTTAAAAACGTGCGAGGTGCCTATGTAAAATGAAATGATACACAAATGTATCTAATTAGCCTTTAAATCACTAGTTGGATATGCTTATACACTCCAAGACGAGGAAACACTTTATTCAAGTGTTACGAGTGGTCCGGGTAGTATCTAAGGGTGTGTAGGGCCTAGATAAGGAGTTTACTCTTCAAGAGTAAGTCCTTAGGGGATTTTACGGTCCTATGACCATATACCCATGAGTTTACGGCCGTAAAATCATGGGTGGTGTGTTCTTGGATGCTAAATGGTCTTATAATGCACAAGGGAAGGTTCTAGGGTTGATTCCATGGCTTAGGAAGTGATCAGGACTTGAAATGGCCTTGGAAAATGAGTTTACGGTTTATGAAGATGTTCTTGGGGAGTTTACTACCTTAAACACATGATTTTACTACCTTAAACTCATGTTTGTCCATGAATCATGCGTTTTAGTGGTTGTAGGTTAATCACATGTGATTCTAGTCCAACATACAAGCCATTCAAGGTGTTAAGGGCACTTTAACACCCTTTGGGGGTGTTTATGGTCTAAGAAGATATGTTTACGGTCCAAGAATGTTCTTGGGCCGTAAACTCAAGTTTGACCCATTTACATATGTTTTGGTGCATTTCTTGAAGGATTATAAGATTCTACACTCTCATGGAAGCATTTGGAGGTGTTTAGGGGCATGTTGACACTTTTAAAGGAGTTTATGGTCCATGAATGTGGTTTTACGGTTCAAGCATGTTATTGAACCGTAAACTCATGTCCAATACTCAAATGGCACGAATTTGGGGTCCTAAGCTCAAGCATGCAAGTTTCTAAGCCATTTCTAAGCACTAGAAGGGGTTTGGAGGGGTTTTGGGGCTTCAAAACCCTCTAAAGGGGTGTTCACGGTTTTGGGAGGGTCCCTAGACCGTAAACACTTGTTCTTGGGTGTTTTTGGGAGTTTCAAACATGAATTTGCATGCCAATCAAGTTAAACAACAAGCTAGGATGGAGTACTTACCAAATTGAGGCTTGAAATGGGGTTTTTGGATCAATTTCGAATTCTAGAGAGTAGTTCATGACCCGGTGGAATTCTATCCGATACTGCCGTTAAACGGTGCTTTTGGTCGTACCCGATAAATTGCCGTAATCATGACTTAGATGAAACTAGTAATTTTTCCAAATAATATGGAAAATATTTTAATGTTTAAAACACATTCCAACACTTATGAAACCGAATTAAAAGTCGCAATTAAATTAATTTAACTCTAGGGTTAAGGGGAAAATTTGAATACGAACAGTTTTATTTAACGGAAACGGTTTATAGTGACGGAATAAATTACGGGTTGTCACACACCCCCAAACCAAAACGGCGGAAACGTTCAATGGCGGAGGACGTCATGTATAGTATCACAACAATTGGATCATAGTAATCAAAGTAACAACAACCATTGTATTGATAATATAGTGTTTACATTGTATTTGAATCACATATGATTGACTCCAAAAGTAAATAACAACACAAGACTTGAAGCTACTATGCTCCATCATCTGGAACCTTGTACGTGTACCTGTCTACTAGTAACCTGAGAATACAAGTGGTTTTGAAAGTGTCAACATTAAAGTTGGTGAGTTCATAAGCATTGGTATTTGGAAAGTATATTCTTTGTTCTTTGAAAACCTTAGTTTGTTCTTCTAGAAAATCCTATATTTTCTGATGTAATGAAATGTATGTTCTGCTGATTTGTACTTATAAAAGTAATGTATTGTTGTTGTATGTATGCAACTCTATTTATATGTATGCCCCTAGTTAAATGTTCTTTTAGAAAAGTACGATCTGTACTAGAAAATAGTATGTTGTTCTAGTATTTAGTGACTCTTGTTGTACTTGTATTTAATGACCTGACTCATACCTGTTTCCCCCTATAATTACTTAATGTATACAGGTCGTATGTAACCAAGATCGAATGAGTAGTAGATTGTGTGAATCTGCTCTAAGCCCACAACCAAACAAGGAACAGGAAGTAAAGCGGAAATCACCCATTCTACTACCTACCGGATCTTATATATATCACCCTGATGAATAAACTAAGGGATCATAGAATCAACATTATAGGTCCCTTCTGTATGTATGTTCATATTACTAGAACCGTAGTGTAGTGTTTATAGTGTAATAGTGTCTATAGTGTCCGTAGTGTCTGTAATAGTGTCTGGAATCCAACAGAAGTAGTGTAAAATAGTGTAATGTAGTTTGATTAGTTATCAAAACATTTGCACAAATAATTTCGCAATAATGTATGTGCTTTGTACTAGGAAACTAGTGTAAAGAAGATTTATTATTAAAATAAAATATTTAAGGTAGTATTAATCCCGTAAACCTTGTTTATACTATTGTGAGTTTCATATAACCATGCTAATATGACCTAGTGGCCTCTACGACGTTTTTCAGGCGTCGGTATTTTATGACATTTGTCACCCCCAGGCATGTCTGCCTAACGGTAGCTAGCAGTTTGGGTTGGTATTGTCAGTCGCGTATAGATCTATATACAAATCTCTTGCTATCCATCCGAGAGACTTGGGTTATAATTTATAGGACTTGAACCTGAACCCTAGTGGTTACCCGAAGTAGTGCCTCACAACCCTGTATTATCTAGTTTACATGTAGTGTTATAGTGTTCTTTTGTAATTGAAACTGCATGAATTACCTTATATGCAAAATAATTATACTTAAATAATTATTTTAGTAGCGTATCCTTGTAGTAGTGAAATAGAGTAGTGTTCCATAAATTATACATATTATAGTTTATATACTTGTTTCTGTGTAGTGTCCTTGAACTTTGTAAAATAATGTTGCGTTTTCCCCAAAATATACTTTTAGTAGTTTGTATGTATGTGTAACGACCCGAAAATCTTTCCGTTAACAATGTAAGTTTCTGTTACTTGAATATTTACTTCGTATAGCCACTACAGTTCAAGGTTATAAAACGAAATAAATTAAATAAAAATGTTTGTTAAGTAGTATTTAAAAGAGTTGGTTTAAAATTAAAAATTGTAGAAAAAAATAAATAATTGGTGGAAATATTTAAGAAAAAAAATATAATTCACTTAAAAGTTATAAAAGTCGAAGGAGTAGAATTTGATTTTAGCAAACATGAAATTTTAGAATAAAAGAAGAATGGGGTAATTATAGTTTATTTGAGTTAAGATAAGGGACCATTGATGTAACTTGCGAATTATATATATATATATATATATATATATATATATATATATATATATATATATATATATATATATATATATATATATATATATATATATTACATTTTTCCTCCCTTAGCTACAATATAATACCTTCCTATTTGTCTGTAATTGCCCTTCAATTTTCATTCTTTTGTCTTTATTTTCTTGCTTCTCATTTGTTTCTTATTCCCCTTCTATTTTCATACATTTGTTTATACTTCCTTTTTATATGTTTTTTCTTCTGGCCTTCCTTTTAATAAGATGGTTACTTTATTGCTGACAAACCTTGCTGTTTTGTACGTGTCTTCTCCCGTTTGACTTTCCACGTGTTACTTCCTTCTTTTTTAGGGGAATGGGCCTGACGTTGCTATTCATCCCAATTTCGCTAAATCGGTTTCCCGCTCCAGCAATC
Source organism: Lactuca sativa (assembly GCF_002870075.4). Lineage (NCBI taxonomy): Eukaryota > Viridiplantae > Streptophyta > Magnoliopsida > Asterales > Asteraceae > Lactuca > Lactuca sativa. The sequence continues at coordinate 108,217,820 of NC_056629.2, read as the reverse complement.
AGTTAGCCCACGATTTCTTAATTGTTCCAAACGGAGGAATTGAAGAAGCTTCACCATACCCACATCAAATCCTCAACCGACTTTCTTCTACATTTGCTTCTACCTGGTGACTCTACAGGCGGCTGTTTCTTTGTAGTGTTAGTGTTGTTTCCCTTTGCAAAACCTCTTCCATTTCCGTTTCCTGATCCAATTTTGCAGGTATTTATTCGATAAATGAAGGTTTCTTCACACGCATCAACGTTTTGCTGATTTTTCTACGGTTTTTCTGGTAACTTCCAGTTTTTACGGGTATAATACAGAACCATATGAACCTTCACCATTGTCTACTGATCGATTGCCCTTCTTTGTTTCCAGATGAAGACGTGCTTCCAATGGGATATGCTTGACAAATATGAAGACGCGTTTCCAACGGGATGTGCTTGAAAAAAGCTACGCTGGTATGTAGTAAATCGTCTCTTCATAATTTTGTTGATTTTTTTTGTTTCCAATTCCACGCTTGGTGATTTATGTGAGTATTTGTTTTCTACATTTGAAAGATTAATACAGCCGATTAGGCCGACCTTTCTAAACAATCGTCTTCGTATGATGTTGGAACAATCTTTGGAGTGAAAACATTTTCTCACAGTACTCAGATTATGGTAAGATAGGCAGAACAATCTTTGGAGAGAAAACATTTTCGACCCATTGTTTACATTAAGAAGACACTTTATGCATTTTTATACGTTGTAATTGGTATAAGAGATAGAAGGAAGTCAGATTCTCATACTTTACAGATTCACTTTTAAATAATACCAGTTCCTATGTGTGTATGTGATGTTTTTTGGTGGGTGAAGTTGTGTCTACCGATGTTGAAAAAAGAAGATCTTTAATCTCAACCCCACCAAATATTTGTGAAAAGTTCGCACACAAACTTTCATTTAAATGGAAAGACGGACACTCCAACGCCATATCTGTATGTATCTTCTATCAATGATCTGGGACTGAAAATCTAACCAAGATTTCATAGTGTATGTCACATACACACTCCATGGATAGATATGGAACTCAATCTCCTCACATTTACTCTATCTACTACAGATATGGGCTGGCCCAATTAAAAAGGTAAATTTTCTATAATATTTTGGGTTTACTATGGTTCTTCAATGGGTTTATTTTATGTCATTATTTTTATACGATTTCATTTGTATAATCTAGTGGTTCCTTGATTTACAGTTAAACAATAATTAAATATTTTTGGGCTCAGGTGTTGATGTAAACGAACATGATATTTGATTTGTGGAAGGCAATTTGGAGAGCTTGGTAACCCTCATTTTTATTCTGTATTTTTTGGATTGAAACATATACTTTCACTTTCGTCCCCCTCATCAATCTGGAGTCTGTATATATATATATATATATATATATATATATATATATATATATATATATATATATATATATATATATATATATATATTTTAGATTTTGGAATCAACAATTAGTTAATTATTTAAATTAAAAATATCTGATATAATAAAGTTATATAAATTCACGGATACTTACATGATGAAATTAGTAATCAACTTCTATCAAATGTTTCTACAATGAGTTTTTTTTATCGTAGTTAATAATAGTTGTTTTATAATTTTGTTTTTTAAGTTTTTGATGATAACGTAATTACAAATGAATATATTCTTACATTCTCTCTGTTGGAGAGAACTGAAGACATAGATACTCCTATAGCAGTGACAAAGATTGACAGAAATACATCTTGGCTTATTTTTTTGACCTTTTGTCTTTTGTAATTTTATAACAATGTGTTTGGCTTTTTTTTTTATATTTTTTTTGTAAGTTTTTGCTGGTGAATGGATGCTATTGAATATGTGAAACTTAGTGGTTTATGTTGTTGATTACTGGCATGATATTTCCATGAGAATTGTGCATATGGTTGCTTTTTGTTTTCTAAATGAAAAAGAAAATTATATTGCTATTATCTGACTTTTTAATGTTTGTCATGCATAACCGATAAACAAAAGACTAAAATTATGTTCTTTACCGAACCCCGCGGAGCGGGTTTCACACCTAGTTATAATTAAATCATACGTTTAATCGGGCATTGAATTTCGACGATCTCTTCCCATTGCCGGCAGTTACGTCCAACCATTTTACTTACAATAAAAATTGTTAAAAGTATTTTTAATTTGAACGCTTAGAGCGAACGGTATGGGCCTCTACGAGGAGCAACAAGGATGAGGTGGCGGTCCTCGACGCCGTCGTAACGGGGGGAACACCACCCCCAACCCGTTGCATCTCGTCATGACAAACCTCGTTGGCGTAGTAACGAATTGAAACGACAGCTTTTACGGGGAACACTAACTTTTTGTTTTTTTTTCTTTTGGGTTTTTTTTCCTTTGGTGTTGCATCTTGTTGCCCATTTCTCAACTTGGTGTTATAACACCACTTGCTTATGTGGCATGTGAGGTGGCACAACTTGGTGTTGCACCTTGTTGCCCACACCCAATGCTCTTAAGGTGTATGTATCTTCTATCAATGATCTGGGACTGAAAATCTAACCATGATTTCTGTGTGTATGTCACATACACACTCCATGGATAAATATGGAACTCAATCTCCTCAATTTTACTTTATCTACTACAGATATGGGCTGGCCCAATTAAAAAGGTAAATTTTCTATAATATTTTGGGTTCACTATGGTTCTTCAATGGGTTTATATTATGTCATTATTTTTATAAGATTTCATTTGTATAATTTAGTGGTTCCTTGATTTACAGTTAAACAATAATTAAATATTTTTGGGCTCAGGTGTTGATGTAAACGAACATGATATTTGATTTGTGGAAGGCAATTTGGAGAGCTTGGTAACCCTCATTTTTATTCTGTATTTTTTGGATTGAAACATATACTTTCACTTTCGTCCCCCTCATCAATCTGGAGTCTATATATATATATATATATATATATATATATATATATATATATATATATATATATATATATATATATATATATATATATATATATATATATATATATATATTTCTGTTTTAGATTTTGGAATCAACAATCGATGCACTGTAAATTATCACCAACAAGAACAACATCATCAACGAAACGAACAACATTTAGTTCAGTAATGTCCTCATTTTGTTTTTATTTTTTATGCACTTTCCCCTGTACTGAGTGCTTGATTAGTATGATTAGAAACCGAAAATAAATATGTTTCAAAGTTGTGATGTTGCAAAAAAGATGTTTGAAAGTACTTTCCCCTGTAATTTTACTGTTATAAAGTGGAAACTGAAACACTCTTCCGTTTATTGCAGTAGTCAGTTCTATTATGACCCAACTGTCGCCGCCTGTTGGCTGGTATTATGGTAGCAAAGATGGTTTGTATTACAAATATTACAACTTCGAAAATGGGAGTTATGTGTCATGGGAAACAAAATATGTAAGTTTAAATCTCTTCCTCTTCATCTATATTTTCAAGAGTACTTTCTCAATTTTTTACTTTTTTTTATTATGTTTCAGACTTTCAGTAACTTTTAACTTTCAAGCTGATAAATCAAATGCAAATAAAGGCATAGTTATTGTTGGTGATGATTCTGTTCATGAAATTTCTTACCAAAATGCACCTTCTCATACGAATACAAATGATGTTATGTTTGAAGATGCTCGATTTAAAGGTTTTGTAGTAAACGAAGCAACCGTCAGGTGAGGTGATGTCGCGACTTTTTCTCAGTGAAGAGGTAAAAGTATAAATCTTCAAAATATTTTTTTTATAAAAAATAAAAAATGAAAGTACGTTGCTATTTCATGGCTATTTATGAACATGTGATGCTTTCTAGACCATCTGCTAACGTTCAGAAGTTACATGACTCTGTTAGACAGATTACATCAGATGAGCAATAACCGGAGGTATTTAAAAAGAAAAATGTTTTATTATATTTAAAAATATTTTTTTAACAAATTTTTCTAATTAAGTAATAGTATGAATAAAGGTAAATCAGCATTTAAACCTTTTGTATGGAATTAGTGTTGAATGAATAAATAGTTGTTTTATAAATGTTTGTCAATCGAAATTGTAACTGAGTTTAACATTAACAATTAGTTAATTATTTAAATTAAAAATATTTGATATAATTAAGTTATATAAATTCACGGATACTTACATGATGAAATTAGTAATCAACTTCTATCAAATGTTTCTACAATGAGTTTTTTTTATCCTAGTTAATAATAGTTGTTTTATAATTTTGTTTTTTAAGTTTTTGATGATAACGTAATTACAAATGAATATATTCTTACATTCTCTCTGTTGGAGAGAACTGAAGACATAGATACTCCTATAGCAGTGACAAAGATTGACAGAAATACATCTTGGCTTATTTTTTTTGACCTTTTGTCTTTTGTAATTTTATAACAATGTGTTTGGCTTTTTTTATTTTTTTATTTTTTTGTAAATTTTTTGCTGGTGAATGGATGCTTTTGAATATGTGAAACTTAGTGGTTTATGTTGTTGATTACTGGCATGATATTTCCATGAGAATTGTGGATATGGTATTGGGAATATGGTTGCTTTTTGTTTTCTAAATGAAAAAAGAAAATTACATTGCTATTATCTGACTTTTTAATGTTTGTCATCCATAACCGATAAACAAAGGACTAAAATTATGTTCTTAACCGAACCCCGTGGAGCGGGGTTTCACACCTAGTTATATTTAAATCATACGTTTAATCGGGCATTGAATTTCAACGATCTCTTCCCATTGCCGGCAGTTACGTCCAACCATTTAACTTACAATAAAAATTGTTAAAAGTATTTTTAATTTGAACGCTTAGAGCGAACGGTATGGGCCTCTACGAGGAGCAACAAGGATGAGGTGGCGGTCCTCGACGCCGTCGTAACGGGGGGAACACCGCCCCCAACCCGTTGCATCTCGTCATGGCAAACCTCGTTGGCGTTGTGACGAATTGAAACGGCAAGCTTTTACGGGGAACACTAACTTTTTGTTTCTTTTTTCTTTTGGGTTTTTTTTCCTTTGGTGTTGCATCTTGTTGCCCATTTCCCAACTTAGTGTTATAACACCACTTGCTTATGTGGCATGTGACGTGGCACAACTTGGTGTTGCACCTTGTTGCCCACACCCAATGCTCTTAAGGTGTATGTATCTTCTATCAATGATCTGGGACTGAAAATCTAACCATGATTTCTGTGTGTATGTCACATACACACTCCATGGATAAATATGGAACTCAATCTCCTCAATTTTACTTTATCTACTACAGATATGGGCTGGCCCAATTAAAAAGGTAAATTTTCTATAATATTTTGGGTTCACTATGGTTCGTCAATGGGTTTATATTATGTCATTATTTTTATAAGATTTCATTTGTATAATTTAGTGGTTCCTTGATTTACAGTTAAACAATAATTAAATATTTTTGGGCTCAGGTGTTGATGTAAACGAACATGATATTTGATTTGTGGAAGGCAATTTGGAGAGCTTGGTAACCCTCATTTTTATTCTGTATTTTTTGGATTGAAACATATACTTTCACTTTCGTCCCCCTCATCAATCTGGAGTCTATATATATATATATATATATATATATATATATATATATATATATATATATATATATATATATATATATATATATATATATATATATATATATATATATATATTTATGTTTTAGATTTTGGAATCAACAATCGATGCACTGTAAATTATCACCAACAAGAGCAACATCATCAACGAAACGAACAGCATTTAGTTCAGTAACGTCCTCATTTTGTTTTTATTTTTTTATGCACTTTCCCCTGTAGTGAGTGACTGATTGGTATGATTAGAAACAGAAAATAAATATGTTTCAAAGTTGTGATGTTGCAAAAAATATGTTTGAAAGTACTTTCCCATGTAATTTTACATTTATAAAGTGGAAACCGAAACACACTTTCCTTTCTTGCAGTAGTCAGTTCTATTGTGACCCAACTGTCGTCGTCTGTGGGCTGGTATTATGGAAGCAAAGATGGTTTGTATTACAAATATTACAACTTCGAAAATGGGAGTTATGTTTCATGGGAAACAAAACAGGTAAGTTTAAATATCTTCCTCTTCATCTATATTTTCAAGACTACTTTCTTAATTTTTTACTTTTTTTTATTATGTTTCAGACTTTCAGTAACTTTTAACTTTCAAGCTGATAAATCAAATGCAAATAAAGTCATAGTTATTGTTCGTGATGATTCTGTTCGAAATTTCTTACCAAAATGCACCTTCTCATACGAATACAAATGATGTTATGTTTGAAGATGCTCGATTTGAAGGTTTTGTAGTAAACGAAGCAACCGTCAGGTGAGGTGATGTCGCTTCTTTTTCTAAGTGAAGAGGTAAAAGTATAAATCTTCAAAATATTTTTTTTTTATAAAAAATAAAAAAATGAAAGTAGGTTGCTATTTCATGGCTATTTATGAACAGGTGATGCTTTCTAGACCATCTGCTAACGTTCAGAAGTTACATGACTCTGTTAGACAGATTACATCAGATGAGTAATAACCGGAGGTATTTAAAAAGAAAAATGTTTTATTATATTTAAAAATATTTTTTTAACAAATTTTGCTAATTAAGTAATAGTGTGAATAAAGGTAAATCAGCATTTAAACCTTTTGTATGGAATTAGTGTTGAATGAATAAATAGTTGTTTTATAAATGTTTGTCAATCGAAATTGTAACTGAGTTTAACATTAACAATTAGTTAATTATTTAAATTAAAAATATCTGATATAATAAAGTTATATAAATTCACGGATACTTACATGATGAAATTAGTAATCAACTTCTATCAAATGTTTCTACAATGAGTTTTTTTTATCGTAGTTAATAATAGTTGTTTTATAATTTTGTTTTTTAAGTTTTTGATGATAACGTAATTACAAATGAATATATTCTTACATTCTCTCTGTTGGAGAGAACTGAAGACATAGATACTCCTATAGCAGTGACAAAGATTGACAGAAATACATCTTGGCTTATTTTTTTGACCTTTTGTCTTTTGTAATTTTATAACAATGTGTTTGGCTTTTTTTTTTTATATTTTTTTTGTAAGTTTTTGCTGGTGAATGGATGCTATTGAATATGTGAAACTTAGTGGTTTATGTTGTTGATTACTGGCATGATATTTCCATGAGAATTGTGCATATGGTTGCTTTTTGTTTTCTAAATGAAAAAGAAAATTATATTGCTATTATCTGACTTTTTAATGTTTGTCATGCATAACCGATAAACAAAAGACTAAAATTATGTTCTTTACCGAACCCCGCGGAGCGGGTTTCACACCTAGTTATAATTAAATCATACGTTTAATCGGGCATTGAATTTCGACGATCTCTTCCCATTGCCGGCAGTTACGTCCAACCATTTTACTTACAATAAAAATTGTTAAAAGTATTTTTAATTTGAACGCTTAGAGCGAACGGTATGGGCCTCTACGAGGAGCAACAAGGATGAGGTGGCGGTCCTCGACGCCGTCGTAACGGGGGGAACACCACCCCCAACCCGTTGCATCTCGTCATGGCAAACCTCGTTGGCGTAGTAACGAATTGAAACGACAGCTTTTACGGGGAACACTAACTTTTTGTTTTTTTTTCTTTTGGGTTTTTTTTTCCTTTGGTGTTGCATCTTGTTGCCCATTTCTCAACTTGGTGTTATAACACCACTTGCTTATGTGGCATGTGAGGTGGCACAACTTGGTGTTGCACCTTCTTGCCCACACCCAATGCTCTTAAGGTGTATGTATCTTCTATCAATGATCTGGGACTGAAAATCTAACCATGATTTCTGTGTGTATGTCACATACACACTCCATGGATAAATATGGAACTCAATCTCCTCAATTTTACTTTATCTACTACAGATATGGGCTGGCCCAATTAAAAAGGTAAATTTTCTATAATATTTTGGGTTCACTATGGTTCTTCAATGGGTTTATATTATGTCATTATTTTTATAAGATTTCATTTGTATAATTTAGTGGTTCCTTGATTTACAGTTAAACAATAATTAAATATTTTTGGGCTCAGGTGTTGATGTAAACGAACATGATATTTGATTTGTGGAAGGCAATTTGGAGAGCTTGGTAACCCTCATTTTTATTCTGTATTTTTTGGATTGAAACATATACTTTCACTTTCGTCCCCCTCATCAATCTGGAGTCTATATATATATATATATATATATATATATATATATATATATATATATATATATATATATATATATATATATATATATATATATATATATATATATATTTCTGTTTTAGATTTTGGAATCAACAATCGATGCACTGTAAATTATCACCAACAAGAACAACATCATCAACGAAACGAACAACATTTAGTTCAGTAATGTCCTCATTTTGTTTTTATTTTTTATGCACTTTCCCCTGTACTGAGTGCTTGATTAGTATGATTAGAAACCGAAAATAAATATGTTTCAAAGTTGTGATGTTGCAAAAAAGATGTTTGAAAGTACTTTCCCCTGTAATTTTACTGTTATAAAGTGGAAACTGAAACACTCTTCCGTTTATTGCAGTAGTCAGTTCTATTATGACCCAACTGTCGCCGCCTGTTGGCTGGTATTATGGTAGCAAAGATGGTTTGTATTACAAATATTACAACTTCGAAAATGGGAGTTATGTGTCATGGGAAACAAAATATGTAAGTTTAAATCTCTTCCTCTTCATCTATATTTTCAAGAGTACTTTCTCAATTTTTTACTTTTTTTTATTATGTTTCAGACTTTCAGTAACTTTTAACTTTCAAGCTGATAAATCAAATGCAAATAAAGGCATAGTTATTGTTGGTGATGATTCTGTTCATGAAATTTCTTACCAAAATGCACCTTCTCATACGAATACAAATGATGTTATGTTTGAAGATGCTCGATTTAAAGGTTTTGTAGTAAACGAAGCAACCGTCAGGTGAGGTGATGTCGCGACTTTTTCTCAGTGAAGAGGTAAAAGTATAAATCTTCAAAATATTTTTTTTATAAAAAATAAAAAATGAAAGTACGTTGCTATTTCATGGCTATTTATGAACATGTGATGCTTTCTAGACCATCTGCTAACGTTCAGAAGTTACATGACTCTGTTAGACAGATTACATCAGATGAGCAATAACCGGAGGTATTTAAAAAGAAAAATGTTTTATTATATTTAAAAATATTTTTTTAACAAATTTTTCTAATTAAGTAATAGTATGAATAAAGGTAAATCAGCATTTAAACCTTTTGTATGGAATTAGTGTTGAATGAATAAATAGTTGTTTTATAAATGTTTGTCAATCGAAATTGTAACTGAGTTTAACATTAACAATTAGTTAATTATTTAAATTAAAAATATTTGATATAATTAAGTTATATAAATTCACGGATACTTACATGATGAAATTAGTAATCAACTTCTATCAAATGTTTCTACAATGAGTTTTTTTTATCCTAGTTAATAATAGTTGTTTTATAATTTTGTTTTTTAAGTTTTTGATGATAACGTAATTACAAATGAATATATTCTTACATTCTCTCTGTTGGAGAGAACTGAAGACATAGATACTCCTATAGCAGTGACAAAGATTGACAGAAATACATCTTGGCTTATTTTTTTTGACCTTTTGTCTTTTGTAATTTTATAACAATGTGTTTGGCTTTTTTTATTTTTTTATTTTTTTGTAAATTTTTTGCTGGTGAATGGATGCTTTTGAATATGTGAAACTTAGTGGTTTATGTTGTTGATTACTGGCATGATATTTCCATGAGAATTGTGGATATGGTATTGGGAATATGGTTGCTTTTTGTTTTCTAAATGAAAAAAGAAAATTACATTGCTATTATCTGACTTTTTAATGTTTGTCATCCATAACCGATAAACAAAGGACTAAAATTATGTTCTTAACCGAACCCCGTGGAGCGGGGTTTCACACCTAGTTATATTTAAATCATACGTTTAATCGGGCATTGAATTTCAACGATCTCTTCCCATTGCCGGCAGTTACGTCCAACCATTTAACTTACAATAAAAATTGTTAAAAGTATTTTTAATTTGAACGCTTAGAGCGAACGGTATGGGCCTCTACGAGGAGCAACAAGGATGAGGTGGCGGTCCTCGACGCCGTCGTAACGGGGGGAACACCGCCCCCAACCCGTTGCATCTCGTCATGGCAAACCTCGTTGGCGTTGTGACGAATTGAAACGGCAAGCTTTTACGGGGAACACTAACTTTTTGTTTCTTTTTTCTTTTGGGTTTTTTTTTTCCTTTGGTGTTGCATCTTGTTGCCCATTTCCCAACTTGGTGTTATAACACCACTTGCTTATGTGGCATGTGACGTGGCACAACTTGGTGTTGCACCTTGTTGCCCACACCCAATGCTCTTAAGGTGTATGTATCTTCTATCAATGATCTGGGACTGAAAAACTAACCATGATTTCTGTGTGTATGTCACATACACACTCCATGGATAGATATGGAACTCAATCTCCTCACTTTTACTTTATCTACTATAGATATGGGTTGGCCCAATTAAAAAGGTAAATTTTCTATAATATTTTGGGTTCACTATGGTTCTTCAATGGGTTTATATTATGTCATTATTTTTATAAGATTTCATTTGTATAATTTAGTGGTTCCTTGATTTACAGTTAAACAATAATTAAATATTTTTGGGCTCAGGTGTTGATGTAAACGAACATGATATTTGATTTGTGGAAGGCAATTTGGAGAGCTTGGTAACCCTCATTTTTATTCTGTATTTTTTGGATTGAAACATATACTTTCACTTTCGTCCCCCTCATCAATCTGGAGTCTATATATATATATATATATATATATATATATATATATATATATATATATATATATATATATATATATTTATGTTTTAGATTTTGGAATCAACAATCGATGCACTGTAAATTATCACCAACAAGAGCAACATCATCAACGAAACGAACAGCATTTAGTTCAGTAACGTCCTCATTTTGTTTTTATTTTTTTATGCACTTTCCCCTGTAGTGAGTGACTGATTGGTATGATTAGAAACAGAAAATAAATATGTTTCAAAGTTGTGATGTTGCAAAAAATATGTTTGAAAGTACTTTCCCATGTAATTTTACATTTATAAAGTGGAAACCGAAACACACTTTCCTTTCTTGCAGTAGTCAGTTCTATTGTGACCCAACTGTCGTCGTCTGTGGGCTGGTATTATGGAAGCAAAGATGGTTTGTATTACAAATATTACAACTTCGAAAATGGGAGTTATGTGTCATGGGAAACAAAACAGGTAAGTTTAAATATCTTCCTCTTCATCTATATTTTCAAGACTACTTTCTCAATTTTTTACTTTTTTTTATTATGTTTCAGACTTTCAGTAACTTTTAACTTTCAAGCTGATAAATCAAATGCAAATAAAGTCATAGTTATTGTTCGTGATGATTCTGTTCGAAATTTCTTACCAAAATGCACCTTCTCATACGAATACAAATGATGTTATGTTTGAAGATGCTCGATTTGAAGGTTTTGTAGTAAACGAAGCAACCGTCAGGTGAGGTGATGTCGCGACTTTTTCTCAGTGAAGAGGTAAAAGTATAAATCTTCAAAATATTTTTTTTATAAAAAATAAAAAATGAAAGTACGTTGCTATTTCATGGCTATTTATGAACATGTGATGCTTTCTAGACCATCTGCTAACGTTCAGAAGTTACATGACTCTGTTAGACAGATTACATCAGATGAGCAATAACCGGAGGTATTTAAAAAGAAAAATGTTTTATTATATTTAAAAATATTTTTTTAACAAATTTTTCTAATTAAGTAATAGTATGAATAAAGGTAAATCAGCATTTAAACCTTTTGTATGGAATTAGTGTTGAATGAATAAATAGTTGTTTTATAAATGTTTGTCAATCGAAATTGTAACTGAGTTTAACATTAACAATTAGTTAATTATTTAAATTAAAAATATTTGATATAATTAAGTTATATAAATTCACGGATACTTACATGATGAAATTAGTAATCAACTTCTATCAAATGTTTCTACAATGAGTTTTTTTTATCCTAGTTAATAATAGTTGTTTTATAATTTTGTTTTTTAAGTTTTTGATGATAACGTAATTACAAATGAATATATTCTTACATTCTCTCTGTTGGAGAGAACTGAAGACATAGATACTCCTATAGCAGTGACAAAGATTGACAGAAATACATCTTGGCTTATTTTTTTTGACCTTTTGTCTTTTGTAATTTTATAACAATGTGTTTGGCTTTTTTTATTTTTTTATTTTTTTGTAAATTTTTTGCTGGTGAATGGATGCTTTTGAATATGTGAAACTTAGTGGTTTATGTTGTTGATTACTGGCATGATATTTCCATGAGAATTGTGGATATGGTATTGGGAATATGGTTGTTTTTTGTTTTCTAAATGAAAAAAGAAAATTACATTGCTATTATCTGACTTTTTAATGTTTGTCATCCATAACCGATAAACAAAGGACTAAAATTATGTTCTTAACCGAACCCCGTGGAGCGGGGTTTCACACCTAGTTATATTTAAATCATACGTTTAATCGGGCATTGAATTTCAACGATCTCTTCCCATTGCCGGCAGTTACGTCCAACCATTTAACTTACAATAAAAATTGTTAAAAGTATTTTTAATTTGAACGCTTAGAGCGAACGGTATGGGCCTCTACGAGGAGCAACAAGGATGAGGTGGCGGTCCTCGACGCCGTCGTAACGGGGGGAACACCGCCCCCAACCCGTTGCATCTCGTCATGGCAAACCTCGTTGGCGTTGTGACGAATTGAAACGGCAAGCTTTTACGGGGAACACTAACTTTTTGTTTCTTTTTTCTTTTGGGTTTTTTTTTCCTTTGGTGTTGCATCTTGTTGCCCATTTCCCAACTTGGTGTTATAACACCACTTGCTTATGTGGCATGTGACGTGGCACAACTTGGTGTTGCACCTTGTTGCCCACACCCAATGCTCTTAAGGTGTATGTATCTTCTATCAATGATCTGGGACTGAAAATCTAACCATGATTTCTGTGTGTATGTCACATACACACTCCATGGATAAATATGGAACTCAATCTCCTCAATTTTACTTTATCTACTACAGATATGGGCTGGCCCAATTAAAAAGGTAAATTTTCTATAATATTTTGGGTTCACTATGGTTCTTCAATGGGTTTATATTATGTCATTATTTTTATAAGATTTCATTTGTATAATTTAGTGGTTCCTTGATTTACAGTTAAACAATAATTAAATATTTTTGGGCTCAGGTGTTGATGTAAACGAACATGATATTTGATTTGTGGAAGGCAATTTGGAGAGCTTGGTAACCCTCATTTTTATTCTGTATTTTTTGGATTGAAACATATACTTTCACTTTCGTCCCCCTCATCAATCTGGAGTCTATATATATATATATATATATATATATATATATATATATATATATATATATATATATATATATATATATATATATATATATATATATATATTTATGTTTTAGATTTTGGAATCAACAATCGATGCACTGTAAATTATCACCAACAAGAGCAACATCATCAACGAAACGAACAGCATTTAGTTCAGTAACGTCCTCATTTTGTTTTTATTTTTTTATGCACTTTCCCCTGTAGTGAGTGACTGATTGGTATGATTAGAAACAGAAAATAAATATGTTTCAAAGTTGTGATGTTGCAAAAAATATGTTTGAAAGTACTTTCCCATGTAATTTTACATTTATAAAGTGGAAACCGAAACACACTTTCCTTTCTTGCAGTAGTCAGTTCTATTGTGACCCAACTGTCGTCGTCTGTGGGCTGGTATTATGGAAGCAAAGATGGTTTGTATTACAAATATTACAACTTCGAAAATGGGAGTTATGTGTCATGGGAAACAAAACAGGTAAGTTTAAATATCTTCCTCTTCATCTATATTTTCAAGACTACTTTCTCAATTTTTTACTTTTTTTTATTATGTTTCAGACTTTCAGTAACTTTTAACTTTCAAGCTGATAAATCAAATGCAAATAAAGTCATAGTTATTGTTCGTGATGATTATGTTCGAAATTTCTTACCAAAATGCACCTTCTCATACGAATACAAATGATGTTATGTTTGAAGATGCTCGATTTGAAGGTTTTGTAGTAAACGAAGCAACCGTCAGGTGAGGTGATGTCGCTTCTTTTTCTAAGTGAAGAGGTAAAAGTATAAATCTTCAAAATATTTTTTTTTTATAAAAAATAAAAAAATGAAAGTAGGTTGCTATTTCATGGCTATTTATGAACAGGTGATGCTTTCTAGACCATCTGCTAACGTTCAGAAGTTACATGACTCTGTTAGACAGATTACATCAGATGAGTAATAACCGGAGGTATTTAAAAAGAAAAATGTTTTATTATATTTAAAAATATTTTTTTAACAAATTTTGCTAATTAAGTAATAGTGTGAATAAAGGTAAATCAGCATTTAAACCTTTTGTATGGAATTAGTGTTGAATGAATAAATAGTTGTTTTATAAATGTTTGTCAATCGAAATTGTAACTGAGTTTAACATTAACAATTAGTTAATTATTTAAATTAAAAATATCTGATATAATAAAGTTATATAAATTCACGGATACTTACATGATGAAATTAGTAATCAACTTCTATCAAATGTTTCTACAATGAGTTTTTTTTATCGTAGTTAATAATAGTTGTTTTATAATTTTGTTTTTTAAGTTTTTGATGATAAGGTAATTACAAATGAATATATTCTTACATTCTCTCTGTTGAGAGAGAACTGAAGACATAGATACTCCTATAGCAGTGACAAAGATTGACAGAAATGTTGAAATAAATAAGTGTGGGTCCAACATGGTCCGAAATGTTGAAATAAATAAGTGTGGGTCCAATTAGAGCCCAATTAGGGTTCTAAGCCCATGATAGTCTAATTGGAAGCTTATTGGCCCATTTGGATCCAATAAGGAAGTTCTAGTCTAAAATAGACTTAACAAGAACTTCTAGGGTCTCCAATTGTTTGATGACTATTTGTAGTACTAGCATGTTGTGTTTGATTGAAGTTTTTGATTCACATTAACTTGAATGTATAGATTACATGGCTCAAAATTTACAGTTGTGACATCATCCCCCCGTTAGAGGGAATTTCGTCCCGAAATTCTGTTTGAAAGCTAGATTTAAGAATGCTAGAATAGGTGAGGGTACTTCTGCTTCATTTGATCTTCGCGTTCCCACGTGAATTCTGGCCCACGCTTTGCGTTCCACCGTACCTTCACGATCGGGATGCGACTTTGCTTAGTACGCTTCACCTCCCTGTCCATGATTTCGATTGGTTCTTCGACGAACAGGAGATTCTCATTGATTTCGATTTCGTCAAGAGGAATGACAAGGGTTTCATCTGATAGGCACTTTTTCATATTAGAGACGTGAAACACGGGGTGTACACCGTTTAGCTCCGCGGGTAGTTGTAGTCTGTAGGCTACCGGACCTATTCGGGCGACGATTTCGAAAGGTCCAATGTACCGTGGGTTTAGCTTTCCCCGTTTTCCGAAACGTATAACTCCTTTCCAGGGTGAGACTTTCAGCAATACTCGATCACCGACCTGGAACTCTAAGGGCTTTCGTCGTTTGTCTGCGTAGCTCTTTTGCCGGTCACGCGATGCTTGTAATCGAGCTTTGATCTGGACAATCTTTTCTGTGGTCTCGCGAATGATTTCCGGTCCCGTTAATGCCCTGTTTGACTTATGTGTTCTTGCTAGCTGGGTGTCACCTACTTCAGCCCAACATAACGGTGATCTACATTTACGCCCGTACAGTGCTTCGAACGGGGCCACCTTGATGCTCGAATGATAACTATTGTTATATGAGAATTCGATCAACGGCAGGTGGGTATCCCAAGACTTTCCAAAGTCTATCACACAAGCACGAAGCATGTCCTCGAGCGTCTGGATGGTTCGTTCACTTTGACCGTCCGTTTGTGGGTGATACGCGGTGCTCATATCGAGATGAGTTCCCATTGCTTTGTGGAGTGATTGCCAAAACCGTGACGTGAACCTACTGTCCCTATCCGAGATGATAGATTTTGGCACTCCATGGAGTCTTACGATCTCTCGTAGGTACAACCACGTCAGTCTCTCCATCTTGTAGGATTCTTTGATTGGTAGGAAATGGGCAGATTTCGTCAGTCGGTCGATTATTACCCATATGGTGTCCAGTCCGTCCGACGTCTTGGGCAGCTTGGTCACGAAGTCCATAGAAATCCCCTCCCATTTCCACTCAGGGATTGCCGGTTGCTGTAACAATCCGGAAGGTTTCTGGTATTCCACTTTTACTTTGGCGCACGTAAGGCACTTACCAACATAAGTCGCGATTTCCGCCTTCATGTTAGGCCACCAATAGTGTTGCTTGATGTCCAAATACATCTTGTCCGAACCGGGATGAATGGAGTATCGTGTCTTGTGGGCTTCCTTCATAACAGTCTCCCTAAATCCTCCGATTTTTGGGACCCAAATACGGTTCATGAAGTAGTATACCCCATTCTCCTTGACTTCTAGGTTCTTCTCCATTCCGCGCAATGCCTCGCTAGTTCTATTTTCCGCTTTCATAGCCTCTGCCTGGGCTAGTGCAATTTGAGTGGCCAAATGAGACTGAATGGTTATCGAGTGTGTTTTCGTACGGCGATTAGAGTACTCCTTCCGACTTAAGGCATCGGCTACTACGTTGGCCTTGCCTGGATGGTACTTGATCTCGCATTCGTAGTCGTTTAACAATTCCACCCATCTTCGTTGTCTCATGTTCAGCTCCTTCTGATTCAAGATGTGCTGGAGGCTCTTGTGGTCCGTGAAGATGGTGCACTTTGTACCGTACAGGTAGTGCCTCCAAATTTTCAAAGCGAAGACCACGGCTCCCAGTTCTAGGTCATGGGTCGTGTAATTTACTTCGTGCGTCTTTAGTTGGCGGGACGCATATGCTATCACTCTTCCACGTTGCATGAGAACGCAACCTAAGCCTTGATTCGACGCGTCACAGTAGACTACAAAATCTTCCGTTCCTTCGGGTAGAGATAGTACAGGAGCGCTACAAAGAGCTTGCTTCAAGGTTCGAAACGCAATCTCTTGTCGGTCTGTCCACTTGAATGGCACGCTCTTTTGCGTAAGCAAGGTAAGTGGCTTGGCGATTTTAGAGAAGTTTTGGATGAATCTCCTATAGTAGCCTGCTAGGCCTAAGAACTGACGAATTTCGGTGGGCGTAGTCGGAGTTGCCCATCCTTCCACAGCTTTGACCTTAGAAGGATCCACATGAATTCCGTCTTGGCTAACTACGTGGCCTAGGAAATTCACACTCCGGAGCCAGAACTCACACTTAGAGAGTTTGGCGTAAAGCTTTTCCGTTCGCAGAGTCTCTAAGATTTGTCGAAGATGTTGGCCATGCTCCTCTTTGCTTCGAGAATAGACAAGGATGTCATCGATAAACACAATGACGAAGTTGTCCAGGAACAGTCGACAGATTCGATTCATTAGGTCCATAAATGCGGCGGGTGCATTTGTTAGACCGAAGGGCATTACAACGAATTCATAATGTCCGTAGCGGGTTCGAAAAGCGGTTTTAGGAATATCCTCTTCTCAGACTTTGAGTTGGTGGTATCCGGACCGTAGATCTATTTTGGAGAAATAACTAGCTCCTTGGAGCTGGTCGAATAGATCATCGATTCGGGGAAGTGGGTAGCGGTTTTTAACAGTGAGTTTATTCAACTCTCTGTAATCGATACACATTCTGAAAGATCCGTCCTTCTTTTTGACAAAGAGCACCGGAGCTCCCCATGGCGAGTAGCTAAGTCGGATAAATCCCTTGTCCAGAAGCTCACTGAGTTGGCTGGACAATTCCTGCATTTCAGCAGGTGCCAACCGATATGGTGATTTAGCGAGAGGAGTTGCTCCTGGAACGAGGTCGATTCGGAACTCAACCTGTCTCTCTGGGGGTACTCCTGGAAGATCTTCGGGAAACACGTCCGGAAATTCACACGCTACTGGAATGTCTTGGATGTTAGTTTCTTCTTTGGTCTTGTCCACTATGTGAGCCAAGAACGCCAAATTGTTCTTTCGCAAGTGTTTTTGTGCTTTGATGCACGAGATGAGACGAAGATTCGTACTGGGTTTATCTCCGTAAATTACTAGGGTTTCGTGATTTGGGAGACGAAGGCGAACGGCCTTCTCATGGCACATAATCTCAGCATGGTGGGGGCTTAACCAATCCATGCCGACAATCACATCGAAACTCCTAATTGATACTGGCATCAGATCTATTCGTAAGACGTGTTGGTTGAGGGTTAGGGTACATCCGATGTAGATTTCCCTAGTGGATTCGGTTTTCCCATTGGCCATTTCCACCGTATAGGTTTCATTTAGCTTCTGGGGTTGTTGTTTTAGTAAATGTTTAAACTTCTCGCTTACGAAACTTCGCTCCGCTCCGGTATCAAATAAGATGCATGCATAAGTATGGTTTAGGAGGAACGTACCGGTCACAACTGCGGGGTCCTAAACTGCATCACTCTGACCCATAGTCAGCATTCTTCCTGCTCCTCTGTTTCCTGAGTTGTTGTTGTTAGGGCAATCTCGACGGAAATGCCCCGTCCTTCCACACCCGAAACAGGTGTGGCTAGGCCCTGCGTTGTTGCCGCCGGCATTGGTGTTGTTGGTATTGCGGTGGTTGTTGTTGTTGTTCTGGTTGTTTCCCTGACTCTGGTTCTGAGAAGGATAAGTCCTGCAGAACCTTGCAGTGTGTCCCCTTCGGTTGCAACTGGTGCAATGGAACTCCTTGCATTCTCCATGGTGATGGAAACTGCACTTATTGCACCTGGGAGCATTACCGGAATAGGGTCTTGAAGCATTTGAAGCAACTGAGGCTGGAGCATGTGAGGTGACTGGAACCGGCGCAGTAACAACGTTAACTGCCACTGTTTGCTGCTTTTTAGAGGTCTCGGGGCCCTGACGCCCCTTTCTCTTGTGGTTCCATCCTTTCTTACCATCACCCTCCTTCTTCTTCTCAGTCTCCACTGGTTTTTCGCCCTTTTTGTTGTTATGATCATATAGTCTCTTTGCCAATCTCTTCGCACTGTCAAACGTTTCAGGGTTTGCAGCTATCACATTCCCTTGAATGGGGGATGTCAATCCCCAGATGAATCGTTCGATCTTCTTTCCTTCTGATGTGATCATACCCGGGCACAACAGAGATAGTTCGCTGAATCTCGATATGTAAGCATCGATGTTCCCATTCTGCACCGTGAGATTCCATAGTTCCTGTTCCATCTTCTGTATTTCGCCTCGGGGGCAGTACTCAGCCGTTAACATCTCTTTCATTTCTACCCAGGGTATAGAGTTGGCTACAGGGAGCGTCATAGCTTCTACGTGGCCATTCCACCAAGTGAGTGCTTGGTCCACGAAAGTGTAGGCCGCGAACTTCACCTTCATCTGCTCGGGGCACTCGCATATCTCGAATACCGACTCTACCTTCTCGATCCATCGTTTCAGCGCGATCACTCCTCCAGTGCCGTTGAAAGTTCGGGGTTTGGCGTTCGCAAAATCCTTGTAGGTGCACGTTTTAGTGAGTCCTTGGTTCGTCCCGTTGTTCGAACTTCCGGAGCCTTGACCATTGCCTCCTCCATTGTTTCCTCGGTGAAGTTGTGCCATAGCTGCTGTGACCGCAGCAGACACGGCTGCCTGGAAAGCAGTGGAGTCAACTTCGGGCGGGATTGGTTCGGGATTTCCGCGAGTAGCTGGGCGAGGCATCTTTCTGTCATGAAACGGAAAGATGTTGAGTGTACGTGGTTTCTGTGAGGTTGCGATCCTACTAACTAGGTGTATGGTGCTAACCTAAACATTACTACTATCGGGCATACAATCATAACATCTCAACACATAACAACTGGTAATATCATAACAAAACACACAAAAGTTTATTAATATTATCCGCATTTAGTACAAGAAAATTTGCTCGTAGGAGCATACATATGTAACACTAATCCGACAGCATAACGGCTCCATGAGTAGTGTAGTCACTTAAACATAGAGCCGGAGTACATAACATAGTTCCTAATAACCTACTATGATAAGTCTATCCCTAACCGCGATGAGCTGCGTCAGGAGGTGGTGCTGAAGATGTGGATGCTCCCTGAAGACGAGCCACCAAGCGTTCTGCATCCTGGAGTCGAGATTCCCACCTTACCTGCCTCATGTGAAACTCCCGGAGGACGTCACGCGTCTCCTGTTCCGCACGCTCGACCCTAGTCCACAGCTGGCGTACTTGATCAGCAGTGTCCTGAGCAAGGTCGCCGGTGTCCCGTAATCGTCTCACCATGACCGGTAGGGCTCGGTCGGCCGGTCCTCCGTCCCTCAAGTCAAAGAACTCACGTGACATGCCAAACGGGGGTCGCTGTCCCTGATGTCTGCTCCATCTCCAAAGATCAATGCCCCAAGGAGGGGTAGGTCCAGTGGGTCCCACACGATAAGCAGGCACCCTGATCGGGTAAGGGGGATCGATGACCTCGGACTCTGCGTCCGAATCACCCCCTTCGCTGTCATCGAGCTCCTCTCCGAAAGGTTCTTCGTCTTCTTCGGGTTCGGCAGGCTCGCCCTCGACTTCTGCCTCCGGTTCCCCGTCTGATTCCTCTTCGGGGTCCTCCTCAGGTTCCTCCTCCTCCTCTAGCCACCCGTTGTTTCCCTGATTAGGGAAATAGGGGTCTCCAGGGTGATGAAAGCCAGCCATGCTGTCTGCGCGAGTACGTAAATATGCTACATTATCCTAGGATGCTACGACTATTGTACAGACTAAGCAAACATTCTCTTTTTGGGTGATAAAGGGTATAGTTTTAGGTTCCCTGGCTATCCCGATCTCATCAAGACGTGTGTTAGTTTTACCTTGGAGAGAATGTAGTTGATCAGGCTACATTCACTCCTTGGTATCCCTAAGAACAGTCTCGAATGAACCGAGATACCAGCATTATTGTGTTTGATTCAGCGTTAGGTCCTTATTCCTAATGCAAGCAAGTGTATTTTATTTACTTGTTTTGTTCAGAGTTATGTTAGTCCTTCTTTTTGGTTTATAGTTGCATATCAATGTATGGCTCGACATGCTAGTTCACTATAAACAAAGCTCTGATACCAACCTGTCACACCCCCGAACCAGACGGCGGAAACGTCCGGGGGCTGTCGTGACTCAATTGCATACCATAACATTGAATATATATGAAACATAACAACATTCGTCACCATTCATTACATAGTACAACCAGTAGTGTTTACATGTCATACATTGTTTAAAACATTACATTCCCAAAAATTAATTTGTTCCATTCATTCAAAAATAAACTGCAACCGTCACTGAATATGATTTCCCTTGATTCACTGGTTCCCTAAGAATACAAGTATTTTGAAAAACGTCAACATATGAAATGTTGGTGAGTTCATAAGTAGTGTTTGAAATCGAATGTTTGTATTGTTTGAGAAACCACCAGAAAATCCGATATTTTCTGAAAAGAAAAGCTTTTGAAAACGTTTGTGAAGATCCATAGGTATGCTTGTTTGTTTCTATACTTGTAAAAAAAATGTTCATTGAAGATGTATGCATTTCAAATCTGTATGTATTGAAAACCCTAGGAAAACCCGATGTTCCCCTAGTTCCTTTGGAATCCATTAAGTTGCGTTGAAACCATTACGAAGATAGCAGTGTCAGTCCCAGGCGACGTTGGAAGGTTCTCGAGCAGGATTATTTACTACAAACCCGCGTTACGCAAACGCCCAGTTTGTAGATATACTAACGATTCCCGAAGGCGTCGTCAGTACTAATCGCGTTATCCAATCGCCCTGACTAGGTGTAGTCCCACATCCGAAGAGAAAGAGGACACGAAGGCCTCGATGACTCTATTAATCGGTTGGGGATACTATGCGTGCGAGGGGTCCCCGACCCGCCTCGTAAAATATGCAGACTCTTCTAGCAATACCAAGGACCCGTGGGGACCAGTGGTACAAGCCATTGAAAGTCACTCTACGTTGTGCCAAGTCGGTGAAACTCAACACCTCGTAGAAAAATATGCGTCTTCGGGCCTTAAGATCAGGTCATTGGGCTAGCTAGGCCCAACAAGCAAGATTTTACACTTTTGGGGCCCGAAGATGGTGCGTAGACGTCTGTGCACACTCGTATGTATATGTATTACCAAACGTTATTTGTATGAATCGTAGTATCGAAGAGTTAGTAGTTGTAGATTTCCATTGGCTCGAGACCGAGCCAATTCGTTTAACAACGACTTTTGGTATTGTAATGAGTTGTATTTCATCGATAGTCGCGGTGCCATTATTTGATCAAATTGTACATATTGAATTAGTCTTGAAATATTTCTGTTTTTCAGCCCCTCATTGTTTGTAAAATTTACATTTTCAACCCTTTTATTAAATACTTCCCGGTTTGGTCCTTGAACTATTTTTCTTGACATTTTAACACCAAAAATTATTGAAATTAATATTTTTCAGCATATTTTTCATAGAAAACAGTTTAAGTCCCTGAAAATGCAGTTTTTCTCGGTTTTAGCCCTCCTTTTCGCAATTTTGACAATTTTGGCCCAAATTGGAAAATTTTTGCAACTTTGGTCCTTTTTAAATTTAAAAAGCATTTTAAACCTTTGAAAAGGATTTGGGACACTTATAGTCCACTGTTTTACAGAAATTCACAGTTTTGGCCCTCCAAAACAGAAAAATTCGCATAATGGGCCTCATTGGGCCGAAAATGTCATTTTTAGCCCATTAAGCTTGAAATTTATGTTTTTAATCCTCTAATTGAGTATAATTCCAGAAATAATTTTATGGAAACTGTTTTGGCACACTTCATCCATCAGAATCTGTGAAATGTCAATTTGGGTCCTTAATTTTGTATTTTTCACATTTTTGGCCCAAAATTTGTGTTTTTAACCCAAAGAAAATTATTACTAAACCACTTAGCCATTTTTCTTGAAACACTTTGTGTGTAGAAATATATTTGAAGCTAAGATCATAAAACATAAGTTATATCTCGGTTTGAGGGGTTTTAAGGCTAGATCCAACATA
Organism: Lactuca sativa; assembly: GCF_002870075.4. Taxonomy (NCBI): domain Eukaryota; kingdom Viridiplantae; phylum Streptophyta; class Magnoliopsida; order Asterales; family Asteraceae; genus Lactuca; species Lactuca sativa. The sequence goes on along the minus strand of NC_056629.2, from coordinate 108,194,660 downwards.
AAAACACATAAAAGCATACATATAAGCATGGAAATCATACAAGGCATACAAAACACATATAGATCTACACTTTCACTTGTATTCCCCCCCCCCCACAAAACTCATAAAAACAGAAAATAGGGGGTATGAAGCTCACCTTGGGTGTTGATTCGGTTTTTGAAGAAAGATTGGAAGAAATGAAGTGATTTTTGGCCTTTGCACTCCTTGATGAACTTTTCGAGATTATGGGGGTTTCTAGAGTGCCAGATCATGATTTTTGCATGGATTAGGAAGAGATGTTTGATAAATAAGGAATACAAGTCATAGATCCAAGCAAAACCTTACCTTAGATGATGATTTTTGTGGAGATTTCCTCTTGAATGCTTCCTAGAACTCGAGATTTTTGAGTGGAGAGGGAGAGTTGTTCTTGAGTGATCTAGAGAGGATTTGAGAGATTTTTGTGTGTGTGTGTGGGTGTATGGCCAAGAGTGAGAGAGGAGAGAAGGAAGAAGTGATTTTGAAGTGATGTTGCATGGATACATGGACTATATTGCATGGATACCCTATGGACAATAATGAGGTGGCACACTTAAGTCAACTCTTCCTTATCTTCTTGGGTTTGGGCCTTTGGGCCGAGAATGGTGGGAAAAAAAAAAGATTTTTGGGCCTTTTGGCCCTTAAGCCCAATATTTGAGGTAGTTTGGATGATCATTGGCCTTATAAAATAAAATTGTGATTTTTATGCTTTATTAGGCTAGGTTAGGTTAAATTATGGATCAAAGCTTGTGATTTATTTCATTCTAGGTCCAACATGGTCCAAAATGTTGAAATAAATAAGTGTGGGTCCAATTAGAGCCCAATTAGGGTTCTAAGCCCATGATAGTCTAATTGGAAGCTTATTGGCCCATTTGGATCCAATAAGGAAGTTCTAGTCTAAAATAGACTTAACAAGAACTTCTAGGGTCTCCAATTGTTTGATGACTATTTGTAGTACTAGCATGTTGTGTTTGATTGAAGTTTTTGATTCACATTAACTTGAATGTATAGATTATATGGCTCAAAATTTACAGTTGTGACATCATCCCCCCGTTAGAGGGAATTTCGTCCCGAAATTCTGTTTGAAAGCTAGATTTAAGAATGCTAGAATAGGTGAGGGTACTTCTGCTTCATTTGATCTTCGCGTTCCCACGTGAATTCTGGCCCATGCTTTGCGTTCCACCGTACCTTCACGATCGGGATGCGACTTTGCTTAGTACGCTTCACCTCCCTGTCCATGATTTCGATTGGTTCTTCGACGAACAGGAGATTCTCATTGATTTCGATTTCGTCAAGAGGAATGACAAGGGTTTCATCTGATAGGCACTTTTTCATATTAGAGACGTGAAACACGGGGTGTACACCGTTTAGCTCCGCGGGTAGTTGTAGTCTGTAGGCTACCGGACCTATTCGGGCGACGATTTCGAAAGGTCCAATGTACCGTGGGTTTAGCTTTCCCCGTTTTCCGAAACGTATAACTCCTTTCCAGGGTGAGACTTTCAGCAATACTCGATCACCGACCTGGAACTCTAAGGGCTTTCGTCGTTTGTCTGCGTAGCTCTTTTGCCGGTCACGCGATGCTTGTAATCGAGCTTTGATCTGGACAATCTTTTCTGTGGTCTCGCGAATGATTTCCGGTCCCGTTAATGCCCTGTTTGACTTATGTGTTCTTGCTAGCTGGGTGTCACCTACTTCAGCCCAACATAACGGTGATCTACATTTACGCCCGTACAGTGCTTCGAACGGGGCCACCTTGATGCTCGAATGATAACTATTGTTATATGAGAATTCGATCAACGGCAGGTGGGTATCCCAAGACTTTCCAAAGTCTATCACACAAGCACGAAGCATGTCCTCGAGCGTCTGGATGGTTCGTTCACTTTGACCGTCCGTTTGTGGGTGATACGCGGTGCTCATATCGAGATGAGTTCCCATTGCTTTGTGGAGTGATTGCCAAAACCGTGACGTGAACCTACTGTCCCTATCCGAGATGATAGATTTTGGCACTCCATGGAGTCTTACGATCTCTCGTAGGTACAACCACGTCAGTCTCTCCATCTTGTAGGATTCTTTGATTGGTAGGAAATGGGCAGATTTCGTCAGTCGGTCGATTATTACCCATATGGTGTCCAGTCCGTCCGACGTCTTGGGCAGCTTGGTCACGAAGTCCATAGAAATCCCCTCCCATTTCCACTCAGGGATTGCCGGTTGCTGTAACAATCCGGAAGGTTTCTGGTATTCCACTTTTACTTTGGCGCACGTAAGGCACTTACCAACATAAGTCGCGATTTCCGCCTTCATGTTAGGCCACCAATAGTGTTGCTTGATGTCCAAATACATCTTGTCCGAACCGGGATGAATGGAGTATCGTGTCTTGTGGGCTTCCTTCATAACAGTCTCCCTAAATCCTCCGATTTTTGGGACCCAAATACGGTTCATGAAGTAGTATACCCCATTCTCCTTGACTTCTAGGTTCTTCTCCATTCCGCGCAATGCCTCGCTAGTTCTATTTTCCGCTTTCATAGCCTCTGCCTGGGCTAGTGCAATTTGAGTGGCCAAATGAGACTGAATGGTTATCGAGTGTGTTTTCGTACGGCGATTAGAGTACTCCTTCCGACTTAAGGCATCGGCTACTACGTTGGCCTTGCCTGGATGGTACTTGATCTCGCATTCGTAGTCGTTTAACAATTCCACCCATCTTCGTTGTCTCATGTTCAGCTCCTTCTGATTCAAGATGTGCTGGAGGCTCTTGTGGTCCGTGAAGATGGTGCACTTTGTACCGTACAGGTAGTGCCTCCAAATTTTCAAAGCGAAGACCACGGCTCCCAGTTCTAGGTCATGGGTCGTGTAATTTACTTCGTGCGTCTTTAGTTGGCGGGACACATATGCTATCACTCTTCCACGTTGCATGAGAACGCAACCTAAGCCTTGATTCGACGCGTCACAGTAGACTACAAAATCTTCCGTTCCTTCGGGTAGAGATAGTACAGGAGCGCTACAAAGAGCTTGCTTCAAGGTTCGAAACGCAATCTCTTGTCGGTCTGTCCACTTGAATGGCACGCTCTTTTGCGTAAGCAAGGTAAGTGGCTTGGCGATTTTAGAGAAGTTTTGGATGAATCTCCTATAGTAGCCTGCTAGGCCTAAGAACTGACGAATTTCGGTGGGCGTAGTCGGAGTTGCCCATCCTTCCACAGCTTTGACCTTAGAAGGATCCACATGAATTCCGTCTTGGCTAACTACGTGGCCTAGGAAATTCACACTCCGGAGCCAGAACTCACACTTAGAGAGTTTGGCGTAAAGCTTTTCCGTTCGCAGAGTCTCTAAGATTTGTCGAAGATGTTGGCCATGCTCCTCTTTGCTTCGAGAATAGACAAGGATGTCATCGATAAACACAATGACGAAGTTGTCCAGGAACAGTCGACAGATTCGATTCATTAGGTCCATAAATGCGGCGGGTGCATTTGTTAGACCGAAGGGCATTACAACGAATTCATAATGTCCGTAGCGGGTTCGAAAAGCGGTTTTAGGAATATCCTCTTCTCAGACTTTGAGTTGGTGGTATCCGGACCGTAGATCTATTTTGGAGAAATAACTAGCTCCTTGGAGCTGGTCGAATAGATCATCGATTCGGGGAAGTGGGTAGCGGTTTTTAACAGTGAGTTTATTCAACTCTCTGTAATCGATACACATTCTGAAAGATCCGTCCTTCTTTTTGACAAAGAGCACCGGAGCTCCCCATGGCGAGTAGCTAAGTCGGATAAATCCCTTGTCCAGAAGCTCACTGAGTTGGCTGGACAATTCCTGCATTTCAGCAGGTGCCAACCGATATGGTGATTTAGCGAGAGGAGTTGCTCCTGGAACGAGGTCGATTCGGAACTCAACCTGTCTCTCTGGGGGTACTCCTGGAAGATCTTCGGGAAACACGTCCGGAAATTCACACGCTACTGGAATGTCTTGGATGTTAGTTTCTTCTTTGGTCTTGTCCACTATGTGAGCCAAGAACGCCAAATTGTTCTTTCGCAAGTGTTTTTGTGCTTTGATGCACGAGATGAGACGAAGATTCGTACTGGGTTTATCTCCGTAAATTACTAGGGTTTCGTGATTTGGGAGACGAAGGCGAACGGCCTTCTCATGGCACATAATCTCAGCATGGTGGGGGCTTAACCAATCCATGCCGACAATCACATCGAAACTCCTAATTGATACTGGCATCAGATCTATTCGTAAGACGTGTTGGTTGAGGGTTAGGGTACATCCGATGTAGATTTCCCTAGTGGATTCGGTTTTCCCATTGGCCATTTCCACCGTATAGGTTTCATTTAGCTTCTGGGGTTGTTGTTTTAGTAAATGTTTAAACTTCTCGCTTACGAAACTTCGCTCCGCTCCGGTATCAAATAAGATGCATGCATAAGTATGGTTTAGGAGGAACGTACCGGTCACAACTGCGGGGTCCTAAACTGCATCACTCTGACCCATAGTCAGCATTCTTCCTGCTCCTCTGTTTCCTGAGTTGTTGTTGTTAGGGCAATCTCGACGGAAATGCCCCGTCCTTCCACACCCGAAACAGGTGTGGCTAGGCCCTGCGTTGTTGCCGCCGGCATTGGTGTTGTTGGTATTGCGGTGGTTGTTGTTGTTGTTCTGGTTGTTTCCCTGACTCTGGTTCTGAGAAGGATAAGTCCTGCAGAACCTTGCAGTGTGTCCCCTTCGGTTGCAACTGGTGCAATGGAACTCCTTGCATTCTCCATGGTGATGGAAACTGCACTTATTGCACCTGGGAGCATTACCGGAATAGGGTCTTGAAGCATTTGAAGCAACTGAGGCTGGAGCATGTGAGGTGACTGGAACCGGCGCAGTAACAACGTTAACTGCCACTGTTTGCTGCTTTTTAGAGGTCTCGGGGCCCTGACGCCCCTTTCTCTTGTGGTTCCATCCTTTCTTACCATCACCCTCCTTCTTCTTCTCAGTCTCCACTGGTTTTTCGCCCTTTTTGTTGTTATGATCATATAGTCTCTTTGCCAATCTCTTCGCACTGTCAAACGTTTCAGGGTTTGCAGCTATCACATTCCCTTGAATGGGGGATGTCAATCCCCAGATGAATCGTTCGATCTTCTTTCCTTCTGATGTGATCATACCCGGGCACAACAGAGATAGTTCGCTGAATCTCGATATGTAAGCATCGATGTTCCCATTCTGCACCGTGAGATTCCATAGTTCCTGTTCCATCTTCTGTATTTCGCCTCGGGGGCAGTACTCAGCCGTTAACATCTCTTTCATTTCTACCCAGGGTATAGAGTTGGCTACAGGGAGCGTCATAGCTTCTACGTGGCCATTCCACCAAGTGAGTGCTTGGTCCACGAAAGTGTAGGCCGCGAACTTCACCTTCATCTGCTCGGGGCACTCGCATATCTCGAATACCGACTCTACCTTCTCGATCCATCGTTTCAGCGCGATCACTCCTCCAGTGCCGTTGAAAGTTCGGGGTTTGGCGTTCGCAAAATCCTTGTAGGTGCACGTTTTAGTGAGTCCTTGGTTCGTCCCGTTGTTCGAACTTCCGGAGCCTTGACCATTGCCTCCTCCATTGTTTCCTCGGTGAAGTTGTGCCATAGCTGCTGTGACCGCAGCAGACACGGCTGCCTGGAAAGCAGTGGAGTCAACTTCGGGCGGGATTGGTTCGGGATTTCCGCGAGTAGCTGGGCGAGGCATCTTTCTGTCATGAAACGGAAAGATGTTGAGTGTACGTGGTTTCTGTGAGGTTGTGATCCTACTAACTAGGTGTATGGTGCTAACCTAAACATTACTACTATCGGGCATACAATCATAACATCTCAACACATAACAACTGGTAATATCATAACAAAACACACAAAAGTTTATTAATATTATCCGCATTTAGTACAAGAAAATTTGCTCGTAGGAGCATACATATGTAACACTAATCCGACAGCATAACGGCTCCATGAGTAGTGTAGTCACTTAAACATAGAGCCGGAGTACATAACATAGTTCCTAATAACCTACTATGATAAGTCTATCCCTAACCGCGATGAGCTGCGTCAGGAGGTGGTGCTGAAGATGTGGATGCTCCCTGAAGACGAGCCACCAAGCGTTCTGCATCCTGGAGTCGAGATTCCCACCTTACCTGCCTCATGTGAAACTCCCGGAGGACGTCACGCGTCTCCTGTTCCGCACGCTCGACCCTAGTCCACAGCTGGCGTACTTGATCAGCAGTGTCCTGAGCAAGGTCGCCGGTGTCCCGTAATCGTCTCACCATGACCGGTAGGGCTCGGTCGGCCGGTCCTCCGTCCCTCAAGTCAAAGAACTCACGTGACATGCCAAACGGGGGTCGCTGTCCCTGATGTCTGCTCCATCTCCAAAGATCAATGCCCCAAGGAGGGGTAGGTCCAGTGGGTCCCACACGATAAGCAGGCACCCTGATCGGGTAAGGGGGATCGATGACCTCGGACTCTGCGTCCGAATCACCCCCTTCGCTGTCATCGAGCTCCTCTCCGAAAGGTTCTTCGTCTTCTTCGGGTTCGGCAGGCTCGCCCTCGACTTCTGCCTCCGGTTCCCCGTCTGATTCCTCTTCGGGGTCCTCCTCAGGTTCCTCCTCCTCCTCTAGCCACCCGTTGTTTCCCTGATTAGGGAAATAGGGGTCTCCAGGGTGATGAAAGCCAGCCATGCTGTCTGCGCGAGTACGTAAATATGCTACATTATCCTAGGATGCTACGACTATTGTACAGACTAAGCAAACATTCTCTTTTTGGGTGATAAAGGGTATAGTTTTAGGTTCCCTGGCTATCCCGATCTCATCAAGACGTGTGTTAGTTTTACCTTGGAGAGAATGTAGTTGATCAGGCTACATTCACTCCTTGGTATCCCTAAGAACAGTCTCGAATGAACCGAGATACCAGCATTATTGTGTTTGATTCAGCGTTAGGTCCTTATTCCTAATGCAAGCAAGTGTATTTTATTTACTTGTTTTGTTCAGAGTTATGTTAGTCCTTCTTTTTGGTTTATAGTTGCATATCAATGTATGGCTCGACATGCTAGTTCACTATAAACAAAGCTCTGATACCAACCTGTCACACCCCCGAACCAGACGGCGGAAACGTCCGGGGGCTGTCGTGACTCAATTGCATACCATAACATTGAATATATATGAAACATAACAACATTCGTCACCATTCATTACATAGTACAACCAGTAGTGTTTACATGTCATACATTGTTTAAAACATTACATTCCCAAAAATTAATTTGTTCCATTCATTCAAAAATAAACTGCAACCGTCACTGAATATGATTTCCCTTGATTCACTGGTTCCCTGAGAATACAAGTATTTTGAAAAACGTCAACATATGAAATGTTGGTGAGTTCATAAGTAGTGTTTGAAATCGAATGTTTGTATTGTTTGAGAAACCACCAGAAAATCCGATATTTTCTGAAAAGAAAAGCTTTTGAAAACGTTTGTGAAGATCCATAGGTATGCTTGTTTGTTTCTATACTTGTAAAAAAAATGTTCATTGAAGATGTATGCATTTCAAATCTGTATGTATTGAAAACCCTAGGAAAACCCGATGTTCCCCTAGTTCCTTTGGAATCCATTAAGTTGCGTTGAAACCATTACGAAGATAGCAGTGTCAGTCCCAGGCGACGTTGGAAGGTTCTCGAGCAGGATTATTTACTACAAACCCGCGTTACGCAAACGCCCAGTTTGTAGATATACTAACGATTCCCGAAGGCGTCGTCAGTACTAATCGCGTTATCCAATCGCCCTGACTAGGTGTAGTCCCACATCCGAAGAGAAAGAGGACACGAAGGCCTCGATGACTCTATTAATCGGTTGGGGATACTATGCGTGCGAGGGGTCCCCGACCCGCCTCGTAAAATATGCAGACTCTTCTAGCAATACCAAGGACCCTTGGGGACCAGTGGTACAAGCCATTGAAAGTCACTCTACGTTGTGCCAAGTCGGTGAAACTCAACACCTCGTAGAAAAATATGCGTCTTCGGGCCTTAAGATCAGGTCATTGGGCTAGCTAGGCCCAACAAGCAAGATTTTACACTTTTGGGGCCCGAAGATGGTGCGTAGACGTCTGTGCACACTCATATGTATATGTATTACCAAACGTTATTTATATGAATCGTAGTATCGAAGAGTTAGTAGTTGTAGATTTCCATTGGCTCGAGACCGAGCCAATTCGTTTAACAACGACTTTTGGTATTGTAATGAGTTGTATTTCATCGATAGTCGCGGTGCCATTATTTGATCAAATTGTACATATTGAATTAGTCTTGAAATATTTCTGTTTTTCAGCCCCTCATTGTTTGTAAAATTTACATTTTCAACCCTTTTATTAAATACTTCCCGGTTTGGTCCTTGAACTATTTTTCTTGACATTTTAACACCAAAAATTATTGAAATTAATATTTTTCAGCATATTTTTCATAGAAAACAGTTTAAGTCCCTGAAAATGCAGTTTTTCTCGGTTTTAGCCCTCCTTTTCGCAATTTTGACAATTTTGGCCCAAATTGGAAAATTTTTGCAACTTTGGTCCTTTTTAAATTTAAAAAGCATTTTAAACCTTTGAAAAGGATTTGGGACACTTATAGTCCACTGTTTTACAGAAATTCACAGTTTTGGCCCTCCAAATTAGAAAAATTCGCATAATGGGCCTTATTGGGCCGAAAATGTCATTTTTAGCCCATTAAGCTTGAAATTTATGTTTTTAATCCTCTAATTGAGTATAATTCCAGAAATAATTTTATGGAAACTGTTTTGGCACACTTCATCCATCAGAATCTATGAAATGTCAATTTGGGTCCTTAATTTTGTATTTTTCACATTTTTGGCCCAAAATTTGTGTTTTTAACCCAAAGAAAATTATTACTAAACCACTTAGCCATTTTTCTTGAAACACTTTGTGTGTAGAAATATATTTGAAGCTAAGATCATAAAACATAAGTTATATCTCGGTTTGAGGGGTTTTAAGGCTAGATCCAACATAAAAACACATAAAAGCATACATATAAGCATGGAAATCATACAAGGCATACAAAACACATATAGATCTACACTTTCACTTGTATTCCCCCCCCCCCCCCCCCACAAAACTCATAAAAACAGAAAATAGGGGGTATGAAGCTCACCTTGGGTGTTGATTCGGTTTTTGAAGAAAGATTGGAAGAAATGAAGTGATTTTTGGCCTTTGCACTCCTTGATGAACTTTTCGAGATTATGGGGGTTTCTAGAGTGCAAGATCATGATTTTTGCATGGATTAGGAAGAGATGTTTGATAAATAAGGAATACAAGTCATAGATCCAAGCAAAACCTTACCTTAGATGATGATTTTTGTGGAGATTTCCTCTTGAATGCTTCCTAGAACTCGAGATTTTTGAGTGGAGAGGGAGAGTTGTTCTTGAGTGATCTAGAGAGGATTTGAGAGATTTTTGTGTGTGTGTGGGGGTGTATGGCCGAGAGTGAGAGAGGAGAGAAGGAAGAAGTGATTTTGAAGTGATGTTGCATGGATACATGGACTATATTGCATGGATACCCTATGGACAATAATGAGGTGGCACACTTAAGTCAACTCTTCCTTATCTTCTTGGGTTTGGGCCTTTGGGCCGAGAATGGTGGGAAAAAAAAGATTTTTGGGCCTTTTAGCCCTTAAGCCCAATATTTGAGGTAGTTTGGGTGATCATTGGCCTTATAAAATAAAATTGTGATTTTTATGCTTTATTAGGCTAGGTTAGGTTAAATTATGGATCAAAGCTTGTGATTTATTTCATTCTAGGTCCAACATGGTCCAAAATGTTGAAATAAATAAGTGTGGGTCCAATTAGAGCCCAATTAGGGTTCTAAGCCCATGATAGTCTAATTGGAAGCTTATTGGCCCATTTGGATCCAATAAGGAAGTTCTAGTCTAAAATAGACTTAACAAGAACTTCTAGGGTCTCCAATTGTTTGATGACTATTTGTAGTACTAGCATGTTGTGTTTGATTGAAGTTTTTGATTCACATTAACTTGAATGTATAGATTACATGGCTCAAAATTTACAGTTGTGACATAAGTGAAGAGGTAAAAGTATAAATCTTCAAAATATTTTTTTTATAAAAAATAAAAAAATGAAAGTACGTTGCTACATCATGGCTATTTATGAACAAGTGATGCTTTCTAGACCATCTGCTAACGTACAGAAGTTACATGACTCTGTTAGACAGATTACATCAGATGAGCAATAACCGGAGGTATTTAAAAAGAAAAATGTTTTATTATATTTAAAAATATTTTTTTAACAAATTTTGCTAATTAAGTAATAGTATGAATAAAGGTAAATCAGCATTTAAACCTTTTGTATGGAATTAGTGTTGAATGAATAAATAGTTGTTTTATAAATGTTTGTCAATCGAAATTGTAACTGAGTTTAATATTAACAATTAGTTAATTATTTAAATTAAAAATATCTGATATAATAAAGTTATATAAATTCACGGATACTTACATGATGAAATTAGTAATCAACTTCTATCAAATGTTTCTACAATGAGTTTTTTTTTATCCTAGTTAATAACAGTTGTTTTATAATTTTGTTTTTTAAGTTTTTGATGATAACGTAATTACAAATGAATATATTCTTACATTCTCTCTGTTGGGAGAGAACTGAAGACATAGATACTCCTATAGCAGTGACAAAGATTGACAGAAATACATCTTGGCTTATTTTTTTGACGTTTTGTCTTTTGTAATTTTATAACAATGTGTTTGGCTTTTTTTATATATATTTTTTTGTAAGTTTTTGCTGGTGAATGGATGCTTTTGAATATATTAAACTTAGTGGTTTATGTTGTTGATTACTGGCATGATATTTCCATGAGAATTGTGCATATGGTATTGGGAATATGGTTGCTTTTTTTTTTCAAAATGAAGAAGAAAATTGCATTGCTATTATATGACTTTTTAATGTTTGTCATGCATAACGGATAAACAAAAGACTAAAATTATGTTCTTAACCGAACCCCGCGGAGCGGGGTTTCACACTTAGTTATAATTAAATCATACGTTTAATCGGGCATTGAATTTCGACGATCTCTTCCCATTGCCGGCAGTTACGTCCAACCATTTTACTTACAATAAAAATTGTTAAAAGTATTTTTAATTTGAACGCTTAGAGCGAACGGTATGGGCCTCGACGAGGACCAACGAGGATGAGGTGGCGGTCCTCGACGCCGTCGTAACGGGGGGAACACCGTCCCCAACCCGTTGCATCTCGTCATGCCGAACCTCTTTGGCATTGTGACGAATTGAAACGGCAAGCTTATACGGGGAACACTAACTTTTTTTTTTCTTTTGGGTTTTTTTTTCCTTTGGTGTTGCATCTTGTTGCCCATTTCCCAACTTGGTGATATAACACCACTTGCTTATGTGGCATGTGAGGTGACACAACTTGGTGTTGCACCTTGTTGCCCACACCCAATGCTCTTAAGGTGTATGTATCTTCTATCAATGATCTGGGACTGAAAATCTAACCATGATATCTGTGTGTATGTCACATACACACTCCATGGATAGATATGGAACTCCATCTCCTCACTTTAACTCTATCTACTACAGATATGGGCTGGCCCAATTAAAAAGGTAAATTTTCTATAATATTTTGGGTTCACTATGGTTCTTCAATGGGTTTATTTGATGTCATTATTTTTATAAGATTTTATTTGTATAATTTAGTGGTTCCTTGATTTACAGTTAAACAATAATTAAATATTTTTGGGCTCAGGTGTTGATGTAAACGAACATGATATTTGATTTGTGGAAGGCAATTTGGAGAGCTTGGTAACCCTCATTTTTATTCTGTATTTTTTGAATTGAAACATATACTTTTACTTTCGTCCCCCTCATCAATCTGGAGTGTGTATATATATATATATATATATATATATATATATATATATATATATATATATATATATATATATATATATATATATGTTTTAGATTTTGGAATCAACAATCGATGCACTGTAAACTATCACCAACGAAACGAACAACATTTAGTTCTGTAACGTCCTCATTTTGTTTTTATTTTTTTATGCACTTTCCCCTGTAGTGAGTGATTGATTGGTATGATTAGAAACAGAAAATAAATATGTTTCAAAGTTGTGATGTTGAAAAAAATATGTTTGAAAGTACTTTCCCCTGTAATTTTACTGTTATAAAGTGGAAACTGAAACACTCTTTCCTTTCTTGCAGTAGTCAGTTCTATTATGACCCAACTATCGTCGTCTGTGGGCTGGTATTATGGAAGCAAAGATGGTTTGTATTACAAATATTACAACTTCGAAAATGGGAGTTATGTGTCATGGGAGACAAAACAGGTAAGTTTAAATCTCTTCCTCTTCATCTATATTTTCAAGACTACTTTCTCAATTTTTTACTTTTTTTTATTATGTTTCAGACTTTCAGTAACTTTTAACTTTCAAGCTGATGAATTAAATGCAAATAAAGGCATAGTTATTGTTGGTGATGATTCTGTTCATGAAATTTCTTACCAAAATGCACCTTCTCATACGAATACAAATGATGTTATGTTTGAAGATGCTTGATTTGAAGGTTTTGTAGTAAACGAAGCAACCGTCAGGTGAGGTGATGTCGCGTCTTTTTCTAAGTGAAGAGGTAAAAGTATAAATCTTCAAAATATTTTTTTTATAAAAAATAAAAAAAAATGAAAGTACGTTGCTATTTCATGGCTATTTATGAACAGGTGATGCTTTCTAGACCATCTGCAAACGTTCAGAAGTTACATGACTCTATTAGACACTAACAGATTACATCAGATGAGTAATAACCGGAGGTATTTAAAAAGAAAAATGTTTTATTATATTTAAAAATATTTTTTTAACAAATTTTGCTAATTAAGTAATAGTATGAATAAAGGTAAACCAGCATTTAAACCTTTTGTATGGAATTAGTGTTGAATGAATAAATAGTTGTTTTATAAATGTTTGTCAATCGAAATTGTAACTGAGTTTAACATTAACAATTAGTTAATTACTTAAATTAAAAATATCTGATATCATAAAGTTATATAAATTCACGGATACTTACATGATGAAATTAGTAATCAACTTCTATCAAATGTTTCTACAATGAGTTTTTTTTTATCCTAGTTAATAATAGTTGTTTTATAATTTTGTTTTTTAAGTTTTTGATGATAACGTAATTACAAATGAATATATTCTTACATTCTCTCTGTTGGGAGAGAACTGAAGACATAGATACTCCTATAGCAGTAATAAAGATTGACCGAAATACATCTTGGCTTATTTTTTTGACGTTTTGTCTTTTGTAATTTTATAACAATGTGTATGGCTTTTTTTATATATTTTTTTGTAAGTTTTTGCTAGTGAATGGATGCTTTTGAGTATGTGAAACTTAGTGGTTTATGTTGTTGATTACTGGCATGATATTTCCATGAGAATTGTGCATATGGTATTGGGAATATGGTTGCTTTTTTTTTTCAAAATGAAGAAGAAAATTACATTGCTATTATCTGACTTTTTAATGTTTGTCATGCATAACGGATAAACAAAAGACTAAAATTATGTTCTTAACCGAACCCCGCGGAGCGGGGTTTCACACCTAGTTATAATTAAATCATACGTTTATTCGGGCATTGAATTTCGACGATCTCTTCCCATTGCCGGCAGTTACGTCCAACCATTTTACTTACAATAAAAATTGTTAAAAGTATTTTTAATTTGAACGCTTAGAGCGAACGGTATGGGCCTTGACGAGGACCAACGAGGATGAGGTGGCGGTCCTCGACGCCGTCGTAACGGGGGGAACACCGCCCCCAACCCGTTGCATCTCGTCATGGCGAACCTCTTTGGCATTGTGACGAATTGAAACGACAAGCTTATACGGGGAACACTAACTTTTTATTTTTTTTCTCTTTTGGGTTTTTTTTCCTTTGGTGTTGCATCTTGTTGCCCATTTCCCAACTTGGTGATATAACACCACTTGCTTATGTGGCATGTGAGTTGGCACAACTTGGTGTTGCACCTTGTTGCCCACACCCAATGCTCTTAAGGTGTACGTATCTTCTATCAATGATCTGGGATTGAAAATCTAACCATGATTTATGTCCGTATGTCACATACGAACTCCGTGGATAGATATGGAACTCAATCTCCTCACTTTTACTCTATCTACTACAGATCTGGGCCGGCCCAATTAAAAAGGTAAATTTTCTATAATATTTTGGGTTCACTATGGTTCTTCAATGGGTTTATTTTATGTCATTATTTTTATAAGATTTCATTTGTATAATTTAGTGGTTCCTTGATTTACAGTTAAACAATAATTAAATATTTTTGGGCTCAGATGTTGATGTAAACGAACATGATATTTGATTTGTGGAAGGCAATTTGGAGAGCTTGGTAACCCTCATTTTTATTCTGTATTTTTTGAATTGAAACATATACTTTTACTTTCGTCCCCCTCATCAATCTGGAGTGTATATATATATATATATATATATATATATATATATATATATATATATATATATATATATATATATATATATATATATATATATTTGTTTTAGATTTTGGAATCAACAATCGATGCACTGTAAACTATCACCAACGAAACGAACAACATTTAGTTCAGTAACGTCCTCATTTTGATTTTATTTTTTTATGCACTTTCCCCTGTAGTGAGTGATTGATTGGTATGATTAGAAACATAAAATAAATATGTTTCAAAGTTGTGATGTTGCAAAAAATATTTTTGAAAGTAATTTCCCCTGTAATTTTGCTGTTATAAAGTGGAAACTGAAACACTCTTTCCTTTCTTGCAGTAGTCAGTTCTATTATGACCCAAATGTCGCCGTCTGTGGGCTGGTATTATGGAAGCAAAGATGGTTTGTATTACAAATATTACAACTTCGAAAATGGGAGTTATGTGTCATGGGAAACAAAACAGGTAAGTTTAAATCTCTTCCTCTTCATCTATATTTTCAAGAGTACTTTCTCAATTGTTTACTTTTTTATTATGTTTCAGACTTTCAGTAACTTTTAACTTTCAAGCTGATGAATCAAACGCAAATAAAGGCATAGTTATTGTTGGTGATGATTCTGTTCATGAAATTTCTTACCAAAATGAACCATCTCATACGAATACAAATGATGTTATGTTTGAAGATGCTCGATTTGAAGGTTTTGTAGTAAACGAAGCAACCGTCAGGTGAGGTGATGTCGCGTCTTTTTCTAAGTGAAGAGGTAAAAGTATAAATCTTCAAAATATTTTTTTTATAAAAAATAAAAAAATGAAAGTACGTTGCTATTTCATGGCTATTTATGAACTGGTGATGCTTTCTAGACCATCTGCTAACGTTCAGAAGTTATATGACTGTGTTAGACAGATTACATCAGATGAGCAATAACCGGAGGTATTTAAAAAGAAAAATGTTTTATTATATTTAAAAATATTTTTTTAACAAATTTTGCTAATTAAATAATAGTATGAATAAAGGTAAATCAACATTTAAACCTTTTGTATGGAATTTGTGTTGAATGAATAAATAGTTGTTTTATAAATGTTTGTCAATCGAAATTGTAACTGAGTTTAACATTAAGAATTAGTTAATTATTTAAATGAAAATTATCTGATATAATAAAGTTATATAAATTCACGGATACTTACATGATGAAATTAGTAATCAACTTCTATCAAATGTATCTACAATGGGTTTTTTTTATCCTAGTTAATAATAGTTGTTTTATAATTTTGTTTTTTAAGTTTTTGATGATAACGTAATTACAAATGAATATATTCTTACATTCTCTCTGTTGGGAGATAACTGAAGACATAGATACTCCTATAGCAGTAATAAAGATTGACCGAAATACATCTTGGCTTATTTTTTTGACGTTTTGTCTTTTGTAATTTTATAACAATGTGTAT
Organism: Lactuca sativa; assembly: GCF_002870075.4. Lineage (NCBI taxonomy): Eukaryota > Viridiplantae > Streptophyta > Magnoliopsida > Asterales > Asteraceae > Lactuca > Lactuca sativa. The sequence goes on along the minus strand of NC_056629.2, from coordinate 108,178,672 downwards.
GGCTTTTTTTATATATTTTTTTGTAAGTTTTTGCTGGTGAATGGATGCTTTTGAGTATGTGAAACTTAGTGGTTTATGTTGTTGATTACTGGCATGATATTTCCATGAGAATTGTGCATATGGTATTGGGAATATGGTTGCTTTTTTTTTTTCAAAATGAAGAAGAAAATTACATTGCTATTATCTGACTTTTTAATGTTTGTCATGCATAAAGGATAAACAAAAGACTAAAATTGTGTTCTTAACCGAACCCCGCGGAGCGGGGTTTCACACCTAGTTATAATTAAATCATACGTTTAATCGGGCATTGAATTTCGACGATCTCTTCCCATTGCCGGCAGTTACGTCCAACCATTTTACTTACAATAAAAATTGTTAAAAGTATTTTTAATTTGAACGCTTAGAGCGAACGGTATGGGCCACGACGAGGAGCAACGAGGATTAGGTGGCGGTCCTCGATGCCGTCGTAACGGGAGGAACACCGCCCCCAACCCGTTGCATCTCGTCATGGCGAACCGCGTTGGAGTTGTGACGAATTGAAACGACAAGCTTTTACAGGGGACACTAACTTTTTGTTTTTTTTCTTCTTTTGGTTTTTTTTTCCTTTGGTGTTGCATCTTGTTGCCCATTTCCCAACTTGGTGTTATAACACCACTTGCTTATGTGGCATATGAGGTGGCACAACTTGGTGTTGCACCTTGTTGCCCACACCCAATGCTCTTAAGGTGTATGTATCTTCTATCAATGATCTGTGACTGAAAATCTAACCATGATTTCTGTGTGTATGTCACATACACACTCCATGGATAGATATGGAACTCAATCTCCTCACTTTTACTCTATCTACTACAGATATGGGCTGGCCCAATTAAAAAGGTAAATTTTCTATAATATTTTGGGTTCACTATGGTTCTTCAATGGGTTTATTTTATGTCATTATTTTTATAAGATTTCATTTGTATAATTTAGTGGTTCCTTGATTTACAGTTAAACAATAATTAAATATTTTTGGGCTCCGGTGTTGATGTAAACGAACATGATATTTGATTTGTGGAAGGCAATTCGGAGAGCTTGGTAACCCTCATTTTTATTCTGTATTTTTTGAATTGAAACATATACTTTCACTTTCGTCCCCCTCATCAATTTGGAGTCTGTATATATATATATATATATATATATATATATATATATATATATATATATATATATATATATATATATATATATATATATTTTGGTATGTATTTGACCCGATGGTGCATGGTCCTTTTGGGTTGCCTTCACCAAAGCAACTTGATAGGATGAATTATGGAGAGAAAGGATTAAATATGATTTATTAATATATTATGGGAATAATATATTAAAGGAGAAATCATATTGTTTAATTAATATTAGTCAATAATTAATTGGTAATTAGTTTTGTGACTAAAAGAGATTAATTAAACTTAAGGGACTGGAATTCTAATTATAAGATAATTGTAATTTGGGCCATGGATTGCCTTTTATTATAAGGTGGACGAATTCTATGGGGAAGCCCATATGAAATCGTCCATGGCCTTAAGGAAAGGGGTCCATTGGTTGCTTAGGTCTTAAGCATCCAAATTAGGGTTTCCTTGTTAGATAACCCTCATAGCCTCCTATATTTATGGATCCCTTATGACCCAAAAACGTGGACAAGCACTCTTCTAGGGTTAGAACACGTTTTGGGCAGCCTCCATTCTCTCTCCTCTTCATCCTCTTGCTTATGGTGTTTGTGAACCATTAGAGGAGTGACAATTGTGACTCTAATCTTTCTAAAGTCAATACAAGGAGATTTGGGATTGTTATTGCTACATAACAATCAAGGTAACATCTTAAACCTATTCTCATGTTAATATGATTACTTGTAAGCTAGAATTAGGGTTTATAGTCTTGGATAACTTGCATGTACAATAGAGAAACCTAGATCCAAACATTAGGGTTTGTATGAGCACATAGGATGTTCTTAGGACCAAAACCCATCAATATATATATATATATATATATATATATATATATATATATATATATATATATATATTTGTTTTAGATTTTGGAATCAACAATCGATGCAGTGTAAATTATCACCAACAAGAGCAACATCATCAACGAAACGAACAACATTTAGTTCAGTAACATCCTCTTTTTGTTTTTATTTTTTTATGCACTTTCCCCTGTAGTGAGTGATTGATTGGTATGATTAGAAACAGAAAATAAATATGTTTCAAAGTTGTGATGTTGCAAAAAATATGTTTGAAAGTACTTTCCCTTGTAATTTTACTGTTATAAAGTTGAAATTGAAACGCTATTTCCTTTCTTGCAGTAGTCAGTTCTATTATGACCCAACTGTCGCCGCCTGTGGGCTGGTATTATGGAAGCAAAGATGGTTTGTATTACAAATATTACAACTTCGAAAATGGGAGTTATGTGTCATGGGAAACAAAACAGGTAAGTTTAAATCTGTTCCTCTTCATCTATATTTTCAAGAGTACTTTCTCAATTTTTTACTATCTTTTATTATGTTTCAGACTTTCAGTAACTTTTAACTTTCAAGCTGATGAATAAAATGCAAATCAAGGCATAGTTATTGTTAGTGATGATTCTGTTCATGAAATTTCTTACCAAAATGCACCTTTTCATACGAATACAAATGATGTTATGTTTGAAGATACTCGATTTGAAGGTTTTGTAGTAAACGAAGCAACCGTCAGGTGAGGTGATGTTGCGTCTTTTTCTAAGTGAAGAGGTAAAAGTATAAATCTTCAAAATATTTTTTTTTTATAAAAAATAAAAAAAATGAAAGTACTTTGCTATTTCATGGCTATTTATGAACAGGTGATGCTTTCTAGACCATCTGCTAACGTTCAGAAGTTACATGACTCTGTTAGACAGATTACATCAGATGAGAAATAACCGGAGGTATTTAAAAAGAAAAATGTTTTATTATATTTAAAAATATTTTTTTAACAAATTTTGCTAATTAAGTAATAGTATGAATAAAGGTAAATCAGCATTTAAACCTTTTGTATGGAATTAGTGTTGAATGAATAAATAGTTGTTTTATAAATGTTTGTCAATCGAAATTGTAACTGAGTTTAACATTAACAATTAGTTAATTATTTAAATGAAAAATATATGATATAATAAAGTTATATAAATTCACGGATACTTGCATGATGAAATTAGTAATCAACTTCTATCAAATGTTTCTACAATGAGTTTTTTTTATCCTAGTTAATAATAGTTGTTTTTATAATTTTGTTTTTTAAGTTTTTGATGATAACGTAATTACAAATGAATATATTCTTACATTCTCTCTGTTGGGAGAGAACTGAAGACATAGATACTCCTATAGCAGTGACAAAGATTGACATAAATACATCTTGACTTATTTTTTTGACGTTTTGTCTTTTGTAATTTTATAACAATGTGTTTGACTTTTTTTTTTTTTATAGTTTTTTGTAAGTTTTTGCTGGTGAATGGATGCTTTTGAATATGTGAAACTTAGTGGTTTATGTTGTTGATTACTGGCATGATATTTCCATGAGAATTGTGCATATGGTATTGGGAATATGGTTGTTTTTTATTTTTCTAAATGAAAAAGAAAATTATATTGCTATTATCTGACTTTTTAATGTTTGTCATGCATAACCGATAAACAAAAGACTAAAATTATGTTCTTAACCAAACTCCGCGGAGCGGGGTTTCACACCTAGTTATAATTAAATCATACATTTAATCGGGCATTGAATTTCGACGATCTCTTCCCATTGCCGGCAGTTGCGTCCAACCATTTTACTTACAATAAAAATTGTTAAAAGTATTTTTAATTTGAACGCTTAGAGCGAACGGTATGGGCCTCGACGAGGAGCAACGAGGATGAGGTGGCGGTCCTCGACGCCGTCGTAACGGGGGAACACCGCCCCCCCAACCCGTTGCATCTCGTCATGGCGAACCTCGTTGGCGTTGTGACGAATTAAAACGGCAAGCTTTTACGGGGAACACTAACTTTTTTTTTTCTTTTGGGTTTTTTTTTCCTTTGGTGTTGCATCTTGTTGTCCATTTCCCAACTTGGTGTTATAACACCACTTGCTTATGTGGCATGTGAGATGGCACAACTTGGTGTTGCACATTGTTGCCCGCATACAATGCTCTTAAGGTGACGAGAGGGTGTCGAGGGGGAGATTGAGAGAGTAGCAACGAAGGAGAAGGAGGCGTTGTGGTTTTCCGATGTGGCTAAAACTCCGACGAAGAGCTGAATTCCTCCAGTGACTGCTTGTAACTTCTGACCACAATCATCTTTCTAGTAATTTGTTCTTATGGATCGATCTGGAGAAACAGTGGGAACAGGAGGAGCTGTAAAGGGGAGGGGTTACGGTTGAGGAGTAATTTTTCTGGTGAAATCCCGGTAAGGTTAGGATTCCGACTAACTCAAGAATGATAATTGTATGGTGCTTGGCTTGCTTTCTGATTCCCAACAAAATAAGATTTGGGTGAACCTCGATTGATTGTGAGGTACGATGAAGCTCTAATGTACAATGTGATAACGTGATCGTAAGAGGGTCGATACGTTTTCTTGGAGCATCAAGCAGATGTGTTTGTTATGGTTGCTGGTAGAGATCTCAACCTTGAGTATTGTGTATTGCGGTTCCCATTAATTAGGTGGTGTTCTGGTGGACCTAACACAAGAGTTATGAAATCATGGCGACATGTTTACACCCAATTAGAGGTACTTACCCCTTCAATTCCCTAACTGCTTGTTTAGAGATGATATTCATATGCGATTATTTAATTATTGGATACAGTAACTTATTTTAGTATCTAATTGATTATAGTGTATGCAAGTAATATACGGTTGTATATTTACCAACACAATGGTGTATTATATATCAAGGAATAGCATCTTGAGATAACCGATTTATTATGCAAGTAAATTAGTTTATGATTTTATAATTCATACTAAGATGTTAAAAATAAATTAAACCAAATATATATTCTTAATTCGATTAACAATATGTTTGATTAAAAGTTGAGAAATACATTTAGGGTCTAAATGGTAATTTTTAATCCTAGTATTGATACATATTTTATCTATTGACTAACAGTTGAATATAAATGTAGGTTAGTAAAAATGTTATTAGACGAGATAATTATTTTTATATAATTGATCGTATAGGATGGTTTTGATGCACGAGGGTATCTAAGATCGTACATCTTTTTCATGCGCTGATATTATGGAGATATAGCGTGAACTTCTCAATTGATATCGAGGTGAGTCAACTTTGTGGTTTTAAAAATACATTGTTAGGAGTATCCTATATCTTTGATGGATTGGGATGAATCTAGTTATCTAGGATGCATGTGCCCTTTTGATGATTGATTATTATTATTGAAATGTTTTTGATATCTAGGGTGTTGCATGCTAGACTCTTCTTTGTTTGATGTGAGATGTGAGTTAGGAATCATGCTAGAATTAAAAATGTTTGTGATAATTGTTCCCAAAATATGTTGTTTGCATCTTGTGTATGGTTATGCCATAGAATCGGTTTATGTATGCATGTTATGTGTTAGTTGTAATTGTGTGCGGTTATAGTGTTTAATGAATTGGTAGTCATATGCTTTGGTATGGTGATAATAGGATGAATTTTAATTACATGTCAATGGCACGTTAAAGTTGTATGAGTAACATGACTATTTTGGTGTATGCTTGTTTTGTGGGGTATAACGGTGTTATGGGTAGAACCTTGCAAGTTTAATCGGTTGAAAGAGCTTAAGCCATAACGATGATTAGTTACACGATCTTTCTAGACGGTCGTGTGACACGTGGTTCGTGTGCACCTCGGTGTACGGGAACTGGAGTGGTGTTGGCTTTATGGTGTAGTCGGATCAAACATCACATGGGAATCGGGAGGTGTATTGGTAGAATTGACACCGTTTGTACCGATCCTGAATGACACCGTGAAGTAATTGTACTTTGCATGTTGGAGTAGCAGAAATGGAAGTCTTGGGGTTGGTGAATTCGAGTGGAAGTTGTGACATCCCCAAAATCTCGGTCAGAAAAGACCGATTTCATTTATGCTTTTTAAAATAATTTCAGAGTAATCCTTTTGATTTAAAAGTGTTGCGGAATTTGTTCCCAAAACAAAACATGATAAAATAATATTTATCAAAGCATTTCATTAAGAGGTGCATTTTCATTATATAGTCAAAACTCGGGATGTCATGTTCCGATACAGACCATAAAGCATAAACGATAACATTACAAGTCATTCAACAAATATATACATATACAGACTTATAAACAAAACAACTCGATGATTCATCCATCTTACGCCCTTACGCCACTACCTGTAATACAATTAAAAACTGAGTGGGTCAAGCTTGGGAGCCTGGTGAGCATATAGGGTTTTCAACCCACAATAAATAAATTATATTTAATTTCACCAACCAATCACTATCCCGATTACCCATTCCCGTTATCCTCACTTTACGTCCCTAAAATAACATCTATCTCAAGGGACCTAATCTAGGATTTTCATCGGGACGGACATTACTGCTAAGGGGTTTCCTCAACAATAGATATCCTAAAGGCAACCATGAGGGGGATAGAGTACACCGGTGAACACATCATTCACAACACCTACAGGTTATGAACCTGCTAGCGTTCCACTGGACTGTCTAGAAAGAGTCTGTGGTCGTTATCCATACTCCGCTGAATAACTAGATCAACAACAACAACAACATCGAGGCCTCTCATCTGTTTATTACACACCAACTATCTACCCAACATATTAGTAGATAAAAATATATATTTTCATACATAGTTTAAAACCTGTATATCATTTTCATTCAATACATATTCCACATAACAGATGACGCACACCCACATAACACGTATTTCATAGAAAGTAAATCAAATCTATGAGATAGAAGAGAATGAATATACATTCACACTTATAACAACACAATTATACACATAAACAACAATATACTTAATACACTCAAACCATACTTGTATTATTATCGTGTTTATGAAAGGTAGTATGCACTCACTTGATCAGAAGACGATCAGACAGCACTACGGCTAGTAGAAGTAGTAATCCTCAGCAGATCTGGAAGATCTCTACAAAAATCGAACTTCTCGCGGGCAGAGCTTCGGCTCGGGAACCGCACTTCTCGGGATCTTCGGGATCTCAGGACTTGTTTCGGGGCTCGAGAATAATACCGGGGCTTCGGGGTATTTCTGGCACGCAAATCGATGCAAAACAGGAGAGAGAAGAGAGAAAAGAGCAAAAGAACTCGGTTTCCCTCGCATCCTATTTATAGGAGGTTGGAGCCTCAGAGTACGCGGGGCGTACTCGTCCGAAATCGTCATGGCGTTCGTCATCTGAAGAACTCGAGTGAGAAGGTCGTCATGCTTCGCTGTACGCGGGGCGTACAGCAGTATGCTGGGCGTACTTCGGATATGCCCGGTGACTCCCCTTCGGATAATACCGGGTTTAATAATTAAATTTAATTATTAATTATTTAATAAACTTCGGATATTCATATCTTCTTCATACGAACTCCGTTTTCGACGTTCTTTATATCCACACGTAGGTGAGACTATGCTCTACAACTTTCGTTTAGACTCCGTCGGCTAATTTTAACTTTATTTTTATTATTTATTTTTAATAGACCGGGACAGAAAAACTTCGTTATAAATTCATAACTTCTTCGTTTGACGTCCGTTCTCGCCTAACTTTTCATCGCTTCGATACCAACAACGAGACCTTCGATCCTCGTTTAGATTGCTTCGGCTAAAAACCGCTCGATCTCAAATCGAGTATTTCAGGTTGCATACCGCTAAGCCGAAACTTCGATAAATCATAACTTCCTCATACGAAGTCAGATTTGGGCGTTCTTTATATATTCGGAAACCTCGTTTCAACTACTACAACATTATCCAAAGATATCAAGTTTATTTTACACTTAAATTTTGACGCTTATTTTTATTCTTAATTAATCAAACCACATAATTAAGCAATTAAACACAAAACACATAATACTCAAATAATACACTCTTATTATTTCAAAATGGGTTACAAAGGTTAACCTAGACTATTACATTGCTAAAAATGGCAAGCCCGGAAACACAAGCGTTACAGAAGTCATGAGCCACTTTGAGCACTAAACTGGCTTAGCACATGAGTAGTGAACGGGGTTAACTTGTTGGGTAGGTTGTCACAATAACCGGTTGAAAGGTGAATATATACAATAACCGGTTGAGTTGAACTTGCATATGATAATCGGTTGATAGCAATTACATACAATAAACGTTGAATTAAATTATATGTAACAATCGGTTGTTTTAAGGTGATAATTATAATTGGTTGAATTGTGCTTTAATATTATTGAAAGAAATTACATATAATAAATGGTGAATTGAATTATATATAATATTCGGTTACATTAAGTTCAAAACTATATTTGTTCGAACTGAAATTAAAATGATATGGTGAAATGTTGTATTGTAAACAGTTGAAATGTGAATTTGTGCTAATCGTACTTCACAGCGAAAAAGGTTTTTTTTTTGTTTCAGTCGAAATCTGAAATTTAAGAGTTTTCGGTCCAAGCTTACGGCCGTAAACACCGAATTCACGGCCGCAAGCTCTTCAAGTTCTTCCACCGCAATCAGAATTCCTTAACAGTGAATCGAGTTTTGGTATAAGGCTGCTAATCTTAAAGACCATATTTAACCATATTGAATTATTAAAAATTATTAACTAAAATAAACAAAGTTTTTTTCTTTCGACAGTGAATATTGAAGACCAAATTTTAATTACCGAAAATTTTTGAAACTTTACTGAGTTCACGACCGTAAACAAGGAGTTTACGGCCGCAATCATTTTTCGACAGTAAATCAATTTTTGCTCGACAGTAAACTAATTTTCGGAAGTTAATTATTTTTAAGCAGCAAACATTTTCTGAAAATAAACTTAAATAAAATGGAATCACAAAATCACAACCAATATCAAGAACTCGATGCTGTAATGGGCACAACCACACGCATTCCAAGGCTTATGTCCGCTGATAGTTTCCCTGAGTGGAAATATAGAATTGAGAAATACATAAAGATGAAAGACTTCAAGATTTGGAAATGTGTCATAAAGGATCCGGTCAGAATCACTACTACAGTTGGGGGGCAGGTGGTTGACAAGAAAATTGAAAACTACACTGATGAAGATTTTGAGTGTGTAGAAGAACAAGAAAAGGCATTGGCCATTTTGACTATGGCCCTATCTCCAGACATTGCTCAAGGGTTCAGAGAGTATACTTCTGCTAAAGCACTGTGGGAAGCCCTTATTGAGGTATATGAGGGAAATGAAGACATGCGAGAGAGTCGCCAAGATATGCTGAGGCAACGATTCAATATGTTTAACTACGTTCCTGGCGAGACTCTTGAGGCTCAACTGTAGAGGTTCACCACTCTTAATACGAAAATGACTATGGCAGGGATCTTCTATACAAAGTCAGAAATAAATAATAAGTTGCTAAATGCCCTCCCAAAATCTAGGGACATGAATGTAGTTGTCATTAAAAAGACTAAGGATCTCAATCGCCTTTCTCTAGCTGAAATGATGGCAGTCATCAAAGCATGTGATATTGATGACAAGCAACGAGAGATAAATCATGTCAACTCATACTCAGCTGAAAATCTTGGCATTTCATCTAACAATGCTCTTTCTTCCTTCTCTTATTCATCTGCAAGCTTATCCTTCACTGCTCCTCCTCAAGCTCAGATGCTCTCTCATCCATCTGCTCCCTCTGCATCAGTCATACCCCAGCCACAAAATCAATCATTCATGACTGCTTCATCTTCAAATGTGGCTTCCTCTTCAAAGGGAAAGGAGTGTGATGAAAACCTTGTCTTTGCCGCAGGATTAGTAAATTGCTACAATGCGCTTGTAGCTGGGGAGCTTCCACCTCAATTGTCATTTGCAGATCTTGATCAAATCCATCCGGAGGACGTTGAGGAAATGGACATCACATGGAAAATTGCCATGGCAGTATTTAGGGCAAAACAGTTTGCCAAAAAGACAGGGAAGAATAATTGGGGAATGAGCGCTGATAAGAAGGTTGGATTCAACAAGGGAAAGCTTCGGTGCTTCAATTGCCATGAGCCAGGGCATTTTGCTCGTGATTGCCCACATCCCGATAGAAGAGTTAATAATGCTAGAACAATGGTTGCAGTTGGGAACAGCTGAAGCAGTGGTCAAGCGAACAATGAGAAGGATATGGTTGCACAATCTTTCGACTGGGAAGATCAGATACAAGCTCTCAACATATCTGGACCAGAAAATGCTCACCTGGCACAGGTAAGGGATGACACTCCAACAGGGATTGTAGCAGCTGAAGACAGTGTATGGAGCTACAGTTTGCTTTGATGGTATCCTCTTCTCATGAACCTAATGTTGGATAAGGTGTCTAAGTCCATAACTATTTCTGGTCAGTACTTGACCCGACCCGACATGGTCCATTTGGGTTGCATGGCACCATGCAATTGGATAGACTAAATGAGAGGAATAACACTTGGAGATTATTAATATGTTATAAGTTCTAATATATTAATAATATTATTTGATTAGTTTGATCAAGAATTAATTTAGAATTAATTAAGTGATCAAAAGATAACTAATTAAATATATGGGTTGATTATGTAAATCATTCATATCTTGTATAGTGGGCTAAGAGGCTCCTTGGATTATCAAGTTGGGTTCTACCCATAGGATGCTCCATGGATGCTCCATGGGAGTTACAAACCCATGGGTCATGGAAATGAAGAGTCATGACACATTAGGGTTTACATGGTGTAACCCTAGATGTGTCAACACTATATAAGAATCTCATTCTCCACCAAAATCGGGTACACATAAGAAACTAGAGGGCTAGGCCGATTTCAAGAAGTGTGTATTCTCTCAAAAGTCTTTCCAAGAGCATTTGGTGTTGTGTGAAGCATTTGAGGCATCACACTTGGGGTGCTAGGCTCACAAGGTTTCAAGGAACATAAACAACAACAAGGTAAGTTATTCTATCTTTCATTCAAGTTAGAAATTGTTCACCATGTATGCTAGATAGGAATATAACCTTGGAATTCAACTTTGCATGATAATTAGACAAACATAGATCCAAGGTTATTAGGGTTGCATGTACACTTAGGAAGTGTTAGAATGCTCAAAACCCATCAGTGGTATCAGAGCCTATGCTTGTTTGTTTGTTATTTGTGCTTAAAAGTTGAAAAAAGTCGAAAAACTTGTTGTCTGCCTGATGAACTTGCCGAGTCCAAGGGGAGACTCGCCGAGTTCACTTGTATCTTCAACCTACTCGTCGAGTAGGTTCATGCACTCGGCGAGTAGGAGCCACATAGTGCAGATTTTCGACTTTAGTTGCTGGAAATTGACTAGAAACATTACCCTAAACTGTTTTGGTACTTGAGAACTTGTTTTAGATGGTGTAATGTCTTTGCTAATCCATTTACAACAACTAGTTATCAAAATTACAAAGTTTAAGTCTAGTTTTGATTCATGAAAGTGTTCATATTCATGTTCTTGATCTTATGATGTTTAGATGATCATAGGAATTATTTGTAACCTATGTGGTAGTTTAATTCTTGATCATAATGTGGTTTAATGGAGTCCATAACTTGTCCTCAATTTATGGAAAACCAAAAGTCACTTGAGTTAAAACCATTAAAAGAACACAAGAGTTAGAAAAAATGAAGAGTCTTCATTTTATTACTCTAATAAACTCATAAGTTACAAGAAATGAAAAGTTTTGAAAGTTTACAAAACTTGCCCTCAAGTTTTTGAATAAGTAAAGTCATGCTAAAACTTTAGTTCCAACCCTTAGAATTTTAAAAGTTAAAATTCAACCCTTATACTTATATTATTATGATTTAATATATATATATATATATATATATATATATATATATGTATAAGAACAAAGTCGTCTTACCGCTAGTACGCCTCATTCACGAAGTCGGTCTATAAGGTGGGTATAAGGTTGTTGCCTATAAAATGGCAACTTAATGGGTGTCCACTCTCACCCACCGCTTGCTTGACCGGTGGAGGGTTGTTAGCCGAACGGGTAAGACAAGGACTTATAAATTCTCATTAAAAGTATGATGAATACTATAAAAGTAACTAAATGTTTTATTAAATTCCCAATCTTAGTTACTTTAGGAAAAATGTGAATAAGGTGCTAATCCATGAAATTACACTTTACACTTTGTTTAAGTCGTTGGTTGAGCGTGTGTGGTTAACCGGCACACTAACTTGGACTTAACAAGGTAGGTAAAGGGTGACTTAAGGTTTATTATAGTATCGGTGGAGCGTGTGTGGTTTACCGGCATATCGATTGAGTGATAAACTTTAAGGGTACCAAGTGATTTGCATGGTTACTTCACACCTCGTTTTGTGATCCTCGGTATCCCAGTCACAAAACTTGGAGGGCACACTCGAGATTGAAACATGCCTTTCAAAAGTTCATTGAATCTCAAAGAATCTAGGAATTTCTAAGAACCAATCAAAAACCTAATATTTAATATTTCGGTTTTCATGGTGGAAATTGGTGAATCGTCATTCACCTACCTTTCAAATATGTTATAGCTTGGATTACGACATACCTCTTCTAAGTTATAATATATTGTGATTGGATCCTAGCCTTAATATTACATTTGGGTGTTTTATTAAGGACTCTCTAAATATCTAAACTAATCTTGTCCTTTTCCTTCAGATGTCTTCAAACAATGATGCTTCTGGCTCTAACCCTAATGGCTCCTTTACCCTTATGAACTTGTGTGGGAAAGTCACTTTTGATGGATCCAACTTCAATGAGTGGATCAGAAACATCAGGATGATTACCCGCTACGAGGACAGAGAATATGTCCTTGACAAGGAGCTTAAGGAGATTGATGAGACCACTGTAACTCCTCAGGAGATCGTTGACTTTCAGGCACATGAAAGGGATGCTACGAAAGTGGCATGCATCATGATGGCCACGATGACAGTGGAACTCCAAAAGTCTTATGAGGATTTCTACCCTTATGAAATGCACCAAGATCTGATGGAAATATACCATCAAAGTGCACGAAAAGAGAGGTATGAAATCATCTGCTCCATGATAACAACCATGATGAAGGACGGGGAATCCGTCACGAGCCACATGCATAAAATGCAAAGGTATGTGGATCGATTGTTGAAGCTTAATGTGAACTTCCCTGAGGAGCTTGCAATAGATATCATTTTGCACTGCTTACCATCGTGCTATGATAAATTCCGCATGACATATCACATGAATAAGGAAGAGGTCACACTCAGCAAACTTCAGGGACTTCTCAAGACGGCAGAAACAGGTCTTAAGGGGAAGTTGGTTGTTAACACTCCTACTCCAAATTCTACTCTGGTTTTGGCAATCGGGAAAAGTCGAGGGAAGAAGAGAAAGAGCTCTTCTAAGGGTACCACGGATCGGACCCTTGATGGCTCTTCTTCAAGTGGAACCAAGAAAGATTTCGTCACTCCTTCTGACCCAAAAGAGGTTGAATGCTTCTATTGCCATGAAAAATAACATTGGAAGCGGAACTGCCCAAAATACCAGCAAGATGTGAAGGATGGGAAAGTTAAACCCAACTATGCAGGTATTTACACTATCATTTCTAATAACTCACCCCATTCTAAATCTTGGGTCCTTGATACCGGTTGTGGTATTCATATTTGTTGTGACTTGCAGGGACTAAGAAGAAGTGAGAATGTGGAGCAAGGAAGAATAAACTTAATCATGGGGAATAGGAAAGCTTTACCTGTCACCAAGATTGGAGTTTATACTTTATCGCTAAGTAGTGGGTTTAGTTTAGATTTGAATAAGTGTTGTTATTTGCCAGAAATGGCAAGAAATATTATTTCCTTTCATGCATTGTATAAACAAGGTTTCACCTTTTCGTTTGATAATGAAGTTGGTTCGATTAATGCTTTCTTTAATAATGTTCTTTATTTTAAAGCATTACCTTGTGATGGCGTGTATGAAACAGTATCTGTGGTTGATAACTTAGGAAATAATATATTGTGTATTGATTCTGGTAATAATAATAACTTGGATAAAGCGTCATTATGGCATTGTCGTCTTGGACATATAAGCAAGAAACGCATAGGCCAACTCCAAAAGGATGGAGTCTTGGAGTCATTTGACCTAAAGTCAGATGATAGTTACGAATCATGCTTACTTGGAAAAATGACAAAGTCACCCTTCACAGGATCGTGTGAAAGGGGTGAAGGTTTGTTGGACCTTGTACACACGGATGTGTGTGGACCATTCAAACATGCCACAAGGGATGCTAATCGTTATTATTTGACTTTTACTGATGATTACAGTAGATATGGATATGTCTACTTGATCAAGCATAATTCAGAGACTTTCGAAAGGTTTAAGGAATTTAAACAGGAAGTCGAGAATCAATTGGGTAGGAACATTAAGATGCTTCGATCCGATCGTGGTAGTGAGTATTTTAGTTCAGAGTTCCTTGACTATCTAAGGTAATGTGGGATAGTCTCACAATTGACACCTCCCAGGACACCACAGTTGAATGGTGTGGCTGAGAGGCGTAATCGAACCTTGTTGGATATGGTTCGTTCCATGATGAGTCGAGCATCGCTACCAATCTCATTCTGGGGGTATGCCTTAGAGATTGCCGCCCATATCCTTAATCTAGTCCCTACAAAGAAAGTTGCCAAAACTCCTCACGAGATGTGGACTGGTAAAGTACCCAAACTAGACCACATCAAGATTTGGGGTTGCGAGGCTTTCGTGAGACGCGAGACTCATGATAAGCTCGAACCTCGAAGCGAGAGGTGTATTTTCATCAGCTACCCACAACAATCCTTTGGTTACCTATTCTACAGACCTAGTGAAAATGTGGTTTTTGTAGCTAGGAGGGCTTTCTTTAGAGAGAGAGAGAGAGAGAGAGAGAGAGAGAGAGAGAGAGTTCATAAGCCAAGGAAACAGTGGGAGGCAAGTTGATCTTGAAGAAATTCAAGAGTCAAGCGGTGAAGGAACTTCAAACCCTAGCACTCAACTTGAGGAGGAAACTCCTGTTGAGCCAATTGAGAAGTCTGTACCTCTGAGGCGTTCCACAAGGGTTAGGAATGCTCCTGAGCATTACTATGGATTCCATATTACTATAGAAGGAGATACACTTATCAGTGATGAGACACTGATAGGTCTGGATGAACCTAACAGTTACGCGGAAGCCATGGCAGGCCATGAGTCAGCCAAGTGGAAAGAGGCAATGGACAGCGAAATACAGTCCATGTATGACAATCAAGTTTGGAACTTGGTTGAGAATGTACCAGGTCGTAAGACAGTAGGGTGCAAATGGGTCTTCAAGAAGAAGACCGACATGGATGGTAAAGTACACACTTATAAGGCTAGACTGGTTGCAAAGGGCTTCTCTCAAATTCCTGGAGTGGACTATGATGAGACCTTTTCTCCAGTAGCCAAGATTAAGTCTATTCAGGTTCTGTTGGCCATAGCTGCATTTCATGACTATGAAATATGGCAAATGGATGTCAAAATCGCTTTCCTTTATGGAAAGTTGGATGAAGATGTTTACATGGGTCAGCCAGAGGGTTTTGTCAGCAACGAGTACCCTAATAGAGTGTGTAAGCTTGAGAAATCCATTTATGGATTGAAGCAAGCACCTCGTAGATGGAATCTTTGCTTTGATGAAAAGGTCAAGGAATTTGGCTTTTCTAGGAGTGAAGATGAGTCTTGCGTGTATGTCAAGGCTAGTGGGAGTATAGTTAGCTTTTTGGTGTTGTATGTGGATGACATACTACTCATAGGAAATAACATCCCAACTCTGCAGGAAGTTAAGTCCTGGCTTGGGAAGTGTTTCTCTATGAAGGACCTAGGAGAAGCTGCCTATATTCTAGGGATAAGGATCTTGAGAGATCGGAGTAAAAGACTAATTGGACTTAGTCAGAGTACCTACTTGGATAAAGTGCTGAATAGATTCAGCATGCAGGACTCCAAGAAAGGAGAGTTACCCATCCAGAGTAACACCAGATTGAGTAAGACACAAAGCCCTAGCACTGAGGCTGAGATTGCAGAAATGAGTCGAATACCTTATGCTTCGGCTGTAGGATCGATCATGTATGCAATGACGTGTACTCGAACTGATGTAGGCTTTGCCCTGAGCATGGTTAGCAGGTATCAGGTGAACCCTGGCAAGGCACACTGGACTGCGGTAAAGAATATCCTCAAGTACCTACGGAGGACTAAGGACTGGGTCCTTACCCTCGGTGGGAGTGATGACTTGAGAGTTGTAGGGTATAGTGATGCTAGCTGCCAGACTGATAGGGATAATTTCCGCTCTCAGTCGGGCTGGGTCTTTACCCTAAATGGAGGAGCAATTTCTTGGAAGAGTTCCAAGCCAGAGACAGTGGCTGATTCAACTTGTGAATCAGAGTATATTGCAGCTAGCGAGGCGGCAAAGGAGGCGATATGGCTGAAGAACTTCATTGGAGACCTTGGAGTTGTACCAGCTATTAAAGAGCCAAGGAACCAAGGGATCATGGGAGATCCAGACATATCGACAGAAAATACCATTTTAACAAACATCGGATAGAAGAAGGACTCCTCGTGGCAAAGAGGGTATCATCGGATGAGAACCCAGCAGATCCCCTCACGAAGGGACTGACTCGGGTTAAGCATCTTCAGCATGCTCGGAGCATAGGGCTGAAGGATGATATTAGATTTAGTAGTTAGATAACCTCGAAATTTGTAAAGTGTAATTGACATTAGATGATGAATAAAAGGTGTTTTATTTATGAGTAAAGTGTTGCTATCTCTTGTCAATCGTTTACTATATTTCTTTTGCATGTTTTGACTTCCAGAATAATTTTGTTTGGTATAACATATTATTCAAACCTCCACAGTCGGTCATATGTCAGAAGTAGGTATGAATCAAGACTGTTATGATTGGTTGCAGAGGTCTAAGGTGTTGGACAAGGCTACAACAATCATGAGTGCTCATAAGTTCTGAGCATTGGACCCAACCCACGCTCACTGGAATCACTTCATGGAATTCTATCTCGAGTGATCGTGAGACGGTAATATCATATAAGTCTTCAAACCTAGAGATATGATTTGTTACTTACAAGTTGGTTATGCATTAATTGTACGAAAACACATTGGTAACTCGATGTTATAAAACGTGCTTTTGTGTATAATTCAATGAGTGGTAGAACAAACATATGAGTCGAAGTTTATCTGTTCCTTCTTGGATTAGAAGCTGATATCTGGGCCCCTCGATGATTTTGTTTTGACCTATGTATCGGGCCCGGTCAGAACTAAGTTGATGTGTTCAATTAAGTTCTTTGTCAAACAAATCGGAAATCGGGAAACAAACTGTTGGACAATAAGTAAGACATTGTTCCATGTATTTGTCTGGTTGATATCTAGAACAGAGGACTATATGATCACTTATCTTAAATGGCGTATCAACATCTTCTCAGTTCCGAGAGACCTTGAAAGAGCTACGATTGCTGGTCGGTTCCTGAAGTACTGGAGTTATAATTATTAGACTTATCCAAGTGGGAGACTGTTGGATAAGGTGTCTAAGTCCATAAATATTTCTGGTCAGTACTTGACCCGATCCGGCATGGTCTATTTGGGTTGCATGGCACCATGCAATTGGATAGACTAAATGAGAGGAATAACACTTGGAGATTATTAATATATTATAAGTTCTAATATATTAATAATATTATTTGATTAGTTTGATCAAGAATTAATTTAGAATTAATTAAGTGATCAAAAGATAACTAATTAAATATATGGGTTGATTATTTAAATCATTCATATCTTGTATAGTGGGCTAAGAGGCTCCATGGATTATCAAGTTGGGTTCTACCCATAGGATGCTCCATGGATGCTCCATGGGAGTTACAAACCCATGGGTCATGGAAATGAAGAGTCATGACACATTAGGGTTTACATGGTGTAACCCTAGATGTGTCAACACTATATAAGAATCCCATTCTCCACCAAAATCGGGTACACATAAGAAACTAGAGGGCTAGGCCGATTTCAAGAAGTGTGTATTCTCTCAAAAGTCTTTCCAAGAGCATTTGGTGTTGTGTGAAGCATTTGAGGCATCACACTTGGGGTGCTAGGCTCACAAGGTTTCAAGGAACATAAGCAACAACAAGGTAAGTTATTCTATCTTTCATTCAAGTTAGAAATTGTTCCCCATGTATGCTAGATAGGAATATAACCTTGGAATTCAACTTTGCATGATAATTAGACAAACATAGATCCAAGGTTATTAGGGTTGCATGTACACTTAGGAAGTGTTAGAATGCTCAAAACCCATCACCTAATTCGTCCAAGGTAAGTCTCCCGTCATGCTCTAAGGCTTGTATCGATTATGTAAAAACCTTACATGACAAAATTGAGACATTAGGCAATGAAGTAGAAAAATCTTAGGATTCTTCGTGAACTTAATGAAAAATTAATAAGATACATAGAAGACCTTAGATATGAAGGGTACCAACTTCGAAAAGGACAAAAACCACTCAAAGCTCAATTGGAATCGAAAATTAAGGACTTTAGGAGACTCCAGGAAGACTACAATAACAAATGTGAAAACTATGATTATGTAGTCAAACAAAATGTTGAGCTAGTGGCTGAAGTTGAATCTTTGAAAGGAAAGTTTGAAACCGCCAAACTTGATGTTAGAAAATATGATTTCTCAAGTGAGGTGGTTGCAAATATGATAGACCAAAGCATGCAGTTTAAAAGGAATCAATCAAAAGGTCTAGGGTATAATCATGTACCCCCTCCCTTCAATCATTCATATGTGTCCAAGCCTTTGTCCAAAGAAGAGATTGCCAATGAATCATTTATGGTTTATGGCAAGCCCTTTGGTTTTATTTCGGGAGGATTTATTAATGTTGAAAGTACTAACATTTCTACTTCTCCTGCAGATCAATCCTTGAATCAGTCAAAGCACGAAGTTGAAGGATGTGTTTCTGAAAATAAAATCGAGTCTAAACCTGAAGCCTTAGTTTTTAATAAAGACAATATGTTTTCTGATATTTCTAAAGACAATGTTTTTTGTGATGCTGTTTTTATGACTTCCGACACTAGTTTGAATGTTTTGAAAAAGTCTGGTTTGAACAATTTGGTTGACAATTTGAATGTTTGTGATAAAGATGTTGAAACACCACTAGTCTCACAACCCTCCACATTCATAGCACCCTCACTTGCCTCACAACCTAATAATGTTGCTTGTTCTTGTGAGAGAAGCAAGGGTGTTGGTAGGGAAAACAAATCTGATCAATGCAGTACAAGTTCTAAA
Organism: Lactuca sativa; assembly: GCF_002870075.4. Classification (NCBI taxonomy): domain Eukaryota; kingdom Viridiplantae; phylum Streptophyta; class Magnoliopsida; order Asterales; family Asteraceae; genus Lactuca; species Lactuca sativa. The sequence continues at coordinate 108,159,255 of NC_056629.2, read as the reverse complement.
AATAACAAGCAAATTTGTTTTAATTGTGGCACTAGTGGTCATATTGCTAGAAATTGTCAAAATCGTATGTTTGTGAGTTATAATCTTCCAAGAGGAGAGAACGAGTTCAGAAGAAGGTCTTTAAATAGAAACTCCTTTAGAAGTCGTTCTCGAAATGATGATTGGGCAGATGAACGGAATAGAAAACGGGCTGTCTTTCAAAGACATAAAAGGGTTTTTCATCACCATGTCCCAGGCAGTCTGCCAAAAATGAGCACAACCAAGCCAAGGTCAAGCTCTTCACAAAGCCACAGTGGGTCTTCAACCAACTCTGGTAGAAGTCACACAGGCCTTAAGCAGACTGATAAACATCCAATTTCTAAATCAACCAGGACATTTAGAAAACCTAATTATAAATGGTTGCCCAAACCTGCTCCCAATACATCATTTGTGTCCTCAGAAAAATTTAAATGTGATAAATCTGAAAAGGCATCGGGATCACCCAGGAAGGTCATGACCTGGGTGCCCAAATCTAATTAAACCCGCACTTTTTGCAGGGACAGTTGCGGGGAAATGTCGTCAGACCCTGGTTCGTCGACAGCGGCTGTTCCCAGCATATGATGGGAGATATCGCCCAACTGCACAACATTCAATCATTTAATGGGGGATATGTCTCTTTTGCGGGTGGGGATGGTGGTAAAATCACTCAAAGAGGAACCGTCTCAAATGGAGTTTTAAGCTTCGAAAACATCAATTTTGCTCCCGAGTTGAAACATAGTCTGTTAAGCGTTTCTCAGATCTATGACAAGGGCTATTCTACGCATTTCACTGACAAGGAATGCATGATTCTAAATCTAGGCTTTGTCATCCCAGAAGAATGGATTCTTGTAAAATCAAAAAGGGATGGGAATGCCTATATCATTGATATGAATAGCAATCTTCCAGAACAAGTTACGTGTCTTTTCTCCAAGATCTCCGAGCAAATTTCCATGTTGTGGCACCGAAGATTAGGTCATGCTAACGCCAAAAACCTAAATCGTCTTGCGAAGAATGAGATAGTCCTTGGGCTTCCCGTCAAGGACTTCATTACGTTTGACAAATGTGTGTCGTGTGCTCAAGGAAAGCATCATAGAAAGCCGCACTTGCCAAAACAGGTCAATTCAATTAGCCAGGTTCTTCAATTACTTCATATGGATTTGTTTGGTCCAGTAAATGTTCTAAGAATAAACAGAAGCTCTTACTGTCTGGTTGTGATTGATGACTTCTCTCGATTTACGTGGGTCTTCTTTCTATCCAACAAAGCTGGTGTTTCTGAATTGATCAAGAAGTTCATAGTATTAGTTGAGAACCAGACCAACAATCGGGTGAAGGCGCTTCGTACCGATAACAGGACAGAGTTTAAGAATTCTGTTCTCGATCATTTCTACGCGGAAAAGGGTATTTTGCGTCAATTTAGTTCGGCTCATACACCTCAACAAAATGGTATTGCTGAAAGAAGGAACCGAACGCTAAAAGACGCTACAAGAACAATGCTATGTGATTCAAAGCTGCCAGGTTTCTTCTGGGCTGAGGCAATAAACACTGCCTGTTATGTTCAGAATCGATTACTTATCAACAAAGCTCAGATGAAAACTCCGTATGAAATCTACTATGGACACAAGCCATCAGTCATTCATTTCCGTGTATTTGGCTGTCCTTGCACCCTCCTTCACTTAGATGACAACGCAAAGTTTAATGCCAAGGCCAATGACTGTTATTTTGTAGGGTATGCTGCCCGCACTGCCTATAGAGTCTACAATAAGAAAACCAAACAGGTTGTGGAATCTTATGACGTGCGTGGGTGGAAGAAAATGAGACAGATGCCAGAGTGGGTCCGGATTGGTTGTTTGATTACACGTCACTTTTCAAATCCTTAAACGTGTATTCAAGTGATATATCTAGAACTGATTCGCACTGGAAGAGTATCTCTGAAGATGAAGACGAAGAAGTTGTGTACAAACCTGTATCTAAATCCTCTGCTTCATCGAAAGGGAAATCTAAAGCTTCACTTGAGGGAGAGTCCTCTGGTTCGCATAAGGGAGGATCTCCGGCTACATCTGAGGGGGAGCCTTCTGCTGCACCTGAGGGGGAGTCTTCTGCAACATCTTCGGGAGAGTCCTCTGCTACTCCTCAAGGGAGGCCGTTCTTGGAACATGATAGTCCTCAATCAGTCCATACTGATTCTTCTGATGCTGAAACGACACCTCACATATCTACAGAGAAAGAGTTCATTCCAAATGATGCTTCCGCTGTCTCTTCAACCTTTATGGAATTACTCTTTCCTGATCTTATTGTAGATAAGTATGTCGCAGAACCATTTGGTGCTGCTCAACCAGAAAATGAAGGAGGTATCAACATTCACACTCTTCTTGTTACTCTCAATGACATCAGCCAAGAATTACCTTCAAGGGTTCAACGCGATCATCCGATCGAAAACGTCATTGGCCAGCTAGATGATGGTGTTAAAACTAGAAGTCGGAGTGGAGGCGTGAATACATGTCTGTACTCTTGCTTTATTTCTCAAATTGAGCCCAAGAATGTAGAAATGGCTCTAAACGAACCTAGCTGGGTGGATGCAATGCTTGAGGAATTGCACCAATTTGAAAAACTCGGTGTTTGGAAGTTAGTTGAGTTACCGAAGGGCAAGAAGTCTCTTGACACACGATGGGTCTATCGCAACAAGCAGGATGATTCAGGGGTTATTGTGCGAAACAAAGCTCGATTGGTAGTTCGTGGGTTTCGACAAGTCGAGGGTCTTGACTACACTGAAGTTTATGCTCCAGTAGCTCGCCTGGAGGCTATTCGTATCTTCCTTGCATATGCTTCTTATATGAACTTTACCGTCTTTCAAATGGATGTCAAGACTGGCTTCTTGTATGGCAAGGTGAAGGAAGAAATCTACGTTGATCAACCCCCTGGGTTTGTTGACTCGAAGTATCCTAATCATGTCTACAAGCTGGACAAGGCATTATATGGGCTGCATCAAGATCCTAGAGCATGGTATGCGACCCTAACAAAGCATTTGCTCGAACGTGGTTACTCTCGCGGCACTATCGATCAAACCTTGTCCATAAAGCACGTCGAGAAGGACCAGATACTCGTACATATATACGTCGACAACATCATCTTTGGATCAACTAGTCAACAGCTTTGCAAGTTCGAAGGTGTAATGAAGAAACGATTCGAAATGAGTTCTTTGGGAGAAATGACCATGTTTTTGGGACATCAGGTTAAACAGAATTCAACCGGAATCCTGCTACATCAAGCCAAGTATGTGGAGGATATTCTTGAGAAGTTCGCATTTCAAGATGCTAAACCTGCGTCAACACCGATGGTTGAACGACCTCTTTTGACTCCAGATCCTGAAGGCGAATCCGTAGATCAAACTCATTATCGATCAATGATCGGATCGCTAATGTATCTTACTGCAAGTCGACCTGACATTATGTTTGCAGTTTGTCAATGCGCACGCTATCAGGCTAATCCTAAACTCTCTCATCTTATTGTTGTCAAAAGAATTTTCGGTATATCAAAGGAAGCCCCAAATTGGGTCTTTGGTATCCGAAGAATTCTGAATTTGATCTTTATGCTTTTACTGACAGTGATTATGGAGGTTGTGAGCTTGACAGGAAATCTACCTCAGGAGGATGTCAATACCTAGGTGACAGGCTAGTTTCATGGCAATCCAAGAAGCAACACACTATCTCAACTTCCACAGCAGAGGCGGAGTATGTTGCTGCATCATCTTGCTGCTCTCAAGTTATCTGGATCCAACATCAGCTGTTGGACTACGATTTGAATTACTTTGAAACCCCTATCTATTGTGATAATGAAGCGGCAATTCAAATTGCTAAAACCCCAGTCCAACACTCTAAAACCAAGCACATCGACATTAAAATTCACTTTATCAGAGACTGTTATGAATGATCTTTAATCCGGCTAGAACAGGTCCACACTAATAATAATGTGACAGATTTGTTCACAAAGCCATTTAACAAAGCTCGCTTCGATGTGCTTGTGGGATTTCTGAAAATGATACGTTTTGAGGATTATGTTTTTTTATTTTTCTTTTCTTAATTTATTTTATTTTTAATTTTTATTTATTTTCTTTTTTGTTTTCTTGTTTTAGGATAGTTTAAATTTGCGCATTTTTTAATTTTTTTAAAATTCTTTTATTTCGTATTCTCACCCATGCACAAATTTAGGGGGAGAAATATAATAATCCAAAAACAACAAAAAAATCAGAAAATAAAAATCCAAAAATAGTGTCATTTATGTTCAGAAAATTGAAAAATTATTGTTGACAACTTCGGTTGTAGGTATTGTGATGGGAAGTGATATTATCAAGTGATAACAGGCAACCTGAATCGGCGTAACGTACCTAAGTTGAATCGTCTACGCTCTGTGCTCGATGTGCTGGTAGGCACGAAAGATTTTAAATGGACTTGACTAGGAAAGTTGAACCTAATGAATTTAAGGACTTGACAAAATTTGACCTAGTTAGATCCGTTTAACCTGATGTCACGACGCTCGGATAGGTTGAGCAGGGAGATATACATGAGAATCTACCCGTCACATTAATTGAACCCGTACTTGGATTCGTGGCTTAACTTTTCCTCGATGTGCAGATTATGTCCTTATTTCCGGTTGGATGGGGCGACTGGTAAATTCCGATAAATTAGGTCTGTAGAATATCATTTTCTTTCTTTCTATCTGTTAGTCATATGTTGTCTCCTTTGCGTGACTTCCAATCCGACCTGGTACACAACATATGCAACTCTATTTCTCTGCAAGTTATATATGTGAAATACTTCTTATCTGTTAGCCATATGATGTGACCTCTGCGTGACTTCTAATCCGACCTGGTACACGGCATATGCAACCTTCTTCTTCTCAACCCCTCTGAAGTAATAAGTAATAGAATTCTGAATCTATCCTCTCTCTGAATGGTTGTCCACTCACCCGGTGTAAGGAGTACTCTGGAAGTTCTTGATGGCTGAGGCATATCAGGAAGCTGGAAACACGTTCCAGTACACTTAAAATTGAACTCATACAGATTGTCTGTAGATCTCGCTGCTCAATTTAGGTGGACAACAATATCCCTGGTTGTAGTCAGTTAAATGGTCATAAGGTAAATTTATTTAAGATTTAGGATTTATCATAATAACAGAAATTTACAATTAGATATATGCCTGAATCATGCCATTGGTAAATTGTCCAAAACTGTCACAAATTTTTCGTGTTTAAGTGGACCACAATACTGGCAATCGATCAGACGAAGATGTGAAGATAAGGGTACCAACAAGTGGAATAAGGCTGTCTAACAACTTTGATCACAGCATCACAAAAGAAGTTATAGTGATTAAGTTTTGTTTTGTCAAATTATTTTTATTTGAATTTTATTTTTACTTTTAAAATCATAATTTTAATTTTTAATTTTTAATTTTTAATTTTATTTTTATTTTTGTTTTACTTTTATTTTTATTATTTTTTATTATTTTTACTGTTTTAGTTTTATTTTTAATTTCGTTTTATTTTTCCAGCAATTAAAATTTTGTTTAGTTAGTTTTTCTTTTTATTTTATTTATTTTCGAAATTATTTTCAAATTAATCCTCAAAGTTTTTTTTTTAATTTTAATTGTTGTGTTGGAAGTTGAAAATATTGGGTAGTTATCAGGTAAGAGGGTAAGTGATGGTAAAAGGGTTAAAAGGGAGTTCAGTGCCGAAATCTCCTCATTCACGAGATTCCGGCCGCAAACACCATCCAAACCCTCTCCCACGTTCAAAAAAAGTTTCTTTGATTTTCGGAAAACCGCTTCTACCATCACAAAGAAAATGGCGAATTTGAAATTTGCAGACATGCACAACCTTGCAATCGTGCTTGTAGACCCTCCGATAATTCACTCTGATATGCGCTCGATGATTCATCGGTTGCGGGAATGGTGTTTAGCATCCGTGATCACGGTCAATCCAGTTGTGTATCAAAATTTGATTCGCGAGTTTTAGGCGACCGCTAAATCGAACATGGATGATGATGGCAACTTTACTGTGAAAGACAAAGTTCAGGGACGGGAGATTGTGATTGATGAAGGTTTCATTCGCGAGGCGCTGCTCATTGACGATCAACGCAATTTCCCAACGGAAATCGGAATTGAAGACGCTCAACGAATTCTACGTAGAATGAGTTATGAGGGAACTTTTCCGCCAACACTGAAGAAGTTACTGCATCCATACCGGAGGTTCTTAGCACACATTTTTGTTAGTTGCATTTCGGGCAGAAGGTCTGGAGCTGATGAGATTTCACAGCGCACAACTGGTGCACTGGTATCTCTTGCTGCTGGCGTAAGCTTCAATTTCTCGAAGTTCATCTTGGATGAATTTGTCATTAACATCAGAGCCTCTACCCGAGATACTTTTCTGATGTATCCTCGCTTTATCCAATTGTTCATCAACATTCAATTTCCTAATGTAAGGAAGGAGGGAGAGACTTTTGATATGAAGTCCTTGGGTCCCCACATGGTGGGACTCATCAAACAAAATCGTAAAGGCAAGGTTATCTTTCAAGGACTGTATCCTCTAGAGAAGTTTGGAACGTTTACAGGGTTGGATGAACCGACGGAGTCATATGATTCGTCTGAACAAACCTCGTCAGAGCAGGCATCTGCAGAAAAATCGACTCCGAATAACATTGTTATTGATATATCAGAGGATGAAGGAACTGAAAAGGATAACACACCAACTCCTGACGCTCAAATCGCCTCAGAACTTGAAAAGGAGTTGAGCCATGATCAAGATGGTGCGGAAATGCATGCCGGTGAAGAAAGAAACGATTCATTCAGTGATCTTGATTTAACAGGTTTTGATCGTGATGACATTGCGGCTTCCTTAGCCAGCAGTGCAAATGTTGTGTCGCATGAAAACCTTGACACGATTTTCAACAATGTTGATGACGTTGTTCTGCAAACAACCGAGACTAGGAAGTCAAGTGAAACGTTTGAAACTCAAACTCCAACATCAAAACAAATGGTGTCTGCTTCAATTCCCTTGGAGATGGTTATAGGATGTTCCCCTCCTGTATCCACTTCTCCTACATCTGAACCATTTATGAGTGTATTTACCCTAGATTCTGACCAACCTCAGTCTAAGAGACAAAGACTAGACGTGAGGCAATCTGAGCTAATTGCAAGCTTGATTAGCGGTCTTCCTACCCCTCCTATCACTACTGCTACCACTAGACTCAAAACCACCAAGATGTTTCCAACAGGTCCGAGCTCAGCATTTACTATTGGTGGTCCCTCTGCACCGCCTGGTTTCTCAGTTCCAAGATATAATCGAGATGCTGCTTCTGAAAGGTTGGCGTTGCACATGGCTGAAGAACAACTTCTATCGCCAGACCCTCGAGGAAAAGGTGTTTCCATTGAAGAAGGTGGTGCTAGGGATGACAATCTCACTCTTTCTGGTTTGCAAAAGGAGATTTCAGTTCTAAGCAAGAAGAATATTGAGTTAGATATTCAAGTAGCGGAACTTCATGCTGAGAATGTCAACCTTAGTATTCAAGTCTCTAAGTTGCAATCAGATAAATCTAATCTTGGAGTACAAGTGGCCGAGCTCAAAAAGGATAAAAAGCTGAAGACTAAGCAGATTTCCGATTTGCAAGATCATTTCAATCTGCTAACTTCAAGCTACTTTGAACTGAAGAAGAAACTTGAAGTAGACTTTGGAGACAAATATCAAACGTCTGTTGAAGAACAAAGGATCAATCTTCACGTACAAGCTTTCCTAGTTGACCTACCAGTCGGTCAGTCTTCTGGTACTGCTGATCGTGGTGTTGATGAACCTCCTCTGGCTCCACATATTACAGAAATCATTCGTCGTGGTCAAGAAGAAGTGAAGAAAGGACAGTTGTTGTTCAAGAGGAACTCTAATCTAAATGCTTATCGGGGCGAACCGTTAATCATAGTTACTGATCTTGAAGTGGTTCTGTTCTGAGATACGTTTGGAGACAGATCGGGAGTTGCTTCTTGGGGATTCCATGACCCCCCTTAAGATGTGGATTGTCATTCGCAAGAGCGGTAATTCTGAGCTGTACAAAGACATTCATGCTTTTAGATCGTTTACAAGGATCGATCTGACAGAGTTATCTCAAGCTCCTTTCATCAATCTGATGAACAATTCACAAGTCACCCAGTTTAAACATTTCCTTGATGATCAAGTGAAAAAGGGGTTTTCGTCTATACCAACAGCAGAATCTGTCATATTTGAACATTCAGATGTTTTGGAACCGTCCACCGATAAGCCGTTGCAGGTAGTGATGTGGCCCGCAACTAAACAAGTCAAGCAGTTTCCGGTGCTTCAAGGCTATTCAGATGGGTCTCTTAGTTCATTGGAGTGCTAGGTTTATGATGAAACTACTTCTGGTGTTGTCATTAAGCTTAAGAATGGGTGCATCAGGCTCTATGATCGTAGAGACTTGTTACATTTCAGGAAATGGGATATTCACTATCTCAGCAACTTTCAGATTAAGGTTGTTGGAGATATATATGAAGAAGGTGCTAAAGTGTACACGACAATGGTGGCTGAAATTTTGAGCAAGCGTATGTGGAACGGAGCCATGGGACAAATGGACGTTATGATTGTCAACAAGGGGTGACCTTGGGCTAGTCCAAACCAAGAGGGAGATTGAAGGGCCTAGAATAATGGTTTGGTCTAGGTATAAGAGTTAGTGATAGGGTTGTGTGTATGAAAAACGTTTTTGTTTAGTTTGCGGTTGTAATAGAGTTTACGGCCGTAAACTCCTCACGGTCCTAAGGTTTATATATAGAGAATTATGTCAGATGTTTTAGGTTGTTGATGCCTTTCATATTTTCCAGTTCCACCAAGTTGTATCAGACGTTTTAAGGCTATAAAGCATATGCAAGCTTGGTTTGTTATTTCTTTGCTTATTATTTCGTATTGTGTGGTTGTTATTTGCTTTTGATCATTGGTAGATCCGATTTTGGACTTTATAGTTTAAAAAAAACTTGGTGAAAAATCACAATGTTACAGTATGTTATTGTATCGTTTCTTGAACTTAGTAAAATAGTTTATTGATTCACAAACTATACCTATTATAATTTAAATATATGTTTGGTATGCAATGAAAGTCTTAATAATTTACTAGTTTGAATAACACGATAAAACGATGAGATAGGTACCCTTTTGCTCGACATGTTACAAAATGGTTAAAACTTTATTTAGATAAGATTATATTCATATATGCAGAAGGCATATATATATATATATATATATATATATATATATATATATATATATATATAAAGATGTACTTTGGGAAAATAAAAGTATAAAACATTTGCAGTAGTTTGAAACACATTTTAAAATAGTTTGAATCAGTTGAAACAACTTGTGGTGCTTTAAAACTGTTTGAAATCTTTTGAAAGTTAACACAAAATTTCTCCGTGTTTTACTTGTATTCCCCCCCCCCCCCCCCAAACATCGCAAAATAGTGAAAACGTAGGAGCATGAACTCACCTCTGATACATGTAAGGGCAAAATATGTTGTAATATGTCGAAAGTCGTGTGATAGTTAGTTTCGTATATTTTGTATGTATTTGCTAAGGCACCTTTTTAGACGAAGTGTAATGTATATATAGCCTTAGTATTTTTTTTACTTTCAGCCTCCTATAAGTAGGAGCTGAACATAGTGTTTAGATAGAGATTTTTCACAAGTTCACTATCTGTTTTTGTACTCGTGTCCACTGAAAGTAATAGAGCTGAAACCAAATCTTATTTACTCAGAGTGTTCATTCTACTTTGCTAACTCTGATGTAACATCCGGATTCCCATGTAACTTATTTTAAGTATATATATTGAGTTTTAGGGAGGGACTCGGCGAGTAGGCGCTCAAACTCGCCGAGCAGGATCGCGAATTCTGTCCAGATTAACAACCGGACTCGACGAGTCGATGAGTGGAGTCGGCGAGACCGCGCTGTTAAGTGAAACCCTAAATCTTAGGGCCTGAGCCCTATTTAAAGGCCCTTATGGCCGTCATTTGCAGCCATTACTCCCCTGTGAAAACCCTAGAGAGCAAAGAGAGCTTAGAGAGCATTTTGGAGGCTAATTCTTCATCCTTTGGTGTGATCTTGTAAGAAAGAGTGGGGAAATCCAAGCTAGATCGATTGTGGAGCTTGGATCTATGTTGTTCACGCTGAGATTCACATTTTGAGGTACAAGTTCCTTCCCATTTCGTGTATTTGGTAGATTCCTTGAATCTAGGGTTTCCTTTGTGCCATTTTTAGTTGGATAGTGAAGCATTTGAGGTCTCTTTGGGTATAGATGATAGATCTGGACCTTGAGAGGTTCAAAAGGTCCCAAGCTTCCAACTTTATGAGGTTTCATGTGAGCCTTGAGGGTTGAACCCCATTTTTAAGGTTATTTCTCCATTTTTTGGTCTTATAAGCATTGCATGAACGTAAAGTTTGAACCTTTACGTGAATTTCAAGTGTTAGGAGGATAGATCTACTGATTAGTGAAGCAGATCTGACCTCAAAGGATCATTTGAGTGTTTTCATGGGAAAGAATCGCTGAGCCCATAAGGGACTCGTTGAGTCAAGTCGGGTTGCCCTGCGATTCGTGACCTGTGATGACCCGTTGAGTGTAGGGTTGACTCAGCGAGTCGAGTGAGGACCAGGGGCGAAGAGGACATGCATGGACTCGCCGAGTCGCATGAGTGCACTCGACGAGTCTGGTCAAAGTTTGACCATTGAATTTTGTTGACTTTTAGGGTTTGGTTAACGATCGGACTTGTGGACCATTTGAAGGGTAAAATGGTCTTTTATACTTTTTAGGGGTCATGGAAAAGACTAGTCTAGCCGAGAGAGCAATTATTAATTTGAGATAATTGTTTATGTGTTTAGGCGGAGGCTGGATCAGTTGATACGTGTGCGAGATTATTCGAGATAGCTGAGGTGAGTCTTCTCACTATACTGTACCTGGAAGGGTACCTATGTGTGACCGGAAGGTATTATATGTGATATATGTGCTGATATGTTATATGCATGTGTTATATATGCAATGTATGATAAGGACTGGAAGGTCAAGATGATATGGACCGGAAGGTCAAGAAGACATGGACCGGAAGGTCAGGAGGTTATGGACCGGAAGGTCGATACGGGTAGGACCGGAAGGTCTACCGGGATTTGGGACGGAAGTCCCCTGAGACACTTGGACCGGAAGGTCCCACAGAGTTATGGCCTGGAAAGGCGTATGTGTTGTATGTGGTATTTTGGGGAACTTAGTAAGCGTTATGCTTACATTTGTTGTGTTGGGTGTTTCAGGTACTAGCGAGGACCGTGGGAAGGCGTCGGCATGATCCGTACACACTAAGAGGATTTATGTATTTGATATCTTTTGAGATTCTGGGATTTGTTTGTTATGATGACATTGGATCCAGTTGTTGGATATTGTTTTAGGTGATTGAAATTACGATTTAAAAATGAAAAACTATTTTGAAAATTTACGTCGTTACAAGTTGGTATCAGAGCCTTGGTTTGAGAGTTTCGGGTGCATCTTCGGGTGTATCTGAACTCAAACTGAGGATTTGAGAAAGTTTTTCACAAAATAAACAATTTTTCCAAAAGAGTAGAAGGTTTTGAAAAAAAAAACAGAAAGGAGCAGTGTGTACGATCAGCCAGCGCCCGAACGGTGATTTTCCCAAAATACCCTTACATTATGTGTGTTATGAGATATGTTATGATATGATATGCATGCTAGAGTAGGCTTGGTATTCATATTAGGACTAGAGTGGCCAAATTGTTGATGCCTTAGCCTAGGAAGATTTCTACTGCTATTAGATGCTTGAGAGTCAGTAGGTAGCAGTAAGGAGCTTATAAGAGGTCTACTGAAAGGTAGCCTTTGCTAGCGAGATGTAGAGTACTTGTGATCTAGGATCTAAGGAGTAGGACTTTGGGTGAATGTTGATGTGGTGTGGATGGTAGTATAAGGGCCCGTACTACCGAAGACACCATATCAGTACGTAGTCCAAGTAAGAATCCTTAGGGTACTAGGGAACAAGTAGGGTTGGGTTATTGAGTGAGAGTATGCTCGAGCGGATCTCTGATATTTTATGTTGTATTTCAGAGAGACATCATGGTTGGGACACGCCACACACCGGAGAGCAGTGGTGTTAGCGATAAGGAGATCCGTAGGTTGATTCATGAGGAGGTGGCTGCGGCCATCCGAGCTGAGATACCAGAGATGTTCAAGTCTATCAAGACCACGTTGATCGAGACTTTTGATGAGCGGTACTCGGCAGTGACCGAGGCTACGGCTGCTGCAGCTACTGCAGCGGTGGATGCTGTCAGGCCTCAGGGAGGTGACTCGTTGTTGTTTTGGGAGTTCAGCAACACAAAGCCACCGGAGTTTGATGGGACGCAGGACCCGATCGCTGCGATGAGATTGATTTCTGACATCGAGGGATGCTTTTACAAGTGTTCTTGTCTGGAGCATCTGAGGGTACGGTTCGCGCTGAACCAGCTTCGCTTGGGAGCGAAGGACTAGTGGAAGTTCGTGACGGCGAGCTTCACTCTTGCAGAGATTTTAAAGGTGACCTGAGAGAGGTTCACCACCATGTTCAGAGACGAGTATGTTCCCCCAGTGGAGAAGGAACGGTTGGCTCAGGAGTTCTTGACCCTCAAGCAGGGTACTGATTCTGTTACTGTGGTTACCAGGAAGTTTCATGAGAGGGCGATGTTCTGCCCTGAGCAAGTGTCTACTGAGCAGGCATGCATGAGCCGGTATTGGGGCATTCTAAGGAGGGATATCCGGGAGTTCGTATCGAAATCGACTTACCGGACATTTGCCGAGCTCCAGGAAAATGCCCGGAAGAGGGAGATTGAGTTGGAGACTCAGGACAGGGAGGAGGTCGAGTCTCGAGGGATGGATCGGCGGCCGGCACAGTCTCAGTCGGCAGCCAAGCGGGCAAAGCCCACCGATTCGAGTTCCGGAGGCCAAAAGGGCCGCACTTGCAGAAAGTGCGGCAAGGGTCATGAGGAGGTTTTTCGATCAGGTGCTTGCTACAAATGTGGAAAGGATGAGCATATAGCCAAGGATTACGCCAAGGGATTCATGGTTTATTTTCATTGCGACTAGACGGTCCACCAGAAGGCCAAGTGTTCGCAGCTGCGAGGTGTTGGGTTTTGAGCATTCTAACACTCCTAAGTGTACATGCAACCCTAAATACCTTGGATCTATGTTTTCTCTATTATACATACAAATATGAACATCCAAGGTATTATCCTAATCTATCATACAAAACAATGAATATAACAAGATAGAATACATACCTCTTTGATGTATAATGTCTTCATGAAGCTTGAGTGCCTAGTGCCTCATGTGTGACACCTCAAATGGTTCACACAACACCAAATACACTTGGAATGACTTGAGATAAATCCACAACTCATGAAATCGGCTCGCCCTTCTTTTTCACACACTAGTGGCTGATTTTGGTGAATAATATGATGCTTATATAGTGTGTTACAATTAGGGTTACACCATGTAAACCCTAATTGTCATGACCTTTCATTTCCATGACCCATGGGTTATGAAACCTCCATGGAGCATCCTATGGGTTTAACCCAACTTGATTATCCATGGAGCTTTGGCCCACTATATAAGTTATGGATGATTTTCACAATCAACCCATATATTTAATTAGTCTTCTTTTGATCACATAATTAATTCTAAATTAATTCTTGATCAATACTAATTAAATATTATTATTCTTATTATTAATATACTAGAACTTATAATATATTAATAACCATAAGTGTCTTATTTCTCTCATTTAGTCTATCCAAGTGCATGATGCCATGCAACCCAAATGGACCATGCCGGGTCGGGTCAAGTCTTACCAATTATAGTGATGGACTTAGACATTAATCTAACAGTCTCCCACATGGATAAGTCTAAAACTATTATTGTGTATGACTTCAAGAACCGACTGGCAATCGTAGCTCTCAAAAGCTTCTGTCGAACTCTGACCTTGTAGATGAACTCTGACCTTTGTCAATGACTTGTCCATTAGATAAGGGATCATATATTCCTCCATTATAGATATCATATGGACTGAGACATGGATTATAATCATTCTCTTTGTCCATTTGTTGTTTCCCGATTTCTGATTTATGACGACTGACTAATTGAACAAATCAAATCAGTCCTGGCCCGGCCGAGCTTTTCCATTTGTCATCATCAAATCATCGAGGGGCCCACAGATATCGCTTTTATCCCGAAGGTAAAAGGAATGGATAAACTTCGACTCATATGGCTTGTTCTACTACTTGTTGAATCATACACAAAGACACGTTTTATAACATCGAGTTACCAATGCGTTTTCGTGCAATCAATGTACTATCAACTCATAGTAACAACTCATATCTCTAGGTTTGAAGAATATAAGACATTATCGTCTCATGATCACTCGTGATAAAATCCATGAAGTGATTCCAATGAGTGCGGGTTGAATCCAATACTCAGAACTTATGAGCACTCATGAGTGTTGTATCCCTTTGTCCAACATCCTAGACCTCTACAAGCCAACCCATGATAGTCTTAATTCATATCTACTTCCAACATATGACCGACACTGTGGATGGTTTGAATAATTTAGTCATTCCGGAAGAATAACCTAGTTTATTCTGGAAGTCAAAACATGCAAAATGAAACACAGTAATGATCGAATCCAATATGGTCTCAGAACTTATGAATATAAATAAAACACCTTTTATTTATCACCATATGATTACACATTATTCATTGTATACTGTTTCAGCTATTAACTTTATTCTTGAATTTAAAACAATAGTTGTCCCATGCTCCAAGCATGTACACTATGTTTTCTAAACACTAGTCATGCCATACACCAAGTATGCATACTATGTTTGTCTATGATCTTTACTTTGTGACTTAGATCAATTGAACATAACTCCAATGATCCTCTTTCACAGTCCCAAATCCTTACTGCAAATGCACAAATTCCAAATTCATGTCATTTACTGAAATCTGTTAGATTCTAAACTTATATGCATTGATCCTCTTGTAACGATTATGCACAAAATCACAAGGACTTGACAACAACCATTACAAAGTATTCCACAGGAGATCAGCTCCTTGGGAACATCCTTCTTGCATTAAGTTTCCTAATCTTACTCAAATTGAATAATTTCTGACTATGAAACATTTCCATATTCCATTTTGACTATCACTTCTGAAAAAGAGTTGCCTCCTTACAGATGATGTCAATATGGTCCTTCCAGAGTTATCACTATACTTCCAACTGTCCTTGAGCAACCAATCTTTGGTAAACCTTAGATTGTCCTTGACAATTGTTTAATCATTTTAGTCATATCCAATTCTAGACCTTTTCCCTTCTTAATTCCCAGGCATTTGGAAAACTTTAGAAAAGATGAATATAGCACATGTAATCGATCCTATATCCGAAGCATATGGGACACGATTCATGATGTCTCACATAAAGACTAAACCAGTCTTTTGCTATACTATTTCCATTTCAATTTGCCAAGTTCTCATAATTCAGATTATGAAAAGGGATGCCGTAATCATAATCGAATTTTAGAACGCAAATAATGGACCCATATACAGAATTTACTTATGTTGAGCCATTGCAACATGAAATTCATATATATATATATATATATATATATATATATATATATATCCTTGACTAAATACGATTAAAACCTCAATCTAAGCTTTTAGGTTTGAGATGAAGTATAATTTCCTCTCCCTTAATTATAGCAAAACAACTCTTTCCCAATTGAAGTCTTTTGTTTTCTATAATTAACAGTGCTAACTTGCAATACTTATCATAATTATGATGCTCCCACTAACACGATGATTATTAGCATAACATTTATGCTCCCACTAGCTTTGACATGTACTCAGAAATCAGCTCGACTTCTAGAAATCAATACTTTATTGATTTTCTTATCAAAGTTCAGATTTCTGATACTAGATTGCTTTGATAAAACTTTATCATAATCATACACCTTATCTTAGATAGCTCACAGGTGTGTCTAAACAATTTTTAAGAACTATGAAAAGAGATGTCGTAATCATAGTCTCAATTGTTTAGACCTTTGCCACTTCTCACAAGTCCATGTTAGTGTGCCGGTAAATCACACACGCTCCACTAACGACTTTGAGAATGCAAATATTACAATTGCTATCTAGCTAAAATCTACTTAGTGAAAGTGTTTCCTCACCATCATTTTCATGAATCGGAGAGAAACCTTATGACACTTATATTTAATGGTGTATGTGTTCTTATCCATGTAAATTTTCAAAACCATAGTCACAGGACAAGGATAATGACAAATCCAAACTCATATGGACTGAACTCAATCTAATTTTTTGCCATTTGGCAGCTCAAGGGCCTGTCATTGCTTCCAAGTTGTTGTGCAACCAATTGAGAACTCTAAGAACTCATATGCAAAGCCAACTTTAACTGGGATGGGCACAGAATATGTCAACACGATAGGTTATAAACCTCAAGTCATGTGCTAGTGAAGAACTTCAGGTTTTATTCTTGATGAGTTCTGATGGGTTTTATGCATAAGAACAATCCTATGTGCTCATACAAACCCTAATGCTTGGATCTAGGTTTCTCTATTGTACATGCTTTGAATCCAAGACTAATAAACTTAGATCTAACATATTATAAACTGAATTAGGGTTTATAGAATTACCTTTGATTGTTATATAGCAATAACAATCAATTCCTTGCTTGGATTGGCCTTAGAAAGCTTAGTGCCTCAAGTGTTGCACCTCTAATGGAGTCACAAACACCATATGCAACTTGGATGAAGAGGAGAAGAAAAGAGGCTGCCCAAAAACGGCTGGAAACCCTAATGGAAGACTTGTCCACGTTTTTGGGGCATAGGGGCCCTTTATATACATGTAGGCTATTAGGGTTTACAACTAGGAAACCCTAATCTGACTACTTAGGCCCTAAGCAGCCCATGGACTCCTTAAACATATCCCTTGGACGATTTCTAATGGGCTTCCCATAGAATTCGTCCAACCTATATATTATTAGGTGATCCATAGCCAATTATAATTATCTTATAATTACAACTTCAGTCCCCTAAGTTTAATTAATCTCTTTTAGCCACAAAATTAATTATCAATTAATTCTTGACTAATATTAATTAAACAATATGATATCTCCTTTAATATATTATTCTCATAATATATTAATAAATCATATTTAAACCTTTCTCTCCTTAAATCATCCTACATATTGCTATGGTGAAGGCAACCCAAAAGGACCATGCTCATAATCGTGTCAAGTACATACCAAAATAGTTATGGACTTAGACACTAATCCAACAGTCTCCCACTTGGATAAGTCTAATAACTATTTTCCGTACGACTTCAAAACCTGATCAGCAATCGTAGCTTTCAAAAGCCGTTGTCAACTCTGATCTTATCAGATAACGTGTCCTCTAGATAAGGGATTATATATTCCTCCATTCTCAGGATATCGTATAGACATAAGACATGAATTTCAATCATTCTCTCTATACTATTTCCCGACTTCCGATTTATGACGACTGTCAACAGACTACAATTGAACACATCAACTTAGTCTCGGCTTGGCCAAGCTCTTAGGTGTCATCACTAAATCATCGAGAGGCCCATAGATATCGCTTTTATCCCACTTTGGGTAAAAGGAATGGATAAACTTCGACTCAAATGCTCGCTTCCATTTATTGATCGAATCACACACAACGATAAGTTTTATAACACCAAGTTACTGGTGCGTTTACTTATTATCAATGTGTAACCGACCAACAAATAACAACTCACACGTCTCGGTTTCAAGAATATACAATATTATCGTCTCACTAATCACTCGTGATAAAACCATGAGGTGATCCAAGTGAGCGTGGGTTTAATCCAATACTCTAATCTTATCAAAGCACTCATGAACTCTGCAGCAAACTTGTGCCATGTCTAAACACTTCAGACAATCTACAGACAGATTCATGACAGTCTTTATTCATACCTACTCCCAACATATGACCGACTGTGGATGTTTGAATAACCTAGTTATTCTGGAAGTCAAAACATGCAAACTGAAACATGACAATAATACTTAATCCTATATGGCCCCAAACTTGTGAGAGTAAATAAAACACTTCTATTTATCCACCATATTGATCACTCATTATTTATCATTTAATGTTTCGAATAATCAACTCATTACTTGAATTACAACAACAATTGTCCCATGCTCTAAGCATGCACACTTTGTTTCCTATGGTCCATGCTTTGTGAAATAGAACAATTGAAAACTTTTCCAATGATTCTCATTTCACAATTCCTCAATCCCCATTATTAGTGTAAGAACACAAGGTTCTTCCACTACTAGAATATGCTAGATTCTAACATTTTACGCAACGATCCTTTCGTAAAGTTATAGCACAAAAGTCACCAAGACTTGGCTAATGAAATTACAAAGTACTTTCTTAGAAATTGTTACAAGACAATTCCATAGACGTGAAGTCTCACGTTCAAAGTACATTCCTTTGAACATCCTTCTTGCATAAAGTTTTCTAATCTAGACACAGAATCTCAATATCCAACTCCCAATATGGAAACATTTCCACATTTGCCATATGACAGCTCATTCTTAATAGAATCTTATCTATTCATAATAATGTCGATATGGTCCATCCAATACCATACTTCCAACTACTCGCAAGCGACCAATCCTCAGCGAACTTTGGATCGTCCTTTGATAGTTGTTTAATAATTTTAGTTAAAATCCATTCTAGTCCTTTTTCCCTCTTAATGTGCTAGACATTTGAAAAATTTTAGAATGGTAAATATTATAGCATTTGCAATCGATCCTATACCCGAAGCGTATGGGACACGATGCATAATGTCTTACATAAAGATATGATATTTTACCAATCTTTTGCCATAATATTTTATGTGTCATGTTCTCACAATTCGAACTATGAAGAGGGATGCCGTAATCATAATCGAATTTTAAGAACACACAATGTATCCTTTGACTAAAAATGTTAAAATTTCTCAATCTAAGCTTTAGATTTTGAAATGAAGTATAATATTCTCTCCCTTAATTATATTAAAACAACTTTTCAACCCATGCAACTTTGCAAATTGAATCTTTGTTTTTCTATAATTAATATTGCTAACTTGCAATACTCGCCATAATAATCATACAAGCATAACACTTATGCTCCCACTATCATGATGATTATTATCATATAAGCATAACACTTATGCTCCCACTAGCTTTGACATGTACAAATGAACATTCAGAAAACAATGCCTATTGAATTTCTGAAATTCATATTTCTAATACCAGATGCTTCGATAAGCCTTTATCTAAGCTTCTTAAACTTATACACCTTTGTCTTAGATAGCTCATATGTGTGTTTAAACAATTCAGAACTTATGTTACTAAGTTCCAAATGTTGAAACTAATTGCCAAATCTCATAATTCGAACTATGGAAAGGGATGCCGTAACCATAATCGAATTTTTGAGAATACAATTTTCACAATCGCTATTTTCTTAAAATCCCTTTTAGTGAAAGCATTTCCTCACAGTCATTTTCATGAAGGAGGGAATCTTATGACACTTAGATTTTATGGTGTATGAGTTCCTTGTGAATTTTCTTAATCTTGATTTCTTGCCTTATGGTAACACGAGTGCCCACCATGTCTTCCAAGTAGTTTAGTAACTTGTCCTTACATATCAATGTACTTTCCATCGACTAAGGCTCTAGTATGCATTCAAATGAGAGCTTATAGAACTCACATACACAATTAACTCAATTGGAATGGCAAAGAAACAAAATAATGTCAACACGATAGGTTGTAAACCTCAAGTCGTGTGCTAGTGATGATCGATAAGGTTTATTCTTGATTTGTTCTTGAAACCTTTCAAGACCATTAAGACTCCCACTGACTCCTTGACATATTAGATTCTCTTATCAAGAAACATTTCTTGATAAACAAATATTCAAGAGTTAGTGTAGCATTTATCAAGACAAAACACTTACACAAATTGGTCTTATTTGTTCTTTGTCTTATCCAAGACATCACAACTTACCAATTGCAAATGTGCAAGAATAAGAAAATTTTTCTAAGTTCCACATTTGATGAGTGTTATAAACCTACTTAAGACTTTTCACTCAATGTCACAATCTTGACTTTAAGACTTGATATTAGAACGAAGTATGATTGACTTCTTGATTTAACCATTTCTACAATTCTCGATTCCTCTTCTTAGACATGCAAATGCACTAAGACTCACTTAGAGGATCAATTGAGATATGGTTCTTAATCATTAAGACTTCATCATAAAACACAATAAAAGGTACTCTCCCTTCTTCTTAGAATGGAGAAACTTTTATCTTTCTGCCTTCTTGATTCTTCTTATTCGTTCTGCTATTGATTGAAACTATTTCAGTTAACTCAGAATTATACTCAATCTTATAAGTATAACCATATTTACTAAACTTTAGTAAATCATGACGAATATCTTTGTCACTCTTGTGGTAGACTTGATCAACGTACGACCTAGTGTACTCGATCTCCTAGTCCTTCAATTGACACTTTGCCAAAGCATTAGTCTAAGTTTCCCAAATGTGAAAGTTTTTCATTCATCATTCAATACACATTGCATGATTCCAAGTTTCTGTCCAATTGAAACTTGGGCGATGAGAAACTCTCCCTATTTGGTAAACTTTTTGACATTTCCACAAATAACACAATTAAGAATCAAATCCATTATTGCTAATAATAGAAACATTCAAACATCAATTTTTCATACATGCCATCACAAGGATAAATAAATAAGATAAAATCAAAATTCATTTTATTGCGGAAAAAATTTGTCCTTACAATGCAATTCAATTGAAAAACAATGTTATTACATATTTCTTAACAATCTATTCTAACTCCAAGTAGTAGCTCAAGAATCCATTCTTCAAGTAATGCGATCGAAATCCATTTCTTCATGATTAGATTCAGCTCACTTCTTCCCTCAAGCTTCCTCTCTTTTCTTCGATCCTACAAAACATCAAAATGTAATCTTATCACATCATGTATTAAGAATCTAGAATAGGAACTCAAAAGAGTTAGATAATGGATTTTACCTGAAGCAGAGCCATACGTCTTGACTCTCCCATCTCTTAGATCTCTCAGGTAGTTAGGGCAACTTCGTCTCCAATGCCCTTTCTTTTGGCAATAAAAGCAAATGGACTCCTTTGGCACAGCACATCGGACAATCACAGACTTAGTTCTTTCTGGACTTCCAATGTTGCCAGTGTCCATTGAAGTTTGGGAGTTTGATTCACTAGACAAATTTGCTTGACCAGCACGCCAAATCATTGCTGATTCAGCAGCTATAAGCAAATAGGTGAGATCAATTAGGGTCACGTCGTGGTCTATCATATAGTACTCTCTAACGAACTCACTATATGATTCAGAAAGTGACTGAAGAACCCAGTCAACAGCCAACTCACTTGAAATCTCGACACCCAACATGCTTAACCTGTCAATGTGTGACTTCATTTCTAAGACATGTGCACACACAGGTTTCCCATCTTCGTGTTTACTTGCCAAAAGGGCTTGAGTGAGCTTGAACTTTTCAAGCCTTTGAACTTGTGGGTCAGGGAGAACAATTGGAGGAGGTGGAGGAAGTGAAGCATGACTCTCATTTCCTTGATTGTATCTTGGAACGTCATCTTCATTTGGAAAACTTGTTCCATGGGATTTGGGAAGACCATTGTAAGATTCAGACATCTACAAAACGGGAGAAAATTCAAGTTATGTTGATTAGAATTCTTGATGTACCACCCAAATGAAACATCAAGCTAGGATCCAACACAATACTCTACAACCTAGAAAAGGGATGCCGTAATCTAGTTGCAGAATATTTGAAGGTAGGTAAATGACGATTTACCAATTTCCACCATGAAAAACGAAAAGGAAGTTTAAGTTTTAAATGAATTGAAACTCCTAGATCTTTTGAGATTCATTGAACTTTTCTATGGCATGTTTAATCTCGATTATGCCCTACTATTTGTGACTGGGATGCCGAGGATCACAAATAAGGTGTGAATAACCATACGAATCACGTGGTGCACCCAATGCTACAATCACCTAATCAATGTGCCGGTTAGCCACACACGCTCCATTGATCTATGATAAGCATCGAGCCACCCTTCGCCACCAATGTCATCCCCAAATTAGTGTGCCGGTTAACCACACACGCTCCACTAACGTTTGACAAGGGTACGAAGTGTAATTCCATGGGTTAGCATACAATTTCACATTTTTTTCTAAAGTAACTATGATTTGGGAATTTGAAAAAAAAAACATTTAGTTACTTTGTACTTCATTATACTTATAATGGAAGGTTTCTGTCCTATCCTACCCGTTCGGCTAACGACCCTCCACTAGTCAAGAGTGCGGTGGGTAAGAGTGGATACCCATTCAATCGCCATTTTATAGGCAATTTCCTTAAACACCCCTTATAGACCAGCTTCGTGAATGAGGCCTACTAACGGTAAGACTGACTGTTTACTCATACATATATATAATATTAGACTTTTAATGTTATATATAGTATAGGGTGTATTTTACACTTTTAAAATACTAGGTGGTTTAATTTAGTAAAATTATACTTTTAATTTAATTAAATGTAAACCAAAAACTTTATGGGTTTATTAAATCACCTTTAATTATGCACTATAATTAATTAACAAAACCATAAGGGTGTGAATTGAACTTTTCAAATTACTAGGGTTTTAGAATTTAACATTTCAAAATTAAACTTTTAGTCAAATTTTAAATTCCAAAACTTGAGGGCAAGTTTTGAAACTTTTCAAAACATAAGGGATCAAATGACAAATAATTAAAATTAAACAATTAATTTGGAGATTATCTACATTTGACTTAATCTCATTTTATTTTTTTTAAATATATGGAAAGGATAATACAAGATCTTCAATTATCCAGTTTAAACAATTAAATTGATAATCACAAAGATAGCAATATCCAAATCCCTAAAATCTTGGGATCTTATCTTGGGGGGCAAGGGATTTTCGAAATCCCTAGGGTTTCCTAACCCTAATTTCGAAATTTGGAGGCTAGGCAAAAAAAAATTTAAGAACCCTATCAAAAATCGCTAACTAGGGTTTTGCAACCCTAATTTGCGAAAAACACCATGCCTTAGGGTTTACATGCCATAAACCCTAATTTGTCAAATTCATAAAACATATAAGCATCAAATACAACTGAAACCAATCAAGGCTCTGATACCACTGATGGGTTTTATGCATAAGAACAATCCTATGTGCTCATACAAACCCTAATGCTTGGATCTAGGTTTCTCTATTGTACATGCTTTGAATCCAAGACTAATAAACTTAGATCTAACATATTATAAACTGAATTAGGGTTTATAGAATTACCTTTGATTGTTATATAGCAATAACAATCAATTCCTTGCTTGGATTGGCCTTAGAAAGCTTAGTGCCTCAAGTGTTGCACCTCTAATGGAGTCACAAACACCATATGCAACTTGGATGAAGAGGAGAAGAAGAGAGGCTGCCCAAAAACGGCTGGAAACCCTAATGGAAGACTTGTCCACGTTTTTGGGGCATAGGGGCCCTTTATATACATGTAGGCTATTAGGGTTTACAACTAGGAAACCCTAATCTGACTACTTAGGCCCTAAGCAGCCCATGGACTCCTTAAACATATCCCTTGGACGATTTCTAATGGGCTTCCCATAGAATTCGTCCAACCTATATATTATTAGGTGATCCATAGCCAATTATAATTATCTTATAATTACAACTTCAGTCCCCTAAGTTTAATTAATCTCTTTTAGCCACAAAATTAATTATCAATTAATTCTTGACTAATATTAATTAAACAATATGATTTCTCCTTTAATATATTATTCTCATAATATATTAATAAATCATATTTAAACCTTTCTCTCCTTAAATCATCCTACATATTGCTATGGTGAAGGCAACCCAAAAGGACCATGCTCATAATCGTGTCAAGTACATACCAAAATAGTTATGGACTTAGACACTAATCCAACAAGTTCTTGAGACTTTCAAGACCTTTAAGACTCCCACTGTCCTCTTGACATATAAGACTTTCTTGTCAGATATTCAAGAGATAGTGTGGATTCTAATCAAGACAAATACTTTACACAATTGGCCTTAGTTGGTCTTTGTTTTATCCAAAACACCACAACTTACCATTTTCAAATGTACAAGAGTAGAAAATTTTACTCTTACATTTTCCATGTGTTTTAAACCTTCTCTAAGACATGTCACTCAAATTACAATCTTGGAGTATGACTCTAAGACTTGTATTGGAACGAAGTACGACTCATCTTCTTGATTTAACCACTTCAACAATTCATAGCTCCTCTTCTTAGCTATAAGAAGGCACTTAGAGAATGAATTGTGATAAGGTCTCTAAATCATTAAGATGATCATAAAAACTGATACTAAAGTACTCTCCCATCTTTTCAGATTTGAGAAACTTTTATCCTTCTGCCTAATTTGATTCTTCTTATTCGCTCTGCCTTACATTGGAACCTTTTCCAATGTCTCAAAATTACACTTAAGCTTGTAAGTATAATCATATTTACTGAGCTTTAGTAAACTATGACGAATAGTCTTATCGATCTTTTGTGGTGGACTTAATCAGTGCACAAGAATGTGTACTCGATCCCTTAGTCCGTTACTTGACTCACACATCCATGTGAACAAGTAGTTAGTCTTAATTTTTCCAATACTTGAAAGTTCTCATTCATCATGCTATACAACTTGCATGATTCCAAGTTCCAGTCCAATTGAAACTTGGGTGATGAGAATCTTTCCTTATTTGGTAAATTTAGACATTACCACAAATGAAAGAATCAATTTCATATTTCCACTCTTTCTATTGTAAGGATATTTTAAAATAAATAAAATCAACATTTTTCCTTTTATTTTAAAATTTTTGCGGAAAAACTATCCTTACAATCCATATGAAAACTTGTTGTTATCTATTCCTAAGCAATAGCTCATATCTCCTAAGAAGTAGCTCAAGAATCCGATCTTCAAACTATGCGATAGAAATCCATCTACGCGATCAGATTCAGCATATTCTTCCTTTAAGTTTCTTTACTTTTCTTTGATTCTTAAAACATCAACATGTGACCCAGTCACATCATATATCAAGAATCTCAGAATAGAAACTTAGCAGAGTTAGATAGTGGACTTTACCTGAAGTAGAGTCAAACTTATTGACTTTAACATCCTTAGGTAAATTTCGCAGCTTTGCAACTAATGCCCCTTTCTTTGGCAATGGACCATTCATAATGGGACTATCTCAGACTTAGCCTCTCTCTTTACCATTTGGTCAACCGAGTTGACTATGGTCGATCCCTTTCCATTGGGAAGAAAGAGCTTTACTGGATATCCAATGTCATTATTGTCAATGTCCATAAAGTTTTAGGAATTTGATCTTAGCAAATAGATAACATCATTAAGGGTCTTGTCATAATCTGGTTCATAGGAGTCCCAAAGGAGCTCACTATGTGACTTAGAAAGTGATTGAACCACCAACTTTCTCAAGACTTTGACACCCAACTCTCCCGGCTTGTCAATATGTGACTACATCTCCAAGATGTGACCACACATTGACCTTTACTTGCCAATAGGGCTTGAGTGACCTTAAACTTTTCAAGAGCATGTGGGTTAGGGAGAATAATTGGAGGAGGCGAAAGAAGTATGATTTCCATGGGACATCATCTTCATTTAGGAAAGCTTGTTTCAAGAGATTTGGGAAGATCATATATGTCTAAATCAGACATCTTTTGGGAGATATTCAAGATAGTTGATCTAAAGTCCTTAATATGACACCCAATATGAAATATTAAGGCTAGGACCCAACAAACTATTTTATAACTTAGAAGAGGGACGTCGTAATCCAAGCTATAAAATATTTGAAGGTAGGTGAATGACGATTCACCACTTTCCACCAAGATAAACGAAATGTGTTATTAGGTTTTAATTAGATTTGAAACTCCTAGATCTTTTGAGATTCATTGAACTGTTTAATGGCATGTTTCAATCTCGAGTGTGCCCTTCAGGTTTTGTGACTGGGATGCCGAGGATCACAAAACAAGGTGTGAAGTAACCATGCAAATTACTTGGTACCCTTAAGTGTTTACCCCTCCATCGATGTGCCGGTTAACCACACACGCTCCATCGATACTATGATAAGCATTAAGTTACCCTTTGCCTACCTTGTTAAATACGAGTTAGTGTGCCGGTTAACCACACACGCTCCACTAACCGACTTAAACAAAGTACAAAGTGTAATTTCATGGATTAGCACCTTATTCACATTTTCCTAAGTAACTAAGATTAGGTATTTATAAAAGGTTTAGTTACTTAGTATTTATCATTAATACTTTTAATGAAGGGAGAATTATAGTCCTGTCAAACCCGTTCGGCTAACGACCCTCCACCAGTCAAGGAAGCGGTGGGTGAGAGTGGATACCCATTAAACTGCCATTTTATAGGCAGTAACCTTATACCCCCCCCCCCCTTATAGACCGGCTTCGTGAATGAGGCCTACTAACGGTAAGACTGACTTTACTCTTATACATATATATATATTATTAACTTATAATATTATAAAGTATAAGGGTTGAATTTTAACTTTTAAAATTCTAAGGGCTAACTTGGAATTAAAGTATTCATAAGTGAATATTTTTCAAATTCCAAAACTTGAGGGAAAGTTTTGAAACTATTCAAAACTAATTAATTCCATAACTTATGTGTTTATAGTAGTTTTAATCCAAAAACTCTTCAAGTTCCATAACTTGGGGACAAGTTATGGAAGACTTTAAATTATTAAAGAATGTAGCTTTTTCTTTATTTTGTAACTTATGAAATTAATTAAGGTTACACTTTTTTTTATTTATTATTTAATGAAGAGACTCTTGGTCCTCCATAACTTGAGGACAAGTTATGGAGTCATAAAACCATTTAATTAGAACTAGACTCTTCATTTTGTAACCTTTGCCAACTTTTATGAGTTTTATGAAACTTAAATGTGACTTTTCATATAACTTGAGGACAAGTTACAAAAACACATTTTAGAATCAACTCTTAGATTAATTTGGATTGAAAACAACTATTTCACTCAACTTTTCTATTAATCTAAGCAACTCATAAGAACAAGATAATTCAAATCAAACTTTTTCATGTAATTAGTCTAAACCTTAAACTAATACAAAACATGAATCTATTGACAATTATCTTTGAAATTGGATTAGCATGAACATTACCACATCAAAAACAAGTTTATAAGTCCAAAAACATCTTAGGGTAATGTTCCTAGTCCAATTCCAGCCAAAAAGGTCGAATTTAGCTGTCTAGGGGTCCAACTCGTCGAGTGCACGAACCAACTCGGCTAGTTGGATGCATTTTGCCTTGGACTCGGCGAGTCTGTTGGGAAGACAACATCAAAACTCGATTTTTCAGCTCCTTTTGCAAGTATAACAAGAAAACAAGCCTAGGCTCTGATACCACTGTTGGGTTTTGAGCATTCTAACACTCCTAAGTGTACATGCAACCCTAAATACCTTGGATCTATGTTTTCTCTATTATACATACAAATATGAACATCCAAGGTATTATCCTAATCTACCATACAAAACAATGAATATAACAAGATAGAATACATACCTCTTTGATGTATAATGTCTTCATGAAGCTTGAGTGCCTAGTGCCTCAAGTGTGACACCTCAAATGGTTCACACAACACCAAATACACTTGGAATGACTTGAGAGAAATCCACAACTCATGAAATCGGCTCGCCCTTCTTTTTCACACACTAGTGGCTGATTTTGGTGAATAATATGATGCTTATATAGTGTGTTACAATTAGGGTTACACCATGTAAACCCTAATTGTCATGACCTTTCATTTCCATGACCCATGGGTTATGAAACCTCCATGGAGCATCCTATGGGTTTAACCCAACTTGATTATCCATGGAGCTTTGGCCCACTATATAAGTTATGGATGATTTGCACAATCAACCCGTATATTTAATTAGTCTGCTTTTGATCACATAATTAATTCTAAATTAATTCTTGATCAATACTAATTAAATATTATTATTCTTATTATTAATATAATAGAACTTATAATATATTATGAACCATAAGTGTCTTATTTCTCTCATTTAGTCTATCCAAGTGCATGATGCCATGCAACCCAAATGGACCATGTCGGGTCGGGTCAAATCTTACCAATTATAGTTATGGACTTAGACATTAATCCAACACGAGGGACATCACATGGAGCATAGCAGGGATCTGCCCCTGCCGCCGTGAGAGCTACTGAGGTTCGGTCGGTGAAGGCTGAGGCATCGAAGGCTCGCAGGAGAGCCTTCCAGTTGAAAGTGGAGGAGGTCCGCGCAGCGCCCGATGTCGTGGCTGGTGTGTATTCTTTCATTTATTTATGTTAAGTTTAAGGTGTTGTGCTTATATCATGATATGAGTAGGTACTTTTCTTGTGAATTTTGTACCTTCTTTGGTGTTATTTGAATCGGGTGCAAGTCGGTCATTTATTTCCTTAGCGTTTAGTCAGCACATCAGTATCCGGTGAGAGGCGTTGAGTCGACCTCTGCGAGTTTCTATAGCTGACGAGCGAGCGGTGTATGCTACAGATGTGATTCGAGGATGTGTACTTGAGATCTTTGGTGTGGAGTTCCCGATAGATCTGGTCCTGATTGCAATGGGGGGCGTGTGTGTCATAGTGGGCATGGTTTGGTTGAGCCGATTTGGGGCTGTTATAGACTGCGAGCGTTAGTTGGTGACGATACGAGACCCCAGTGGGGGAGTACTTATAGTGTACGGCGAGGGTACCCGATGTGGTTCCGCATTTTGTTCGGCTACCAGGGCAAGGCAAAGTTTACAACAGGGCTGCAGCGGGTTTGTAGCCTATGTGATGGACACACGAGTGGCTGTTGGGAGGCCAAGTTCGATTGATGAGGTTATGATAGTGCGCGAGTTCCCTGATGTTTTTCCCGAGGAGTTTCCGGGTGTGCCTCCCGAGAGGCAGGTAGAGTTTCGTATCGATTTGGTTTCGGTGGCAGCGCCTATCGCCAAGGCGCCTTATCGCCTTGCGCCACCGGAGATATAGGAGTTATCATCGCAGCTTCAGGAGTTGCTGGTGAAGGGGTTTATTAGAACGAGTAGCTCACTATGGGGAGCGCCGATCCTTTTTGTCAAGAAAAAGGATGGTTCACACCGGATGTGCATTGATTACCGGGAGTTGAACAAGTTGACAGTCAAGAACCGTTATCCTTTACCAAGGATCAACGATTTGTTCGATCGGTTGCAGGGAGCGTCTTGGTTCTCCAAGACTGATCTGAGGTCGGGATATCATCAGATGAGAGTGTGAGATGAGGATATCCAGAAGACGGCGTTCAGAACTCGTTATGGGCATTACGAGTTTGTGGTGATGCCTTTTGGGCTCACCAATGCACCGGCAGCATTCATGGATCTCATGAACAGGGTGTGAAGGCCGATGATGGATCGGTCGGTGATTGTGTTCATTGATGATATTTTGGTGTACTCGAGATCTAAAGAGCAGCACGAGGAGCATCTGAGAGAGATTCTCGGGGTATTGAGGTCGGAGAGGCTTTATGTCAAATTCTCCAAGTTTGATTTTTGGTTACGGGAGGTCCAGTTCTTGGGACACCTCGTTAACCAGGATGGGATTTTGGTCGATTCGGCCAAGATTGAGGCGGTTATGAGGTGGGAGGTGCCAAGATCACCCACCGAGATCAGGAGTTTTCTAGGATTGGTCGGCTATTATTAGAGATTTATCTGAGATTTCTCCAAGATCACCGTGCCTCTCACCAGCTTGACCCGGAAGGGTGTTGTTTTTTCATGGGGTCCGGAGAAGCAGACCTCGTTTGAGACACTTCGCCAGAGATTGTGCGAAGCCCCGGTGCTAACCCTCCCGGAAGGGATGCAGGATTTTGTGGTGTATTGTGACGCATCGATATCGGGGTTAGGTGCAGTATGCAGAGGGGGCATGTGATAGCATATACATCGAGGCAGCTGAAGCCTCATGAGACGAGGTATCCCACCCACGATCTAGAGTTGGGGGCAATGGTGTTCACCCTCAAGATCTGACATCACTATTTGTATGGGGTTCGGTGTAACATATATACAGACCACAAGAGTTTGAAGTATTTGATGGACCAACCCAATCTGAATATGCGCCAGAGGAGATGGTTGGACATGGTAAAGGATTACGATTGTGAGATCCTGTACCACCTGGGTAAGGCTAATGTTGTAGCTGATGCCCTGAGCCGTAGGGCGGAGAGCGCCCCTATTCGAGACATTTGTATGCGGTTGACAGTGATGAATCTGGTGTTGGACACCATTCGGGAGGCCCAGGCAGAGGCCGTGAGACCAGAGAACTGTAAGATAGAGCTGGTGATTGGGCAGGTACCTGAGTTCATTACCGATAGTCGCGGGCTTATGACCTTTCTGGGTCAGATTTGGGTGCCATATGCAGGCGGGACGCACACCACTTTGATGGAGGAGGCGCATAGATCGAGATTTTCGATCCATCCTGGGGCCACTAAGATGTATTTGGATCTGAAGAAAGATTATTGGTGGCCCTGTATGAAGAGGGATGTAGCATGGTTTGTTGAGAGGTGCTTGACCTTTCGCAGGGTTAAGGCCGAGCACCAGCGTCCGCATGGCATGTTGCAGCCACTTGAGGTTCCCTAATGGAAGTAGGAATAGATTTCTATGGATTTCATCACCAAGTTGCCGAGGACCATGACGGGTGTCGACGCGATTTGGGTGATCGTCGACCGGCTGACGAAAAGCGCTCACTTTCTTGTTATCAGTGAGAGCTCTTCTGCTGAGAAGCTGGCAGAGTTGTATGTGAGGGAGATGGTATCACGACATGGAGTGCCGATCTCGATTGTATCAAATCAGGATGTACGTTTCACTTCCAGATTCTGGAAGAAGTTCCACAAGGAGTTGGGCACGAGGCTGCATTTCAGTACCGCTTACCACCCTCAGACGGACGGACAAAGTGAGCAGACGATTCAGACGCTCGAGGACATGCTTCGGGCATGTGTGTTGGAATTTGGAGGGATTTGGAACACATATTTTCCGTTGGCTGAGTTTTCCTATAACAACAGTCACCATTCGAGCATTGGTATGCCTCCCTTCGAGTTGTTGTATGGGAGGAGGTGTCGAAATCCCATCTGTTGGGGAGATAGGGCAGTGAGTGATGGGAAACACTGCGATAGTGCTTCAGATGACAGAGCAGATACAATAGGTCAGGCAGAGGTTGTTGACAGCTCAGAGTCGCCAGAAGAGTTACGCGGATAGGCGACGATCCGAGCTCGAGTTTCAGGTCGGAGACTTCGTACTCCTGAAAGTGTCTCCTTGGAAAGGAGTGATTTGATTCAGGAAGAGGGGAAAGTTGGGGCCCCGGTATATTTGGCCGTTCAGGGTGACAGCGAGGGTGGGTAGAGTAGCTTATCGGTTGGATCTACCTGCGGAGTTGAGTCGGATACATGATACCATCCACGTGTTTCAGCTATGGAAGTGTATAGCGATGAGTCGGCAGTGGTACCATTGGAGGATATTCAGGTGGATGCGAGCATCAATTATGTTGAGAGGCCAGTCACGGTGATGTATCGGAAGATCAAGTTTTTGAGAAACAAGGAAGTGCCACTGGTTCTGGTTCAGTGGCAACATCGAAAGGGATCTGAGCTGACCTGGGAGCCGGAGGCGGAGATGCGGAAGTTTTATCCAGAGCTGTTTGTAGAATGAGACTTCGGGGGCGAAGTATGTTTCTATTGGGGGAGAATTGTAACATTCGGATTCCCAGGTATCTTATTTTAAGTATATATCTTGAGTTTTAGGGAGGGACTCGGCGAGTAGGCGCTCAGATTCGCCGAGCAGGATCACAAATTTTGTCCAGATTAATGACCGGACTCGACGAGTCGATGAGTGGACTCGGCGAGTCCGCGTTGTAAAGTGAAACTCTAAATCTCAGGGCCTAAGCCCTATTTAAAGGCCCTTATGGCCGTCATTTGCGGCCATTACTCCCCTATGAAAACCCTAGGGAGCAAAGAGAGCTTAGAGAGCATTTTGGAGGCTAATTCCTCATCCTTTGGTGTGATCTTGCAATAAGGAGTGGGGAAATCCAAGCTAGATCGATTGTGGAGCTTGGATCAGTGTTGTTCACGCTGAGATTCACGTTTTGAGGTACAAGTTCCTTCCCATTTCGTGTATTTGGTAGATTCCTTGAATCTAGGGTTTCCTTTGTGCCATTTTAGTTGGATAGTGAAGCATTTGAGGTCCCTTTGGGTATAGATGATAGATCTGGACCTTGAGAGGTTCAAAAGGTCCCAAGCTTCCAGCTTTATGAGGTTTCATGTGAGCCTTGAGGGTTCAACCCCATTTTTAAGGTTATTTCTCCATTTTTTGGTCTTATAAGCATTGCATGAACGTAAAACCTTTACGTCACTTTCAAGTGTTAGGAGGATAGATCTACTGATTGGTGAAGCAGATCTGACCTCAAAGGATCATTTGAGTGTTTTCATGGGAGAGACTCGCTGAACCCATAAGGGACTCGACGAGTCGAGTCGGGTTGCCCCGTGATTCGCGACCTGTGATGAACCGTTGAGTGTAGGGTTGACTCAGCGAGTCGATTGAGGACTAGGGGAAAAGAGGACATGCATGGACTCGCCGAGTCGTATGAGTGCACTCAATGAGTCTGGTCAAAGTTTGACACTTGACTTTTGTTGACTTTTAGGGTTTGGTCAACGATCGGACTTGTGGACCATTTGAAGGGTAAAATGGTCTTTTAGCCTTCTTAGGGGTCATGGAAGAGACTAGTCTAGCCGAGATAGTCGTTATTAATTTGAGATAATTGTTTATGTGATTAGGCGGAGGCTAGATCAGTTGATACGTGTGCGAGATTATTCGAGATAGCCGAGGTGAGTCTTCTCACTATACTGTACCTGGAAGGGTACCTATGTGTGACCGGAAGGTTTTATATGTGCTGTTATGTGATATGTATGTGTTATGTATGCAATGTATGATAAGGACTGGAAGGTCAAGATGATATGGACCGGAAGGTCAAGAGGACATGGACCGGAAGGTCAGGAGGTTACGGACCGGAAGGTCGATACGGGTAGGACCGGAAGGTCTACCGGGATTTGGGACGGAAGTCCCCTGAGACACTTGGACCGGAAGGTCCCACAGAGTTATGGCCTGGAAAGGCGTATGTGTTGTATGTGGTATTTTGGGGAACTCACTAAGCGTTATGCTTACAGTTGTTGTGTTGGGTGTTTCAGGTACTAGCGAGGACCATGGGAAGGCTCTGGCATGATCCGTACACACCAAGAGGATTTATGTATTTGATATCTTTTGAGATTCTAGGATTTTTTTGTTATGATGACATCGGATACAGTTGTTGGATATTATTTTTGGTGATTGAAATTACGATTTAAAAATGAAAAATTATTTTGAAAATTTACGTCGTTACATCTGATTTCATTTTCATTG
This sequence comes from Lactuca sativa, assembly GCF_002870075.4. Classification (NCBI taxonomy): domain Eukaryota; kingdom Viridiplantae; phylum Streptophyta; class Magnoliopsida; order Asterales; family Asteraceae; genus Lactuca; species Lactuca sativa. Next base: position 108,125,520 of record NC_056629.2, on the reverse strand, counting down.
TAACAACCGATAAGTGAGTTACTAGTTTTATTCATGTATTTTATAATTTATCTTTGGGCTTAATGGGATAAAGTTTTTAGTTTGGTCCTAAGTAGATGGACAAAGTTTTTGGGCTGCCCATAAGACGTACGTTGGGCATAGAGACTCACATGGGATTCTGGGGGCACGCACACGTATGCGCAACGTACCAGGCTTTACGCGCAGCGTACGTGCGCAAGAACATGAGCAAGAACAAAACCCTAATTTTTAGGGTTTAAGGCATATAAATACCTTATTATAACCTCACCCCTGGCCTCCTTACCAGCCTCCACCCTCAGAGAAACCCTAAAACGTTCTCCTACCCCATTGTTGTGCATGTTTAACCTTTTGAAATCATTTTAGTGAAGAAAAACTAGGAAAGAAGAAATTAGAAGTTGGAGAAGAAACACTTGAGCAGCTTGAGTTCAAGGATTTGGAGCTAGTTCATCATTTGGAACCCAAAGGAGGTATAAAGCTCCTATCTTTCTTCTTAGAAGCATAGATCTAGAGTTTTGAGGTTTTGGATTTTTTTTAGGTCCAAAGGTTGGATCTTGGTCATGTAACTTCGAGTTTGAGCTCAAGGTTGCCACCCTTGGAGCTCAATATATTCCTTTTTCCATAAAGTTGCAAGCTTTGTGGTTGTTTTGAAGCCATGCAAAAGATTTGGTCACTTGCATGGAAGTTTATTGTTATTTTGAGGTGTTGAGCTCATTTGGTGGGTTGCAAACTGTTGGAACCCATTTTTTATAATGAACGGTGGATGTGGAAGAAGTAATCTTGAGATATAATCGTGTATAAAATATAAAGATGAAGAACATGATGAGAATTCTAAGAAGATGAGAAAAGGAAGAGAGATAATAATAATATTACATGAAGATCGTGGTGGGAGAGAGAAACTCTCCCTTGGTGGGAGAGATCCCACCAACTCTCTCTCTCTCTCTCTAGAGATTACATTGGAAAAAGTAAGAAGTGGCTTTTTCTAAGATAGAGAATTTTTTATTAGAAAGATTACTAGTAAGGTGACCACCTCTCCCTTTATTTAGGAGGGAGAGATAAAAATACACCAATAATACAAATAAAGGAAATAAATACAACCTAACTATCACTCATTATTTGTAGAGCATTTCCATGCTCCAACAATCTCTCCCTAAATGCTTACAAATGATGAGAGATATAATAAGTGATACAAGGCTATATTACAGTAATTCGAATAGCAAGTGTGGTACTAAAATGAAACATAATGAGAACCAGAATGCTGAAATATCTCTCAAACTCTGAAGTGTCTGTGAAGTCTGAAACTGGCCATGAATCTCTAAAATGAAGATCTTTGGCTTCAAAGCACCACCAATGAAGCGGTAAAAATAAGATCCAGATCTTCAAACCAGTCATAATCACCGGAAGAAGAAGGTCACCATGAGCAAGTAGAAGATCCAATAAAAGATACACTACGGCCTCAAAAGTCTGAAAAACATCTCGAGTTCTCGAATCATAATACACCAAAAGAATAACCTGATAATAATGTGAAGCATCCATAAAATGAAGTCCGGATAAAAATAACGTGAATCCGAGGACATGGTCTAGCAATGCCAAAATATTGATCCAAGGATCAAAAATAAGTGTCACGCCGCATTACCAAAATAATCTTCGTCTTCAAAATATCACAAATCCAAACTCGAGAAATCATAAGAACTGAACCAGATGCGAACACAAAATCATCCCGTGGTAGAGTCTGAATAATAAATTCTTTGGAGCGAGTAAATATTTAGTAATGCCAAAAATTTGATCCGTGAAGACCAAAAATAAGTGTCACACCGCATCACTAAATAAATAATCGTCTTTAGAAGTCTTCAAAAATCCAAACTCAAACAATCATAATAACCAAATCTGGATGATATTCTCTCCTTATTTTTGATAACCAATGACCGGATATCAAAAATCAACAAATCATCAGATGGAGAGTGTCGGATACCAAGAGTAAGGCTCTCCCTAGATGTATGAAGGGTCTCGATAAGATGCGAGATAATAGAGTAAAAGAGATACTTTGTGGTCATGAGAAGGTGGGTGATAAAGTTGTTGAATCTTGCTCGAACAAATACCAATGTAAGGAGAATCACCGCATGAAAAATATCTCTGTTGTGCCGAAAATATACCCAAATACCCAAACTGCAGTGTCGGAACTCTCGAAGTGGTCTTCAATAGAAACTAAAGACCACATGCTCAAGATACATGATTCGTCAACGAAAAATTAAGAGCGACAAGTCATAAGATCCCATAAAGTGAAGAATGTGAAACAACTTTGTTGATCAATCGTCGTTACGGTGCAAGCATCACAAAGAATGATATGAAGTCCGACTGCGGTAGGAGTATTCTTCCAAATAATAACGGGCATGAAGTAAACAAATGTGACAATCCATAGGTAGGTTGTGGCAAAAATTGGTGTAAAAAATAATAATTGGTTTTTAAAAAAAATTGGTTATAATAAAAAAATTGGTTAAATAAAAAAATTTGGTGTTAAAAAAAATAATTGGTTTTAATAAAAAAAAATGGTATTAATAAAAAGGCTAAAATAAAAAATTGGTTTTAAAAGAAAAATTAATTGGCTGAAAAAATAGATAAAAAAAATAATTTAACAAAAAAAACTGAAAAAAAAAAACGTTAAAGAAAAAGCTTTTAAGAAGAAAAAAAAGGGAAAGGATGGGGCGAAGTCTAAGAAGAAGGAGGGAAGGGAGGAGAAAGAAGGAGGAACAAGAGAGGGGAGGAGGAGTGGCCAAAGTCAAGGAGGGGGCTGGAAGGAGGGGAAGATCTGAAGGGGGAAGGTTGCGGTGGAAGGTGGGGCGGGTGCGGATGAGGAGGGTACTGAAGTGAGAGGGGTAGGATGGGTTTGGCTGCGGGTCGGACGATGGCTGATGGTGTGAAGGGGTAGTAGCAACTGCGGTCCGAGATTGCGGATGGCAGCTACGGTAGAGCGAAGTTAAGGGAATGCCTGCAGACCGAGCTGAGGTCCGAGACTTCGGTCCGAGCCAAGGGAGAGGACTTCGGTCAGTAGGTTGCGGTCATTAGGGAAGGGAAAGGAAGGTTGCGGTCCTAGGCCGCGGATAGGGGTTGAGAGGACTTTGGATCTGGGCTGAGAAGGGGTGCTGAGAGGCTTCTTAGGAGGCTCCGGTAGGCAGTTTTTGGCTGTGGTTCCAGGGGCTTAGAAGGGCAGAACAGGTGACGAAAAAATGTTTTTTTCATGAAAAATGGTACTGCAAAGACCATATATTCATATTTTAGTAAGAGAAATATTGTATAAAGCATTTAAGTCAACAAGTGGGTTTTGGGAAGGCAAAAAGAGGAGTGTGCAAGAGGTTTTAAAGGACAAAAAGGTAATGAGATTGGACATAGTCGCATGATTTTTACTTGGGAAGACAAAAGTAATGGAGTACTCTTTTCCCAAAAGAGTAAAAAATGACAAGTGCTTTTGTAAACACAATATTACGTCCAAACATCTTCAAATCAAAGATTCATAGCAACAAAATTACGAAAAAGAAGAACATCATACCCATGAGAATAAAAGTTGCTGGGAAAAAAACTTCAATAAAAAGATCTCCACTTTCTTCAATAAAGATAAGCTCATTAATTTGTGTCTTCTCATCTAAAAATAAAAGAAGTTCCTGGAGTACATCTTCAACCTTTTGGAGACCACAAAATTAATTTCTTCCCATTATCTTCATTTCTTCAACAGCATAATAATAAGAACACGAAGAACATAAAAAATTCTAGCAGCGAATTTGTGAGAGCAACAGCTACTTTTTATTGTACTAAGAAAGAATCACCCCAGAAAAAATAGAAAAACTCATCAAAATTTCCGGATTGAGACCCGAAATTTTTTACATAAACACGAACAATCTTCAAGATAATCACCGAACAGGAGTCGTTCCCTTGAAATAATCGTGAGATCTTCAAGGTACGGCTCTAATACCAATTGTTGGAAGCCGTTTTTTATAATGAACGGTGGATGTTGAAGAAGTAATCTTGAGATATAATTGTGTATAAAATATAAAGACGAGAACATGATGAGAATTCTAAGAAGATGAGAAAAGGAAGAGAGATAATAATAATATTATATGAACATCGTGGTGTAGGGGCGAAACTTAGAAGGGGCTAGGGGGCATGGCCCCCCATGTTTTTATCTTCTGAATATTAACTACTTGTATTATCAATAATTATGCAAGTTAATTTTACAAGAATCAGACTCATCAGCCCCTCCATATTTTTGTTATCAGCCAATTTAACTAAAAAAATCCTAACTAACATCATATTATTATAAACATTATCAACTGAGAAATCGGAAGTTAAAAAACAAATTCTATTAAAATACCAAAAGACTGATTTTTAACTCGCGACTTCAAGATTTAAAATAAGAAACCCTAAAGTCACCCTCTCCATCATTGGGGTTTGGTCGTCTCCTTTCAGTCGCTTTCTTCTTCTCTATCTTTCTCTCTTAGGTGACACGCCGGACAAGACAACATCGTTGTTTCCTTCGTTCTTCCCGTCGGAGTGCTACGAATTCATCACCAGGGTAGGCACTCCTCTCATATCTCTCTTTCATATGCTCAAAGGTATGGGGCTTTCACTTCTCTGTTTCTCTCATTTTATCTAACAAAGTAAAATAAACAAAAATAAAAAGTTGAAATCTGATCACAAAGTAAAATGAGCAAAAAGAACCTGGAAGTCTATGAACTTCATGAGTTGTCTCTGTCTAATAGCTGGCATACGTGTAGATAGTCAAGGTAAAGTTCTAAACAAAACAATAAAATAAACAAATCACCAAACTTACATATGCTAGTGAGTACTGACATTATTTTCCAAACAATACAACTTTATTTATTTTATTTTAGTTTTAAGAATATGGATATAAATAAAAAAGATTATCTTATATATTGTATTCGTATGAATTTATTTTGTTATTTTTTAATTGTTAGATTATATATATATATATATATATATATATATATATATATATATATATATATATATATATATATATATATATATATATGAAAGACCAATTTACCATGTTATGAGTCCATTTGAAAAAAACCAAAACATGTCTTTTAATACTTTTGTTTCAAAGTATTGGCTTCGGCCCCCTCGATAAAATGTTCGTGTTCCGCCCCTGTCATGGTGGGAGAGAGAAACTCTCTCTTGGTGGGAAAGATCCCACCAACTCTCTCTCTCTCACTAGAGATTACATTGGAAAAAGTAAGAAGTAACTTTTTCTAAGAAAGAGAATTTTTTATTAGAAAGATTACTAGTAAAGTGACCACCTTTCCCTTTATATAGGAGGGAGAGATAAAAATACACCAACAATACAAATAAAGGGAATAAATACAACCTAACTATTACTCATTATTTGTAGAGCATTTTCATGCTCCAACACAAACCACCAAATGGCTGACTGTATCAGTTAAGACGAAGTTTTGGACTTAGATCTATGATATGGACTTAATGTCTTAAGGGAATAATTTGCTTTATAGAGTAAGGATTAACAGGAGAGTACGTTGGGCGTACTCACTAGTACGTGCATCGTACAAGTCATTTTAACCGTACACTTGGTGTACAATCAGGTACGCTTAGCATACACTCAGTCAGTGGAATATAAGCTTTTGGGCCTCGATTTGGGATATGCCTTGAACTTTGGGCCCTTAGATCTTAGTGGGCCCCAAAAGTCAGGAAGTATGAGTCAAGGGATATGTTTGGGGCCTAGGGTAAGGCCCAATAAAAGGATTGGGCCCAATATAGCAAATTGGGCCCTTGGGGGACCACTAATGGGCTTGTGAAGCTTCTCCAACAATGGGCCTTTCATATTATGGTTTTGGACCCTGGATATCGACTGAGATGGACTAAGGAGTAAAATGGTTATTTTACCCATGAAGGAGTCAGCAGCCTCTAACTAAGTATTTATTTGGCCATTATAGTCAGGGAGTAGTTGGAGCAATGGACGGTGTCACCCTTGCACAAGATTCTCAGCAGTCACTTTGAGAGGTGAGTTCCCTTTCAGTAGGAATGGGTCTAAGGCACCAAGGTCGACCCGTTAGTAGTGTACTATACCGGGGATAGCCCGATACAGTATTTATGTATGCTTAATGTCTTTGTGATTCATGCATGTTGTGATATGTGTAGTGGTGGTTGTCGAGGCCAACACAAATAATAACCCTAAATATTACACACTAAAATAGTGTATAGTGGTAAAGGGATCGAATCCACGGAGATCGGTTCAATTTATAACTCTATGAAAAATCTCTTTGTAAAAATACTTGTAAAATGACAATAAAAATAAAATGGGGGGGGGGGGGGGGTTTGGTGTTTTGAAATACTTGAAACAAACTAGAATTAACTATGATTTAAATAGACAAATGCAACAAAAATAAGAGTTTGATGTAAAATCAATAAGGGAGAGATGGTTGACTTAAAGTTTCCTCACTTTGACTTTTGATGAACATATCATTAGAATCCAATGGTGCAATACTTTGATTTAAATCCTTAATTTGGCTATAGTAATCCAAGGAGCTTGAGATTACCTAGACTTTTCTTAATTGTTGAAATGGCTAGAGAAGCTCATAACAATTTCCTTAGTCAAAGTCACTAATTCCAAATAGCATGTAATTAGTGAAAGTCAACTAGCATTAAGAACCAAAAAGTCACCAAATCCAAGAGGGGTCAAATGCTTTCACCACCATGTTGGAGGAAATGTTTTTATGATTGTGTGAAGCAAAAACAACACAAAAATCATTTGTTGCTTGCTAATTTGAGGATCCTTTACTTAATCAAGAAATTAGCCAACTAATCACCACAAACACATTCAAACTCATGAACTAAAACATACAAGTAGTGATAAGATGTTAAAACACAAAACATTCCCATAAAGATTTAAGAACATGTTCATGGGTTCTTCAACATTCAACAAAAGTTCAAAGGATTAACCAAAAGTCAACCAAGATTAGTTTAGCCAAGCATGGCTAAACCCAAAGAAACAAAGTTAGAGAAAACTGTACCAAACATTAAGCAAGAATCAAGAGGTAAAAATATGATGTTCTTCAAGTGTTCTTGGCCTTCAAAAGTCTTCAAAACTCCAGAGAGAATCTCCAAAAATCGGATGTCTAAGAGTCTCTAAAAGATGGGCACCAACCTTCCTCAAATAGCCTTCCAAATGGATTTCCGAAATTGCCCCTGCAGGAGGTTGCGCGACCCGCGTGCTGTTGCGCGGGTAGGTTGCGCGGGTGGTCCCTGAATGTAGCATCTTTGAGGTTTTGGGCCTCCATAGCTTAGCCCACTTGGCCCAGTGCGAGCCCAATCAGCTCCTAGCCCATTTTTCTTCAAGTTTTCTTCAATTTAAGCCCAATTTGGCTTCTCCAAATGATTCATAGCTCGTAAACTCGCCCGATTAATAATCTATGCATGCTTGAATACACTCCCGCATCTTGCAAATTTAAATGTTTATTTCTCTCCAAGCCTTCAAATAATCATCAAGATCACTCCATGCATCATCTCCACTACCCATCAAGCCCAAAATCCTCGACGTCCTCTTATTCTAATTGCTTTCCATACGTCCCGAACATTCCCTCTCCACTAGTCTCCATGAAATCTGCAATAAAGCTCACAAAACTAGAAAGTACCCGAAATTGGCCATAAAATAACAAAAAGAAAAATATGCATGGAAATTATCTAAATTATGAATGAAATATGTTAAAATAAACTATAAAAAGAAGTAAATAAAATGAACTATCATGTAGTTTACCGGGCAAGCCCGATGCAATATATGTGATTATGATATATGTATGCCATGTGTAGTTTATTCCGGACTTCGGTTCGATGTTGGTCGGGCCCGATGAAGTGGGCAGGGCCCAAGTTATTCCGAACTTCGGTCCGATGCTGGGCGGGGCCCAAGATATTCTGGACTTCGGTCCGACGCCGGGCGGGGCCGGATGCAGTGGGCGGGGCCCAGTATGTGTTATGTGTTTACATGGTATGTGGTAGATTGGGGGAGCTCACTAAGCTTCGTGCTTACAGTTTCAGTTTTGGTTTCAGGTACCTCATGTAGCAAGGGGAAGGGCTCGGGATGATCGCATGACACACAACACAGCTTTTAGCCTGGGATTTTCACTCTGATATTTCATCATATGTTTTATTTAGTTGATTTGATGATGTTTGATACACATGAGACATGATTTTTCTATTTTACACTTTTCAGATATGAGTTTTATAATAATTTAAATGAAATTTTTGGGTTGTGTTTTTGGGGATGTTTCAAGTTGGTATCAGAGCCTTGGTTTGAGGGATTCGGGAACACCTTGGGGCGTGTTTGAACTCAAACTTAGGAAGTGGTATGAAATTTTTCAAAAAGAAAACTATTTTTGGAAAAGAAAAGAATTTTTTTAAGAGAAAAAGGTGTGGTGCATGCAATCAGCCGAGCTCAAGTAAGTACTCCCAAATTACCCATACAAGTTTATGTTATGCTATGATTATCAGCTTATGTAGAACAACATTCTAGACTAAGACTAAGGATCTAGGAAGGTTGCCTCATGTGCCTAATTTATGTGTTCAGCTTTATGAGAACTGCATGCTAGCCCAGATTAGTCGGTATGATAGCCAGATCAGTATCTATTCGATTATGTGTACTTGATGCTCTAATTATGTTTGCTTTGTGCTTCTATGAGTTTTAGTTACCTTTTCCTAATTAGTAAATGAATATGTTTCGTTACATACTGCGAGGATGAAATAATTTCAGAAAGTTAGGTATAGCTCTATTGTGTAGCTCTTGTCAGAGTCCAACCGTTGTAGGGTAGGATCTTTCATTCGAAGAATTATCTAGTCTTAGTGATATGTAATAGTATTCACGAGCTAGTTAGGGGGAGGTAGCAATGATTTCTTATGCAGCTGATGGCGGAGAGTAGGTTGGTAGTTACCCTAGGGCAAGCCTAGGAAGAGTTAGTATGAGATCAACAGTAGTAGTAGAAGGGACTTGGTGGAGTCAAGGTCGTTCTTGATGAAGGTACGGATAGATGTGGAAGGTAGTATGGGCCCGTACTACTGAAAGCAGAGGATCCGTACTCAAATCAAGGAAGGCTGAGATAAGACCAGGGAACTTGTAATGTAAGAAATTCCTCGAGTTATGTTTAGCTTTCTGATATTGTTATTTGTGTGTTTCAGAATGGTGGTTTTACGCTCTAGACCAGTAGTCGACAGTTCAGGTGCCGGAGGCGGATCAGGCTCAGGCACCGGAGCTAAGCAGTTAGACGAGCATACCAGGGAGTTCATCTCCACAGAGATCACGCGCAACAAACTCGATCCGACTTCAATGATCTTTGGTACGCTCAAGGAGGGCATCTTGGAGATTCTTGATGAGAGATTGAGTGCTTTCCGCACTGAGATGGCGACCATGATAGGGTCACGTACCTTGACCTTCATGGAGTTTCGGGCTTGTGGAGCTCCATATTACCATGGGGCTCAGGATCCCATTGCGAGTACTAGATGTTTGGCGGACATGGCCAACGCTTTCCACACCAGCAAATGTCCCGAGGGGGACAAGGTCCGACTTGCATCATGCCTTCTAAAGGGCAGGGCACGTGATTGGTGGGAGGAGGTCGGACATGCCATTGGGGATGATGCAGCCTTGGATGCTATGACCTGGACTGATTTCACGACCCGATTCAGGGCTGAGTTTGCACCTGTTATTGAGGTGCAACAACTTGCTAGAGAGTTTCAGGATCTTACGCAGACTACTGAGACTGTGGAGGAGATTACTGCCAAGTTCAGGGAGAGGGCCCTCCTCGTTCCACAGTATGTAGCGGACGAGGAGATGAAAAAGTCCTGATACCATGAGATGTTACGGATTGATATCTGCCAGTTTGTGAGCCGATCCAGCTATAAGACGCTGGAGGATATGATTGCACGGGCTCGTGAAAGGGAGATTGATCTAGAGATGGAGAGGAAGAGGAAGTCGGAGGTAGTGTCTGGCATGGGGGGTTCAGGAAAAAAGCCCAGGGGATCCGATCACAGATCCAGGGGACAGCAGAGCCACATCTGGTGTGGCGAATGTGGGAGATTGCATGATGAGGTGTGCAAGGTAGGGAGCTCCGGTTGCTTCAAGTGCGGTCGGACTGGGCATATGAGTAGAGATTGCACAACTACTACCACTACCACCACAGCATCTGATCTGATTTGCTTCCATTGCAATAAAAGGGGACACAAAAAGTCCTAGTGTCCGAGTTTAGCTTCGGTAGGACATGTGGCGATACTCGCTCCTACCACCTTGAGGATCACAGATGGCCGTCAGGGTTGTGCTGAGGCGCCAGTGGCGAAGAGCAGAGCCTTCCAGTTGACAGCAGAGGAGGCACAAGCGACTCCAGACGTGGTTACTGGTATGTAATTTCCCAGTTCTCTCATTATTACTTTTGACTATATTTTTATGATTGTGTGTTTGTTTATAGGGTCGTTCTTAGTGGACGGCATATCATTTATGGTGCTATTTGATTCAGGTGCTACCTGATCTTTTGTTTTGCTCGCACTTAGCAAGCCATTTAGTAGAGCCCCGAGGGAGCTGGATTGTCCACTTGATGTTGAGGTAGCCGATGATAGGACCGTCAGAGTCGCGAGAGTTCATAGAGGATGTATGTTGCAGATGTTTGACTAACAATTCTCAGTGGATTTGGTTCTTATTCCCCTGTGAGGGAATAAGGTTATAGTGGGTATGGATTGGTTGAGTGCCAATGGATGGGGCAGTGATTGATTGTGAGCTGCAGTCAGTGAGGGTTTGCACTCCCAGCGGGGGAGAGATAGTGATCCAGGGTGAGAGGCCACAGCGCGGACCGATTCTTTGCTAGGTAGCGAGAGCGAGGCGCTATTTTCAGCAGGGTTGCTCAGGATTCGTTGCGTATGTTATGGATACCCGGGAAAAGGGTAAGACGACAGTTGATGATGTGTCAGTGGTACAGGAGTACCCAAAAGTATTCCCGGAGGACTTACCTGGGATACCTCCGGAGAGACAGGTTGAGTTCCGGATTGATCTGGTTCTTGGTACGGCTCTGATAGTCATGGCACCATACCAGTTGGCTCCTCCCGAGATGCAAGAGTTGTCTACGCAGTTGCAGGAGCTGCTAGACAAGGGATTTATCAGACCGAGCAGTTCACCATGGGGAGCCCTGATCCTGTTTGTGAAGAAGAAGGACGGGTCACACTATATGTGCATAGACTACCGTGAGTTAAACAAGGTAACGATGAAGAACCGTTACCCACTCCCAATGATAGATGATTTGTTTGATCAGCTTCAGAGGGCATCTTGGTTCTCCAAGATTGATTTACGCCCTGGATATCACCAGATGCGGTTCAGAGATGATGATGTGCAGAAGACCGCCTTTAGGACCCGCTATGGTCATTACGAGTTTATGGTGATGCCGTTTGGGCTCACCAATGCTCCAGCCGCGTTCATGGACCTCATGAACCGAGTGTGCAGGTTGATGCTGTATCGGTCTGTAATAGTGTTCATCGTCGATATCTTGGTTTACTCCAAGACCAAGGAGCAGCATGAGGGGCACCTGAGAGAGGTGCTAGAGACACTGAGGAGGGAGAGACTTTTCGCAAAGTTCTCCAAGTGTGAGTTCTGGTTGCACGAGGTGCAGTTCCTTGGACACCTCGTCAACTAGAAGGGTATTCTGTTAGATCCGGCCAAGATTGAGGCCGTTATGCAGTGGGAGGTTCCGAGGCCTCCATCCGAGATTTGGAGTTTGTTGGGTCTGGCTGGGTATAACATGAGATTTATCTAGTATTTCTCCAAGATAGTAGTTCCGTTGACCCGAATAACAAAGAAGTCGGTGGTGTTTTGCTGGGGCGCTGAGCAGCAGACAACTTTTGAGACGCTCAGGTAGCGATTGTGCGAGGCACCAATCCTCACCCTACCAGAGGGAGTAGATGATTTTGTAGTCTACTGTGAGGCTTCGATTACGGGCATGGAAGCAGTGTTGATGCAACGAGGCCATGTGATAGCTTATGCTTCGAGACAGCTAAAGCCTCACGAGAGTCTGAGTTGGGGGCTGTTGTGTTTGCCCTCATGATTTGGCGGCATTACCTCTACAGTGTCTGATGTACTATTTACACGGATCACAAGAGTCTGAGGTACCTTTGGATCAGCCTAATCTGAACATGAGGCAGCGTCGGTGGTTAGATGTGGTGAAGGATTACGACTATGAGATCCTGTACCACCCGGGCAAGGCCAATGTAGTGGCAGATTCCCTGAGCCGCAAGGCGATGGCGGCCTCGATCCGTGACATTTGATTGAGGATGACCTCGGTGACTCCACTAGTGCAGCAGATTAGGGAGGCACGGGTGGAGGGTGATAGAGAACATTTGGAGAGTGATGTAAAAATGTTATTAGCTCAACGAAACATATATTGTAACTCTGACAAAAGATTGTATGCAAAATTAACTGATTTACATCATTCATATGACATTAGCAAAGAACAACATAGAAAGTTATTTCCTTTTCTTACTTTTGAAAGAGAGAAGATTGATAGCTTGTCTTATGACTGTGAGAAAACCATAGCAGAAATTGATAAAGTTCTAGATAATCGATTTGGTTATGGTATTGTTAAGATAATGAATATTTGAATGCTGATGAGCTTGTTGAGATTGTGAATGATACCTTAACTAAAAGGGAACAAATCAAAATTTTGAATAGAACTAAGAGTTCGAAACTTTACTCTCAATCTAATTGTGCTGATATTGATGTTAATTCTGATAGTTTAACGAAATCAGTGACATTGAGGAGGAGGAAAGTATGGATTGTTCTCAGTTATTTGTCATTAATGTCACATCTAAGTCAAAAGGTAAAGAAATTTGTGATGATTCGATGGTTTATGTTGGGTAGCGTTTTGTTATGTATTGCATCTATTGGGCTCACTTATTAGTCCAAGTTTTGTATCTCCGGTTTGGGCCTGTCCAACCGTGAGCTTGATAGGGTTTAATATAAATATAGGTGCTTGCATGCATCTTATAAAAACGATAGAAAACGATTATTACGATAGATCAGAGCATTATTTCTTTATCGTTCCTGTAACCCTAAATCCTCTACAGTGGAAGTTCTTTATCGAGCTCTGCTGAGGATTGTTGATCTAATCATTCGACACACTTTGATCCAAACTTGTGTTATTTGCAGTTTTCGTATTCATTATTTCACCTGTTATAAAGATCCAAACGATCTTCAAGTTAGTTTTATAACTTATCAGTTTAGGATGACACTGATAGAACCTCTACTTCGAATGATTGTTACTTTGATCATGTGAGTGTAAGAGACAATCAAACGGATAGTAGTAATGATGAGAATGAAGAAGAAGTGTCAAACAATTCTAAAACCGAAAAGAATGTTTTGAATGAAAAAACCATTCCACGACTTGTTGTTGATCAAGTGTATGGAGACATTGATCATTTCGAAAAAGTGTTGAATGAAAAAGGTGAACATTATCTTAAAACAAACACGGTGGTATATCCAAATTTCAAGTGCACAGATGATGTTATCTTTCCAAATCAAGTGTTTGTTACTATTGGGAATGTTGAAAACATCAAACCAGAGTTCAACAAAATGGTTGAGGAAGATAACAAGAAAACATCAGACGAAGGATTCTTTTCAAATCAAAGTACTGTCGAAAATAATCTAACAAAGAATTCATATGTTTTTCAAAGACAAAAACCACAACGAAAATAGGTTTAAAAACAAGAAAATACAAAAGAGATTTTGAAACAAGATTCTAATGCATCAAATGAAAATGTGAAACTTAATTCACAAAAATTTAAGGATCTTGTTGAAAAATTTTCAAACGAAAAAGGAATTTCGAAAAGGCAGGCATGAAAGAATTTTTTTTGGAAAGTAGTGTCAAATGAAAAGCAATCAAATGAATCAACCAGGAAAAATACCGCTCAATCAATTTCATCTGATTCTCAAAATTCAAATCCAAAAGATTTTTCAACGAAGTTTTCAAGATCATCATCCTCAAAGACTTCTCAAACAAACAATCTACAAAAGAATTTTCATTCAAAGGGTCAACAAAGGTTTTCAATTTCAAATTCATCTTTTCAAAAACCAACAAATGCACAAAACAGATTTTATTCAAAGAGGAATTTTCATTCAAAAGAAACAACTCAACATTTTGACAATGTTCGTCAATTTGAAAATGCTCGAAAATTTGAAAATATTCGAAAATTTGAGAATGTTCAAAAATTTGAAAATATTCGAAAATTTGAAAATGTTCAAAAATTTGCGAACAATCAAACAGTTGTGAGTGAAAAATCCAAAACATTTGTAAAGTTTAACCCACAAAAACCAAAATTTTCAAATCCATCTGGTTACAAAGTTACTAAAGTTTTGTTCACAAAAGGTTCTTCCGAAGTGGAAACCATCAATCATTGGCTTGAGGAACAAGGGAAACAATATTAATCAGGAAAGTATTCGCAACATCAGATCAAGCAAGATTATGAATAGTATTTGAATGATACTTCATGAGGAAGTTCATCTTCGAAAGAATAAAATACTCCAGTTCAGAAATGGCAACCAATCTCAAAAGTCAAAAACACTGAGAAGCATGAGGTGAAAGTCAGTGAAGGTCCAAATCTATCGAAAAATCATCTTTCGATATCTTTAACTAATGGTGTTGACTTAATTCATACTTTCAAATCCAAAGTTCGAAATTGGGCTTTAGGTTCTAAACTCCATTCATTTTTCAAGCTAATGACCAAGGACCCAAACAGCCTTGGGTACCTAAATTCTTTTAATGATTGCAGGTACTATGTGATGAGCAATATGATGAAAAATGGTATATCGATAGTGGTTGCTCACGTCACATGATTGGAAGGAAGAAGAACTTGAGAGATTTTAGAAGTTTGGACAATGCAGGTGTAGTGAAGTTCAGCAATAATCACAAGTGTCAAGTAAAAGCTTATGGGAAAGTAACGAATGGACAGTTTACTGTGAATCGCGTTGCTTATGTCGAAGGTCTTCAACATAATTTGATAAGTGTTTCACAACTTGTGGTGGGCACTGGCAATCAAGTTGTGTTTAACGAAGAAGGAAGCATCATTTTGGATGTTGAAATGAACAAAGTTTTGCTGAAATCAAAAAGACATGGCGATATGTTCACTCTCGACATCAAACCTATTGTTAGGAAACCCTCAGTTTGTTTAGTTTTGAAAGCTTCATCTGATGTTAGCTAGTTATGGCATCGACATTTATCTCATTTAAACTTTCGAAATTTGAATAAATTGATGGTAGAGGATCTTGTTCGAGGTTTACTAGTTTTAAAATTTGACAATGATACTTTATGTGCAGCTTGCGAACAAGGAAAACAACATCAAAAAGGGCATCCAATTGTCATAGATTCAAAAATTGGTGAACCTTTAGAACTTCTTCATATTGACCTTTGTGGACCATCAATTATTGAGACACTCAAGAAGAAATGGTACATTTTGGTTATTGTTGATGATTTTTCACAATTTACTTGGGTGTATTTTCTCAGGTTAAAATCTAAAGTCGCTCAAACAATGATTGAATTTATCAAGAAAATTGAGACGAGTCTAAAGAAGAAAGTTCGTAAAATCAAAAGTGATAATGGATCTGAGTTTATAAACAATGTCCTCGATTCGTTCTTAACAGAGAAAGGAATTTCGCATAATTTCTCTTCACCATATACGCCACAACAAAATGGTGTGGTTGAAAGGAGGAATAGGTCTCTTTGCGAAGCAGCAAGAACAATGTTGACATATGCGAATCTTCCACAATATCTATGGGTAGAAGCGGTTTCGGCAACATGTTTTACTCAAAATTGATCTTTTATTCATCGTCGTTTCAATATAACTCTATACGAAATCATAAATAACTGAAAACCTAACGTCAAATTCTTTCATGTCTTTGGTTGCAGGTGTTTTATCATGAATCTTAAAGATAATCTTTTGAAATTTCAAGCTAAGGCTGATGAAGGACGTGAAAAGTTGAAGAAACTTTTAATCTCACATTTGATGACTATTATGTGAAACAAGTCGAAAAGTGTTTCGAACACAAACCAATTCTTAATGAATCAAATGATGAGCCTGAAAATTTTAATTCATCTGATTTTGATTATGATTTAATTTTTGGTGTTCCAGATAGGGCTGCATATGTTGAAGTTCATGTTAATGATAATCAAATTCCTGAATCATCAAAACATTTTGATGAATTGATAATCCCAACAAACACAACTGCAGATGACGAAAGAATGCGAGATGCACAAGTGGAGGGGGAGCACTTGGATTTGTCTTCTCGTGTTGAGGGAGAGCATCCTTTCGAGGGGGGAGAAAAGCAGTATGGATGGTGTTTTTGAGGGGGAGCATCAGAATGATGATAATTTTGTCGAGGGGGAGCATAATGATACTAATTCAATAAATCTTGATCAAAATGACGAATTTCATGATCTTAATGATAATATTTCTGTTGCACGATTAGAAAATGAAGAAATGTACGAAGATGCACCATTAGATTTTGATCCAGCATATCCACCACTTGAAAAATGGACAAAAAATCATCCAAAAGAACAAGTCATTGGGAATCCACATGATGGAGTTCTAACTAGAGCTCAAATTCGTGCAAAGAATGGGGTAGTTAATGCTCATCAAGAATATTTCATGTTTAATGTGTTTATTTCGAAAATAGAACCAAAGTCAGTTAAGGGTGCAATGGGACACTCAGATTGGGTTGTTGCAATGCAATCTGAATTGGCTGAATTTGAAAGAAACAAGATTTGGAGGTTAATTCCTAAACCAAATGATGTTTCAATTGTCGGATTAAAATTGATTTTCAAAAATAAAACCAACAGAGATGGTAATGTTGTTCGAAATAAGGCTAGGCTTGTAGTAAAAGGTTATTCGCAACAAGAAGGTGTCGACTATGAAGAAACCTTTACCCCTATCGCAAGACTCGAGGTTGTTAGAATATTTTTAGCCTATGCAGCACACAAAGATTTTGACGTTTACCAAATGGATGTCAAATGTGCATTTCTTAATGGAGAAATAGAAGAGACGGTTTATGTCGAACAACCCCCAGGTTTCGTAAATGAAGAATTTCCTAATCATGTTTATATCTTAGATAAAGTTGTTTATGGGTTAAAACAAGCACGAAGAGCCTGGTATGCAACTCTTACCAATTTCTTAAAACAATCAAAATTTAAACAATGATCAATTGACCCCACATTATTTCGAAAGAAAGTTGGGAATCATCTAATGCTTGTTCAAATTTATATCGACGATATTATTGTTGGTTGTACTGACCCTGCTTTGTCTAGTGGATTTGAAAATTTGATGAAAAGCCAGCTCGAAAGGAGTATGATGGGAAAAATCAACAATTTTCTTGGTCTAAATATTCTTCAAAGCAAAGAAGGCATATTCATAAACCAAGAAAGGTATACAAAGAATTTGCTCGAAAAGTTTGGAATGACAAATAGCACAAAGTTGAGAGTACCAATGGCAGTTGGAAGGAAGCTAACTCCTTCGTTAGACACACCTGCTGTTGATCTTACTTTATACAGGAGCATGATAGGTTCATTGCTTTATCTTACTGCAAGTCGACCTCATATCATGTTTTCTGTGTGTAATTGTGCTAGGTATCAAGCAAATCCAAGAGAACCACACTTAACTGCGGTGAAAAATATTTTTCATTATCTCAAGGGTTCAATTTCGATAGGATTGTGGTATCCTTCGAAATCAAGATTTTTCATTCAAACGTTTTCTGATGCTGATCTAGGTGGTTGCAATCTTAACCCGAAAAAGCACAAGTGGGGGATGTCAATTTCTAGATGGGAAGCTTGTAAGTTGGCAATCGAAAAAGCAAACTTGTGTTGCAATTTCATGTCACACCCTCGAATCGGACGGCGAAAACATCTGAGGGATAGTGTGACTATCAATTGAAATATCATCACAATGAATATACATGAAACATAACACATACATCACCAACATTACATAGTACAACTATCATTGCTCACATCAAGTACATTGTATAAATATTACATATCCATAACATGAATTTTTTTTTTTGAAAGTCACAAGACATAATATCCTAACACACTTGGTAGTTTTCTTCAGGTTATCTATTACCTGAGAATACAAGTTATTTTGAAAACGGTCAACATATATAATTTTGGTGAGTTCATAAGCATGTTTGATATAAAATAGTTTGTATTGTTTGTAAAACCCAGAAAATCCGATATTTTATGTAATAAAAATTGTTCACGATATGATGTGATGACCCAATATATGTATGTATATGCGTGATTTCAAAACATGTATAAATGAATGACTTTCAAAAGAGTTTCTTGTATAGCATTTGATGTATGTTAAATGAATGAAGTTATTTCTCGGAAAATCCGATATTTTCCGATTTAAAATAGTATAATAGTTTGTATTATCGCATAAATCATATTGTATAGCCACCATATATGAATTTGATTTCCCATGAATGATGATATGGTAATGGATCTCTATGTGAGTCGTTATAACCATGCATGATAATGACTATTTCGTCTGTCTTGGCATTTTTACAAACGTCGTTTTGATCAAGATTTTGTCACCCTAGACTGGCCGAGTCTAACTGTAGCGAACAACTCAGGTGTAGGGGAGTCACCCCCGTATAGATCTATGCACAAACTCTCGCTCTCCCTCCAGGAGACTCTGGTTATAACTACAGGCTATGACCGACACTTATTGGTGCCAACCGATATTTCTCTCTAAATCTCAATTATTACCCCATGAATTTGAATAACATTGTTTACAACCCGTTGGATGCTCTCATGAATATGAATAAAGCCTAACAAACATGAAGAAGGACAATTGTGGCCCACTAATCATGTATGTTATTTAAAGGCTATCGAGTATGCTTATGGACATGCGATGACCCATCAAGCATATGATGAATAACTAAGGTCATATTAGCAATGCAAATGGGCCACTAATGTAGGCCCATTAGGCATGTAATTGGGTCACCGGAAGCCCAATAAACATGTGTTGATTGTGTTGGGCCTAATATTCGTGAAATTGGGCCATGAAGGCCCAATAAGCACAATAAGTAACGTTAGGCCCAACCATTGTATCTTTACTCCATTTATAGATGTATTTGTAATATTAGGTTTGTTTTACACTTGTTATTAAATTTCGAAGCTAAAAACACCCACGTTCAGTTTATAACGAAACTATGGTTTTAAAAATGTATATTTTTATATCCATATATTATAAATCCTTATATTGTTGACATATTTGACCCAATGTGTATATATATATATATATATATATATATATATATATATATATATATATATATATATATTTGATCATTTCAGCCTCTTTTCTTATAGAGTTACAGTTTCTACCCCTTTTAAATAAAATGACCTTTTTAGTCCTTTTTAGTGAAAAATCACATTTTTGGTCCTTAAACTATTTTTCTTAGCATTTTCGGCCCAATTGTATTTGGTAATACACTTTTAGCCCAAAATTTGTTTATATGACATTTCAACCCTTGTTTGTAAAAAGGTATTTACACTTTTGGCTTAGAATTCACAAATTTTTACAATTTTGACCCAAAATCCAAAAACTTTGCATTTTAGTCCAATACTTGCAATAAATATCATTTTCAGCTCAAATAGTTTTATTTGACATTTCCAGCCCCCTTATTATAAAATTTACATTTCCCACCCATTTTTCTGAAATTTTACACTTTTAGTCCATTTTTCTAAAACTTTGCAATTTTAACCCCAACTTTGAATAAATGTTATTTTCTGCCCAATATTTGATTTATTTACTGTTATCGCTCAATATTTAAGCAATATTACATTTTGACCCAAAAATTTCTATTTTTTCGCAAATATGGGCCCGAAATTCGTAAGGCCCAAATATTGGGCCATTAAGCAAAAATTTTCATTTTTGGCCCTTTTTGATCCTTTTAAAAACTCGATTACCCTCGTCTTTTGTTTTCTTGCCAAAAATGACCATTAACAAGACTTTTGCCTTTCATTTTATATTTTTAACATATAAACACCTTTATCTTTGAAGTATGTTGTTTCAATATGTTAATTTTATGATGTCTCACACTTTCATGTGATAGATCTTAGAATATAGCAACTATTATCACATTTTTCACAAGAATCAACAAAAGAATTTCACATCTACATACATAAACACATAGATCACACATAACACTTGTATTCTGTGACAACCCGATATTTCAACTCTATGTAATGACCTAAAAAGTCAAGTATTGTAACCACTTTTGATATAATGAAATTAACTTCGAAAATAAAATGTCCAAAAAGTCTCTAAATAATTACCTACTATGTTTGATGTCATTAAACCGTGATCGTACGTAAAAAGAACGCCCAAATCCGACTTCGTATATTGAAGTTATGATTTTTCCAAGTTCGGCTTAGCGACAGACAGCTAAAAACTCGAAACGGAGATCGAGCGACTTTTGGCCGGAATGACCTAAATGAGAATCGAAAGGCCTCGACATTGGTATTACAACGGTAAAAAGTCTGGCAAAAACAGATGTCAAATAAAGAAGTTATGAATTTCTAACGAAATTTTCTTACCGCGACCTTTTAAAAATAAATAATAAAAATAATTTCAAAATTTGCCGACGGAATCTAAGCGAAAGTTGTAGAGCGTAGTCTCATCTACACGTGGATATAAAGAACGTCGAAAACGAAGTTCGTATGAAGAAGATATGAATTTTTGAAGTTTATTAAATATTAAAAATATAATTTTTAATAGAAATTTCGGTATTATCCGAAGGCTGAGTCGCACACGAGTACGCCCAGCGTACTCAAGGCCTAGGCCTCGGATCGTCCACGTCGCGCCCTATGCGAGCCTATGTCCAGTCCCATCCGGAGTCCGAAGCAGTCGAGGATGCGCTCATGCGTGACGCACGAGTACACCCAGCGTACTCGAGTACGCCCCGCGTACAGAGGCGGTTCCCAGCCCCAATAAAAGGGATGCGAGGGTCCCGAAGAAAGGGCTCATTTCTCTCTCAACTTTTTTGCGTTTTGCCTCGTTTTCCGTGCAAGTGATATCCCGAAGTCCCGGTTACATTGCTCAAGTCCCGAAGGTTGTTTGTGCTCCCGAGATTCCCGAGAATTCCGAGAAAATCCGCTTTCTCGAGTCGAAGTTCTGCTCGGTTTTCATCTCGCCTTTTCCGATCTTTCAAGTGAGTTCATACCCTTATAATCCACACTTTTAAACGTTTTATAAATGCTTTTATATACTTTTAAGGGGGGGAAATACAAGTAAACCACACGATTATTATCGTGTGTTATATAAAGTTTCATTATACATCTTTTTATCAATAAAATCATATGTGATTTATAACTATTATAGGGAAACTTTCGTATGCAAAATATATCACGATAACATCATATCTTTTGAAATGAAAAATGTTGTTATATATGTACAAATCAAACACTCTGCTTAGACTATATGTATATGTGTCCATCTTAGACGCTATAAAAATTTATACGTTAATAACAAGTGATTCATTTTTTTTACGGATTTCTATACAAACAAGACACACTTTTAGAAAACTATAAAAGGTATAGTTTTACGAGAACATTACCAACTTTTACATACTAGAAACACTATTTCAAGAAGTTTACTTTCACATACAAGAACAGCTGAACATTTTCACACGTAAATCTGTTTTATACTAAGTTTTGTGAGACATTAACTTCACGTACGTTCGAGTACACATTTCAAGTCCTGTGTTATATACCAAAATCCCTTGGAGGGGGAGCATGGTGTTTGTGTATAGATCTATACGGGCTTGACAACCCGCGCCCTGACTGTTAGCTACAGTCCACCATTTGGGGTGACAAACGTCAGAACATTCCAACGCCTGAAGAACGTTGTGTATAGGCATTTCTGGTCAATAGCATGGTTATAAAACTCACATGGAGTATTAAAAACACATTGATTTACGGGGTTTTTCAGACGTATTGGAAATTTCATACGTACATACATTTTCTAGAAACAAACATTGGTCTTGATAGAAGGCTACATTTATGCTAGTAGAAAATATAGGATTTTCTAGGAACAAACAAACAAGAACAAAACATTTCATTTCATACAACCATTGTCATTTAATACTTATGAAACTCACCAGTTTAAATGTTGATCTACTCTTTCAAAACTACTTGTATGTCCCAGGGATTCAGTAATTACAGGTAACAAACAGCTTTTGAAGAAGGGACGCTGCGGCGCCAGTTTAAATTCATATTTTGGCATCATATTGTAATTGGTTTTTGAACATGTACCTTTTAACAATGTAAACTTTCAATTATATATATGATGGTTGTATTGCTTTCTTTACTATGTATTCAATTGTTACGTTACCACATGAAGTCATCCGCCCCCGAACGTTTCCGCCGTTCCGGTTTGGGGGTGTGACATTATTGGTATCAGAGCAATGTTTATAGTGAACTAAGTATATTGAACCACATAAGATATACAAACTATAAATGCTTAAGGGACTAATACTCTCTGACAAAACATTTTCTTTTTACGCCTGAGCCGCGTTTCGTTTAACTTAAATTGTTAGTTCATTTAAGAACAAATACATGCATACAACAACTTATTTCATGATTATTAACTATACAACAAGTATTTAGACAAGTTGGACACTACGATTAAGACTCGATATATGTAATCAGATTTGGGACAAATATAGCGTGATCAACTATATTTGCTCGAGATCGGACCGATGTAT
Organism: Lactuca sativa; assembly: GCF_002870075.4. Taxonomy (NCBI): domain Eukaryota; kingdom Viridiplantae; phylum Streptophyta; class Magnoliopsida; order Asterales; family Asteraceae; genus Lactuca; species Lactuca sativa. The sequence goes on along the minus strand of NC_056629.2, from coordinate 108,102,701 downwards.
ATCGAGGAATGCTTGTAGTGAGCAACAAGTCAAAACTTACCAAAAACATCACAAGGATCAAACACAAGAATTTAAATACTATAGGAGTATTTTCTACATAAAATAGCTTAACTTACATGTTTAGTCTTACATGTTCCAAATTTATTCAATTCTTATAACGCTATTCTCATACAGTCAAATGGTTGGATTTCATCACCCCGACGACCCCTACTATCCCAACCAAGGCAATGGGGGATGGATCGAAGAGGATGTGACAACCCGATATTTTGAGACAATAAAATGTAACACCAGTCAAATTTAGGCCAAAATATAACTTTCCTAAAAATCTTATTTGGGTTAAATAAAGTAGTAGGAATAGTTGCAAGGTTTTCGTACATATAAAGAACACTAAAATCCGAGTTATAACAAAGAAGTTATGACCAATCTAAGATTCGCGGCAAAAACCGGCAACGCTGATAGACGTAAAACGCAAAGTTTTGATACAATAATTTTTAGCCTTAAGTATCTAAACGAAATTCGTAGATTACGTTAAACCATGATCGTGCCTAAAAAGAACGCCCAAAACAGACTTCGTATGAAGAAGATTCAAATTTTCTAAGTTTCGTAACAACAGTAGACAACTAAAAACTCGAAATAAAGATCGAGCGGTTTTTAGCCGATGCAACTTAAACGAGAGTTGAAGGTCTCGACAATAATAGTTCGATGGTAAAAAGACAAACGAAAACGGACGTCGGATAAAGAAGTTATGGATTTTTAACGAAGTTATCGTGTCCCGGCCTATTAATTAAAATATAATTAAAAATAATGTCAAAATTAGCCGACGGAGTCTAAATGAAAGTTGTAGAGTATTTTCTCACCTTCGCGTGGATATAAAGAATGTCAAAAACGGAGCCCGTATGCGAAAGTTACGGATTTTACAAGTTCGTGGCACACACACCGAAACGATTTACGCCCAGCGTACTCGAATAATAGGCTCTGGATCGTCCACGTCGACCAAACACTTCGCCCGAGGATGTGGTCAGCAGTGATGCAAGCGAACGCCCAGCGTAACCTCGGAGTACGCCCAGCGTACAAGGTACGCCCCGCGTAAGCCCGAAGTACGCCCAGCATACCGAGGACCTCCAGCTCCTATAAATAGAGTGCGAGGGTGTCGGCTACCTTTGCTAAATTTCTTCATTTCTCTCACATTTTCACCTCGGTTTTCGTGCCGACAACATCCCGACTTCTCGATTTCATATCTAAGCCCCGACGAAGGTCCGAAGCCCCGAGATTCCCGAAAATCTCGTCACTTTCCGGTCGAGGTGCCGCCCGGGAAAATCTCGTTTCTTTCAAATCACGCACTTTCTTAGGTGAGTTCATACCCCTATAAATTACATTTTTAAATGTGTTATCAATACTTTTTATATACACTTTTAAGGGGGGAATACAAGTAAACATACGATCATTATCGTGTGTAACCTAAAGTTTCACTATATACTCTTTTTATCAAGTAAATCATATGTGATTCATAACTACTACATGGAAACATTCATACACAAAATATATCACGATAAAATCTTGTCTTTTTAAATTAAATATGTTGTTAAGCATATACGAATCAAACACTTTATCTATACTTTGAGTATATGTGTTCATTTATGTCACCACAAAAGTTCACTCTACATAACAAGTGAGCATTTCACTAGGGTTTACTATACAAACGAAACAAACTTTTGGAAAAACTATAATAGTTTACGACAAACATTTTTACATGTTAAAAACTCTTTATCAAACTGTCTTACATACTTTATGTTTCCTTTCAAATGCTGTTAGAATCGTGTTTCAAACGAAGGTCTTCTTATACTTAAAATTGTTCTTATCAAACAAACTACTTTCAAATCGTTTTATAAACTGACATCAAGTCATCATTTCTTATTTATTAAACTTTTCAAAGGTTATACAAAACTTCTTTTATATTTTTATTGTCAAATTCACGCCTATACATGTGTAGTTATATATATATATATATATATATATATATATATATATATATATATATATATATATCATGTACACATATATAGACATAAAAGTTTCCATCAGTTGGTTGGGTACCTTTGGGTAGCAAAGGCATACTTCGGTTATACACCCACAATACTAGTAACTATAATAGGTATAGTTAGGATATACTAGTTACCATTCCAAGTACAAGGAATCACACAAGAGTCAGTTTATTTATGAGTCTATACTAATACATTACATACTATATGAAGAGATACGATTACATACAATTACAAGGCATACAACTTTCAAGAGATACAATTATAAGAGATACGATTACATAAGATAGTGTACTAGATATTCATGAAATTTTACATACTACAAGTACCATATCAAAGAGATATTTTCATATACAAGAACAAATGGACATTTTCATACGTAAATCTGTTTTATACTAGGTTTTGTGAGACATTTCACGTACTTTCGGGTATGCATTATTAAGTCCTGTATTATATACCATAATCCCTTGTAGGGGGAGCGTGATACTTGTGTATAGATCTATACGGGATTGACAATCCCACACCTAAGCTGCTAGCTACAGCTAGGCCGACAGGCCTGGGGTGACAAACGTCATAACATTCCAATGCCTGAAGAACGTTGTTACAGGCAGTCTGGGTCATTAGCATGGTTATAAAACTCACATGGAGTATTAAAAACACGTTGATTTACGGGGTTATCAAATACCTTAGCGATTATATACATACACAAATCTACTATTTTAGACATGAAAAACACCATTGCAGTTCATTTTTGGGACTTTTAAACTACCACCCACTTATAAACAAATATTGGACTTCTGAAGCAAACATTCAAATCAGTCGGGTCTTGGTAGAAGGCTACATTTTATACTAGTTGAAAATATCGGATTTTCTAGTGTTTTCAAACATTTACGATTACTTACAAACATGTTCATTGGTACAAACTCTCCTTCAAACATTTACAGGTCTTTCTTTACAGATTTACAAATCAAAGTCACATAAATACTTATGAATTAACCAGCATTATTGCTGATACTCGCGTTCAAAATAACTTGTATTCCCAGGACACAGATAGACAGGTACGACTACCGGGTTCTGAGAAGATGGAGCGGTCAAGACTCGTCTTTTATTTTGAATATTCATTTTGTAGAATTATACTATGAAAGAACTCGAATGTAATTAAAATTATACTATTAATACAATGGATGATGTTGTTTCTTGTTTACTACTTTTCATTTTTGTGATACATTACATGACGTCCTCCGCCCCAGAACATTTCCGCCGTTCTTGGTTTTAGGGTGTGACAGATTGGTATCAGATTGAAAGCTTATTGTCCCATTAGGCCCAAGAAGGAAATCCTAGTCCAAAATGGACTTAGGCCGGAAATTCTTAGGGTTTCGAAGCCCTAAATTGAATTTTGTATGAAGTTTGGGCTTTATAATTGGATTTTGATGAAAGTTTGTTATCATTTAATAACATCATATGCATTATCAGGTTAAGGTTACAATTTGTTGTCATTGATATTGTTTACAAAAGTATAGAATTTCCTAGCAAATTTGCTAGTTGTGACATCATCCCCTCGTTAGAGGGAATTTCTTCCCGAAATTCTTTTGAAACTAGGTCTGAGAATGCGAGAATAAGAGAGGGTACTTTTGTTTCATTTGTTCTTCGTGTTCCCATGTAAATTCCGGTTTACGCCTTGCGTTCCATCGAACATTTACAATCGGGATGCGACTTTTTTTAGTACACTTCACTTCCCTGTCCATGATTTCAACTGGTTCTTCGATGAACAAGAGATTCTCGTTGATTTCGATTTCTTCTAGTGGAATAACTAGAGTTTCATCAGATAAACATTTCTTTATATTAGAAACATGGAACACGGGGTGTATGTTGCTGAGCTCTGCAGGTAGCTGCAGCTTATTGGCCACTGGACCGATTCGGGCAAGAATCTCAAATGGTCTAATGTATCGTGGGTTTAGTTTCCCCCGTTTCCCAAAACTAATCATCCCTTTCTAGAGAGAGACTTTCAATAGCACTCGATCCCCGACTTGAAATTCCAAGGGCTTCCGCCGATTGTCGGCATAGCTCTTCTGTCGGTCTCGTGAGGCTTGAAGTCGGGCTCTGATTTGGATTGTTTTCTCTGTCATTTCACAGATTATTTCTGGTCCTGTTAACGTACTGTTTGGTGTTTGCCCTTTTGCTAATTGAGTATCTCCAACCTCAACCCAACATAGAGGGGAACTGCATTTTCGACCATATAGTGCTTCAAAAGGAGCAACTTTAATGCTCGTGTGATAACTGTTGTTGTAAGAGAATTTAATCAAAGGCAGGTGAGTATCCCATGATTTGCTAAAGTCAATCACACATACTCGGAGCATATCTTCGAGCGTTTGAATGGTTCGTTCGGTTTGGCCTTATGTCTGAGGATGATAAGCAGTACTCATGTCAGGCTGTGTTCCCATGGCCTTTTGCAATGATTGCCAGAACCGTGAGGTAAATCTATTGTCTAGATCCAAGGTAATAGATACAGGTATCCCATGAAGTCTCATAATTTTCTTGATGTAAATCCTGGTTGGTCTATCCATCTTATAACACTCCTTGATTGGTAGGAAATGAGCGGATTTTGTTAACCTATCGACTATTACCCATATTGCATTCAATCTGTCAGCTGTCTTGGGTAGCTTAGTCATGAAATCCATGGTAATCCTCTCCCATTTCCACTAAGGTATTACAGGTTGTTGTAATAATCCTGAAGTCTTTTAATATTCCACTTTTACTCTAGCACAAGTGAGACACTTGCCCACGTAAGTGGCAATTTCTGCCTTCATATTTGGCCACCAATAGTGTTGTTTGATATCTAGGTACATTTTATCTGATCTCGGATGGATGGAGTACCGTGTCTTATGGGCATCATTCATGACTATCTCTATGAATCCCCAAGCTTTAGGGACCCAGATTCGGTTCATGAAATAATATGCTCCATCCTCCTTGACTTCAAGGTTCTTTTCCATTCCACGCAATGATTCACTTGCGAAATTTCCAGGCTTCATTGCTTCCAACTGGGATTCCCTGATTTGTGAGGTTAGGTGGGATTGAATGGTTATAGAAAGAGTTTTCACACGACGACTCGAATATTCCTTTTGGCTCAAAGCATCAGCTACCACGTTAGCTTTGCCTGGATGGTACTTAATTTCACACTCATAATCGTTTAGCAGTTCGTGTAACAACCCGATATTTCAGATCAATGTAACGACTGGAAGTCAACTATTGTAATATCTTTGTGAATTAATAAAATAGCGTCAAAAATGAAATGTTCAAAAAGCTCAGTTTGAGTATACTAAGTGGTAGATACCGTATCAAGGTTTCCAAAAATTTAAAGAACCATAAAATCCGAGTTATAACAAAGAAGTTATGACCAATCGAAGATCCGTAACAATACCGGTAAAGCGCTCTTAAGCCTAAAACGCGAAATCTCAATAAAATACTTTTTGGCCTTAGGTATCTAAACGAAAGTCGTAGATCATACTAAACCGTGATCGTGCATTAAAAGAACGTCCAAATCTGACTTCGTATGAGATTTTTGGCCAAATCTGACATAGCAGTAGACAGCTAAAAACTCGAAATAGAGATCGAGAGATTTTTGGCCGAAACAACCTAAATGATAAACAAAGTCCTCAACAATAGTAGCACAACGGTGAAAAGTCTGACGAGAACGAACTTCCGACGAAGAAGTTATGGAGTTTTAACGGACTTTTCGTGTCCCGGCCTATTAAAACTATATAATTAAAAATAAAATCAAAACTAGCTGACAGAGTCTAAATGAAAGTTGTAGAGTACAGTCTCACCTACGCGTGGATATAAAGAACGCGAAAACGGAGCTCGTACGCAAAAGTTACGCAATTTAGAAGTTGGAAAAATCACATTACGCCCCGCGTACCAGAGGATAGGAGCCTCGTCCCATCGGCCAACAGGCTCTCCCATCGGACAGAATCCCTCCCATCCGAAGTGCATAAGCAGTGACGTCCGCTACGCCCCGCGTAACCCCGTATGCCCAGCATACTGAGGCGGTTCAGCCTCCTATAAAAGGGTGCCAGGGTTCCGGACATATTTGCTCATTTCTTCCCTTTCTCGTGCCGAAGCTCTGTGTTTAAACCCTCGGAGCCCTCCCGAAGTCCCGGTTTTCATATTCAAGTTTGGAAGGAAGTTTTACGCTCCCAAGATTCCCGAGATTCCTGACAAATCAGCTTTCACCAGTCGAAGTTCTGCTCGATTTTTGTCTCACATTCTTCAAAATACCAAGTGAGTTCATACCCCCATTTATACGCTTTTAAATACTTTTTAAATGCTTTTAACACCTTACGGGGGAGAATACAAGTAAACACACGGTTAATCTTGTGTGAAAACATCTATCTTTCGTTATACATTTCAGATTGTTTTTAATAACTATCATATGGATCTGTTAACATACATAACATCTTACCTTACCTTACCCTCTTAGAATAAAACATGATTATAAATACTATAAGCTTATTTATACGTTTGCATCATATTAAGGGTACCTATTTTTCAGTATACCACTTTTATACATACAAGAACATCCACTTTTATTATGCCTATGTTAACATTGTGAAAAAGGATAATCATTTCAGAAACAACATTATTCATTTTAATATGGGACTTAATTCAGAAACCCTGGCGGCCATGCAGACTTGGTGCCTAAACCTTGGCGACTATGTAAACTTAGTGCCTGTTTTATAAAATGTAGCAACTATGGACTTTTTTCCGATTCCTTAGGATAACCCTTAGGAATGAATGAACGAGGAATAGCTAAATCTTTGGGTAGATCCTTAAGAGTAGAGAATATAATGGGGATGGGAAATCGAGTTGATTGTTTGATTCTTGAATGTAATAATTATATTATTGTGGGTTGAAAACCCTATGTACTCACCAGGTTTCCCAACCTGACCCACTCAAGCTTATTTGTTTCACAAGTGTCGATACGAAGCTACTTTACACTGAGAGAATTAAAAGAGACGTAGATCACTAGTGTAAATGAATGTAAGTTATGTTTATACTTATGTTTCTGTATTGACGGTGACATCCCAAATGTTTTAAGAATGAATAAAAATACATTTCTTTGGAAATTCTTTGATAACGTATTTATCATGTTTTCTGAGAACAAATTCCGCAATATTTTTATCAGAAGTAGTACTTTGATTTTTATAAAGCATAAACAAAATCAGTCTTTTCTGACCGTGAAAATGGGGATGTCACAAGATGTATTGCACCAGTTGCAACCAAAAAGGTCATACAGCAAGATACTGTAGGACTTATCCCTAACAGAACCAACAACTAAACAACAACAACAACACCAATGTTGGGGCCAGTCATACCTGTTATGGATGTGGGGGATTTGGTCATTTCAGGCGCAATTGCCCTAATGTTAACAACCAAGGAGCTGGAGGATCGGGTAGAGTTTTGACTTTGGGACAAGGTGAAGCAGTCCAGGACCCTACCATTGTCACTGGTACGTTCCTACTTAACAATACTTATGCATGCATCTTGTTCGATAGTGGGGAAGAGCGAAGTTTTGTGAGTAACAAATTCAAATATTTACTAAATCAACAACCCCAGAAGCTCAATGGAGCCTTCACGTTGGAAATGGCTAATGGGAAAACAAAATCAACTAGGGATATCTATGTAGGGTTCACGTTAACACTAAACAACCACACTTTCCAAATAAACTTGATGCCAGTAAATATTAGGAGTTTTGATGTGATTGTCGGCATGGATTGTTGAGCCCCCATCATGCTGATATTATATGCCACGAGAAGGCCGTTCGCCTTCACCTCCCCAACCACAAAACCCTAATCATTTATGGAGATAAACTTGGTGCCAATCTTCGCCTTATCTCGTGCATCAAGGCACAGAAGTGCCTATACAAGAAGAACTACTCATTCCTTGCTCACATTGTTGATAAGACCAAAGAAGAAATAAACATTCAAGAAATCCCAGTGGCGTGCGACTTTCCGGACATATTTCCTGAAGATCTTTCAGGAATACCCCCGCATAGACAGGTCGAATTTCGAATTGACCTTGTACTAGGAGCCACTCCAATTGCCAAATCACCCTATAGGTTAGCTCGCACTGAAATGTAGGAACTATCAAGCCAACTAAGCGAGCTTCTGAATAAAGGATTCATCAGACCCAACTTCTCTCCATGGGGAGCTCCGGTTCTTTTCGTTAAAAAGAAAGACGGATCCTTCAGGATTTCTATCGACTATAGGGAACTAAGCTCACTATCAAGAATCACTACCCTCTTCCACGAATCGATGATCTATTTGACCAGCTACAAGGGACTAGTTTTTTTTTTAAAAAAATAGATCTGAGATCCAGTTATCACCAGCTCAAAGTCCGAGAAGAGGTCATCCCAAAGACTGCTTTCCGAACTCGTTACAGTCATTACAAATTTGTCGTGATGCCCTTCGGTCTAACGAATGCCCCCGCTGCATTTATGGACCTAATGAATCGAGTTTGCCACCCATTCCTTGATAACTTCGTAATCGTTTTCATCGATGATATTCTTGTATATTCTCGAAGTGAAGAAGAGCATGGTCAACATCTTCGTCAAATCCTGGAAACCCTACGAGCTGAAAAGTTGTATGCAAAACTCTCCAAATATGAGTCTTCGCTTCGTAGTGTGAACTTCTTAGGACATGTTGTCAGCAAGGAAGGAATTCATGTAGATCCTTCCAAGGTCAAAGCCATAGAAGGTTGGGCAATCCCGACAACCCCAATAGAAATTCGCCAATTCTTGGGTCTTGCAGGCTACTACTGAAGGTTCATTCAGAACTTATCCAAGATAGCCAAACCTCTCACTACACTAACATAAAAAGGTGTACCTTTCAACTGGACTGAGAAGCAAGAGGTTGCCTTCCACATCTTGAAGCGAGCCCTTTGTAGTGCACCAGTGTTATCCTTACCGGAGGGAAACGAAGACTTTATAGTCTACTGCGACGCTTCAAATCAGGGCTTAGGTTGTGTACTTATGCAGCGCGGGAAGGTGATATCATATGCATCCAGGCAACTAAAGGCACATGAACTGAATTACACCACACATGATCTTGAGCTGGGAGTTATGGTCTTCACTTTGAAAAATTGGAGGCACTACCTTTATGGTACAAAGTACACCATCTTCACCGACCACAAAACCCTCCAGCACATTCTGAATCAGAAAGAGTTAAACATGAGACAACGAAGATGGGTTGAGCCGTTAAATGATTACGAGTGCGAGATCAAGTACCACCCAGGCAAGGCTAATGTGGTAGCCGATGCCTTGAGCCGGAAGGAATATTCAAGTCGTCACGTGAAAACTCTATCAATTACCATTCAATCCCACCTAACCTCGCAAATCAAGAAAGTCTAGTCGGATGCATTAAAACCAGAAAACACCGCGAGTGAATCACTACGTGGAATGGAGAAGAGTCTTGAAGTCAAGGAGGATGGAGCATACTATTTCATGAACAGAATCCAGATCCCTAAACTTGGGGGATTCAGAGAAGTAATCATGAATGAGGCTCACAAGACACGATACTCCATCCATCCGGGTTCAAATAAGATGTACCTGGATATCAAAAAACATTATTGGTGGCCAAGTATAAAGGCAAAGATAGCCACTTATGTGGGCAAGTGCCTCACTCGCGCCAAAGTAAAAATGGAATACCAAAATCCCCCGGGATTATTACAACAGCCAGTGATACCCAAGTGGAAATGGGAACAAATCACTATGGACCTTGTGACCAAATTACCCAAGACACCCGACAGGTTGGATGCTATATGGGTAGTTGTGGATAGATTAACAAGATCTGCTCATTTCCTACCAATAAAGGAATCTTACAAGATGGAAAGATTGACTAGAATCTACATCAAGGAGATTGTAAGACTTCATGGAGTACCTGTATCTATTATTTCGAATCGAGATAGTAGATTTACTTCACGATTTCGGCAGTCGCTTCAAAAGGCTATGGGAACACAACTTGACATGAGCACTTCTTACCACCCTCATACGAATGCTCAAAGCGAGTGAACCATCCAAACGCTCGTAGACATGCTCCGAGCATGTGTGATCGACTTTGGCAAGTCGTGGGATACCCCTGCCTTTGATTGAATTCACATACAACAACAGTTATCACACGAGCATCAAGGTTGCTCCTTTCTGGGCGTTATACAGTTGTAAATGCAGATCACCTCTATGCTGGGCTGAGGTGGGTGACACTCAACTAGAAAAAGGACAATCACCGAAGATTACTCTCACCGGACCAGAAATTATTTGAGAGACAACAGAGAAGATAATTCAAATCAGAGCTCTACTTCAAGCATCGCGAGACCAACATAAGAGTTATGCTGACAAGAGACAAAATCCCTTAGAATTCCAAGTTAGGAATCGGGCGCAATTGAAAGTCTCTCCCTGGAAAGGGATGATACATTTCGGGAAACGGGGGAAACTAAACCCACGATACATTGGACCATTCGAGATTCTTGTCTGAATCAGTCCAGTGGCTTATAGGCTGCAGCTACCTGCGGAGCTCAGCAACATACACCCTGTGTTCCATGTTTCCAATTTGAAAAAGTGCCTATTCGACGAAACTCTTGCCATTCCTTTGGAAGAAATCGAAATCAACGAGAATCTTCTGTTCATTGAAGAACCAATTGAAATCATGGACAGGAAAGTGAAGCGTATTAAACAAAGTTGCATTCCGATTATGAAGGTCTGATGGAACGCTAAGCATGGACCGGAATTCACATGGGAACGCGAAGACCAAATGAAACAGAAGTACCCTCACTTGTTTTCGCAAACCTAGATTTCAAAATAATTTCGGGACGAAATTCCCTCTAACGGGGGGATGATGTCACAACTAGCAATTTGGCTAGGAAATTTTGTACTCATGTAAACATCATTCATGGTGATACATGTAATTCTTAATGATATCAAACACTATGCTCAATCAATGACAACAAATATCAATCAAGGTTCATCAAGTAAAGTTCAAAACTCTATACAAAACATTTCAAATAGTCAATTCGGAGTTGAAAACCCTAAGAATCCCGGTTCAAGTTCATTATGGACTAGAATTTTCACATTGGGCCTAATGGACCCATAAGCACTCGATTTGACTATCTTGGGCTTAGAACCCTTAAATGGGCTCTAAATGGACCCACATTCATAAAACTCCACATTTTTTGCCATATGGGCCTAAAATGGTTTGTCTTACCTCTAATGGGACAAGTTGGACCACAACAAATTACAATAACCTTAATGGGCCTCGTTGGGTCGTAAATGAATTAATTAGCCCTAATGGACCATAAACCCATTCCTTTATACCATAGTGGGTTGTGATCCATCCTAAGAGCCCAACGGGCCGAAAAGTAATTATTGGGCCTCATGATTTCAAACAAAGACCAAGATTGGGCCCAAAGTAATTTTTTTCACCTCTCTAGCCCAATTCTCGACCCATAGTTATTAAAAAAATAATAATAAATAAAAAACCATGGAAGGAGATAAATTAGAATGGTGACAACACATAATTATCTAGCAAACATCTAGATAATCACATGTATCAATGAGATTATTACCCTCCATACAAAACTTTCCTTCCATCTCTTCTTATCTTCTTGGCCTAGCCATCCATCATACCACCTCCATAACTTTTTCAAAACACTCTCAAACACACTCTAGAAATCTTCTTTCTCCCATCAAAAAAATTCAAGATTTGTGGGTGATTTCAAGAGGTTCTTCATCAAGGTTCACCATATTTGGTAAGTTTTGGTTAGACCTCATAGTTTTAACTTCAAGTTACACCTTAAATCTTTTCTTAACCCGCATTACTTCATAATCCATACTCTAGCACTTCATAGAAATCGAGATCAACTCAAGGGAAGCTTACTAGGGTCGAAACCTCACTCTTCTCTTCACCAAACCGAGAACAAACAACCAAGGTGAATTCATACACCCTTGTTTTTGGTTGTTACATATTTTTGGGGGAGGATACAAGTGTTATGTATAGATCTATGTATTTATGCATGTTATGTGTGATTTTCTTGGTTATTGTTGTGATATGTTGTGACAACCCGAAATTTTCCATCCAGTTCAGTCTAACACTTCTTTGAAAGTCAAACTCAATGTTGTTATCTTTTAGCACAATTAGAAGTTTATTTGAGCATTCTAAGCCTTGTATACTTAAGGAATAAGTGTCGGGGTTTATCGACTGAAGTTTTAGCTCAACGAAATGACCTTAAAAACCCATGCAAGGAGTTCACGGCCAACACATAGGATTTTATGGCCGTAAACTCCATGTGGGCCGTAAACTCTTGCTTATATGATGAAGAGGTGCTCATTTGTTCATTCCTCCCTTCCATTTGGACCAAATCCTCTCAAGTATCATCCCGATCTTCGTCCCCGATCTTCAAAACTCGTAAGCTTATTGTCTTAACTAGTTGATATCTTGCATGAACTAGTAATCTTACATGATTTCATCCGTGAAATCATTCCATTTTGTAGACCTTCAAGTTTCACCAAGAACACACACTGGCGTTCTTGGCCAAAACCGACCATTCAAGCTCCTAAATCGTAAGTACTCTTGATCCAACTCATTGTACACTAGTTTTATCCTATTTAGAGCTTAGAAAACATAAGAAATCAAGGGATTCAAGGAGTTTACGGCCAAGGCATGTTCTTGGGCTGTAAACCCCTTTTTAGGGTGCAAATGACACGCTAACACCTTAGTAAGCCTTGGTTAGTGACATAGAACCTTACACCATTGACCTAAGGACCACAATTAACTAAATGGTACTCCTTACCATGAGTTTACGGCCGTAAACTCATGGGGGAGTGGTCCCAGGGCCGTAAACACCATACAAGGTCATTTTAGGACCTTAAACCCACCCAAACAGTTGTTTAAAGCTTTGGAGCACTTAACCACTTAAGCCCTTAGAGTTTTAAGCCCCTTTTGGTGACCAATTGAGATTTTACGGCCAGGAGTAAACTCCCCTGGGCCGTAAACTCCAACAAACATGGTCATTGGACCATAAACTTCCGTATGAGGCCTTGCACTCCTTTGTTGCAACCTGATAGCCTCCTAACACTTGACCAAAGTGTTTTCCTCGCAATAGGATGTTTATACATGTTTAATTAGTGTTATAATCACTAATTTTTTATATAAATATGTCTTCATATGTAATTAGGATCATTGTGTGTGTCTAAGTCTTCACTTGACACCAAGCACTTGTCCGGCACTTCCTTCCGATCCGCTCACTGCAGGTGAGTTCATACCCCTTGAGTTAACCTTTTAAATGTTTTTAAATGTTTATAAATGCTTATGGGGGAGATATCATGTTTAGTTATTATATCAATCACATGTGATTAATAATTAACATGCAAATGGATTTACTATACGTTAACTGTTTTACAAAACAGATTTCTTCAAATGTTTATCTTAAACGTTTTTATGTGTTTAAAACACTTTATTAAACCGTTTATTAAAAACTGTATGTTTCATTTCAAACTCTTTTACAATTGTGTTTCAAACAAAGGTTTCTTTATACTTAAACTGTTTTATCAAACAAATACTTTCAAACTGTTTTATAAACTGACATCAAGTAGATCCTTTCTTAGATATTAATCTTTTCAAAGGTTTTACAAAACTTCTTTTATGCTTTTATATTATCAAATGCATGCCCATATATGTATAGTTATATAATAAATGTTTAAAGGACTTAGGAAGGCTAACTCACCCTATTTCCTTTTCCTCGTTGGGATGTGGTTACAGGGTATCGGTTATCCGTCCGAATGTCGTCTAAATATTAGTTATGTATCCTGTATACATATGTAGACATAAAAGTTTTCCTCAATCAGTTCAGTACCTTTGGGTAGCAAAGGCATACTTCAGGTCATACACGTACATTGTTAGTAACTATTATAGGTATAGTTAGGAGATACTACTTACCATTCCAAGTACAAGGAATCACACAAGAGTCAGTTCATTCATGAGTCTATATTAATACATTACATGTTACATGAGTACGTTTACATAGATACGCTTACAAGAGTACGTTTACATAGATACGCTTACATGAGTACGTTTACATAGATACGCTTACATGAGTACGTTTACATAGATATGCTTACATAAGTACGTTTACATAGATACGCTTACATGAGTACGTTTACATAGATACTCTTACAGGTATAATTTTACGTAGATAATATATGACGAGTTACTATTACATATTATATGTGTAGATACTATTATATAATTCTCCTTCTTATCTTTATTTTGTGATACATTCACATAACCGATGAGATAGATTGGACTTAATATCCTAGTACCAAAGGATACTTTGTGGGACTAACCATTCCTTTCACCGTTGTTAGCTATAGAGGTAAATGCACATCTACGGATGTCTACGGTTGATACCATTATAGGTATACTTTAAAGGACTAACTAATCCTTCACCCAGCTGTTAGCTACAGAGGTAAATGTACATCTACGGATGTCTACAGTTAACAGTGTTAGTTATCCTAGTACAAAAGGATAATACTTAAGTTATTTATATTATTACATTTAGCTTGTGACACATTCACATAACCGATGAGGTGAATTATATTTGAGTATCCTAGTACCTAAGTATACAACTTCTTATATTAATAATAGTAGTAGTACAATCGGGTCTTGGTAGAAGGCTACTTTCAAAACAGTCGGGTCTTGGTAGAAGACTACTTTCAAAACAGTCGGGTCTTGGTAGAAGACTACTTTCAAAACAGTTAAGTCTTGGTAGAAGATTTCTTTTATAGGGATCATAGGGATTCCTAGGGCTTTCCAAACACTTTCAACTACTTACAAACATTTTCATACTTATACGAATTTTCTTTCAAAACAATTTCAAGTCTTTCATTACAAGTTTTACAAATCAAAGACACATTAATACATATGAATTCACCAGCTTTTTGGCTGATACTCGCTTTCAAAATAACTTGTATTCTCAGGTCACAAATAGACAGGTACGACGATCAGGTTTTGTGAAGACGGAGCAGTTCAGACTCGTCTTTTCTTTTGAGTATTCATTATGTTGTCTTATATTATGAAAGAACACACTTGTAATTAAAAATTATACTATTAATGCAATGGATGATGTTGTTGCTTGTTTACTACTTTACATTGTTGTGATACATTACATGACGTCCTCCGCCCCAGAACGTTTCCGCCGTTCTTGATTTTGGGGTGTGACATATTGGTATCAGAGCATTGTTTATAGTGAATTAAGTATATCAACCCGTAAACGATATACTAACTATAAATACAATGGAATTAGAAATACTCTGACCAAGTGTTTATACTTTTAAATAATAAAATATTTAACAAAGTATACGCTCCTGCATTCATACTAAAATCCGTGTCACAATGACAAGAATAAAAGTATTACGATTGTTGAATATCACAGATAAGCTCGGGGTTGTATGGTCAGTCTTGGGAGTGGCATAGCCTGATCAACTATGATGTTCCGAGGAGTGATTAGCACATGCCCAAGAATGGTTGTGATGTGTCAACAAGTCTAAAAACTTACCAACACTACTACAATGAGAACATTATAACAGAACCTAAGTCTAAAATACCATAGGGGTGTTTTGTGTTACTATAATTACTTACTTGAGAACTAAAAATTATCTTCATTACTAAGTTGATAGTTGCTAAGTGGATACACTAAGGTTATATGTAACTAGGATGTCATAGACTTAGAATCTGTGAAATTTTTGCTTTACCTCGGTTCCTGGTGAATTTGGAGTTAAGGTCACTTATTCGAAGGCCTATCCTGTGTTGATTACATATAAATGGTATGCACTTTACAAATAGTGATGTAACTAATGAAGGTTTTCTAATAATTATCTAGATAGTTCGTCTAATGGTTATTTCCTTACCCTATTTCTCGCGTAGATAACATGGCTGGACTCCATCCCCACGGCAATCCGTACCTTCCGAACGAAGTCATTGTTGGATGCTTTGGAGAAGAACCAGAGAATAATCACCTGATCCCTTTGAATGATCACCATGATGAAGACCTTTCGGATGATGCTAACTCCGAACCCGAGGTTGAGAACCTACCCCAGGCAGCTCCCTTTCCAAATCCTAACCCTCGTCCGGCTTTTCATGGCCCGACGCCTCGTTGGGTAGAATGCTTGGAAACATGGAGCCAATGACAGGGTCAGCCCATGCCATTTAATGGATACCGAAGCTTTTATGACCTGAGCAATGGGGGCTCAGCAAACAGAATCTTGCCAATCCTGGTCCGTAGAGTGGCCCGAAATGAGATTCAAGGCAGGACAACCCTACATCAGATCACAGAAGTTGTCACCAATGCGAGAATGCATACCCTTCGCACCATTCGTCTGGAAGATGTTCGTGAGAGATCTGAGAGAGACCATGAAACCCTGCTTCAAGCACTAGCTGAATCACGAGCCAAAGTCATAGAACTCCGAGTACGCCAGAGGGTGTACGAAAGACACCTGCTTGATGTGGAACATCAACTGGCTGAACTAAGGGTTCACCAGAGGGATGATCGTCACCAGTAGGAGTTGCTTTACTTTCCTTCTTGTTTTAAAGAACCGTGTTCCTGTCTATGTCCTGTGTGGCATTTTTCTATGAAACTGCCTTGTACTATAGGTACTTTTAGTTAGGCCTTTATGCAGCCAAAACCTTTGCTACTCCAGATATGATGTAAGACCTTCTACTAGGTCAAATTTTCCCAAACTTATTACATCTTAAACATCGATGATATTGACAGTCGGCTAACTTCCGTTTCACTCTTTGTTCAAATAATCTCATCATACTTTCATTGGAGTCTATCTGAAACTTGCTATAGTCAAGTCTTTGGACTATAGTAATTTAACTCCGGAATCAATTTCAAGCCTCTTTCAAAGGTTGGATCATATTATCCACCAACCTATAATACCTCGGCTTGAACGTAAAACGTCTTGAGACCATTGTACGAACTTACTTCCACTCTTTGCTAGGACTGCATCATAGGGATGTAGGTCGAACCCACGAGAACATACTTCTATTCTTTACATGAACAATCGAACTACGTCTAGGTTCAACCATGCTCGCTCACAAATTCATTTTCTTTTCGTGTAACAGAATCATGTCGCCAAAGAAAAACGATCAACCCATCAACCAAACACCAACTCTTCATATTGATGCAGCTACCTTTCAAGTTGCAGTCTTGGCTGCCGTGACAGCTGTTCTGACCCACCTTAACGCTAACAACGCGAATGTTAGCGGGATTGTTAACAATAAATCCAATCCAGGTAACAATCAAGTACCTCAACGAGCAACAAACTACCACGACACCCCAAATCCCAAGCCCAGGAATAACAAACAGAAGTTTTGGGCTAAATCGAAGGACAAATCGCTTCGAGGGGCGAACAAGAAACAACCACTGGTAACGACCTTCACAACCACAACATATGTAAATCCTACTACCATTCCTTCTGGTATCCCAATTGTCCCTACACCAGCCAGGCAGTATGCCGGAAACCTACCGAAATGCAATAAGTGTAGCTTCCATCATCTGGGTAGTTGTCGTCCGTTACACTACTTTAAGTGCAACAAGAATGGACATACTACCAGCTGCTGCAGGACCCGGATCAAACACATTACTTCAACCACCAATGTCGAAACCTCTCGGATATGCCATCTATATGGCGTAATGGGACACTTCAAGAGGTACTGTCCAACGGAGAAGAACGATGGCGAATCCGGAGGAGTTTGACCTCAGAATGGAAAGAGGCAACGAAGGACCCTACTATAGTATAGGTTCACTTCCAATCGTCAGTATTTTGTATGCTTTTAAAACATGTTTAAAACTAGTGAAACTCGAGTCTTATCTTTTGCGAGATCCCGTTAATTAAGGGACCCTCATGCTGCGTATACTTGCCTTTTGTAGTATACTTTGTTCGCAGCAGTATTCCTATAGTTACTCTAAAGTACTGTAACCCTGTTAAAAGCTGCACCGTTGTGTTTTGTCTGTAACGCCTTTATGTTCAAATCTAATGTCTTTTACTTCTAAGTAAGTCCGACATTATCATACAACTTGAGTCAAATCGATCCACACAATACCAGTTTCGTGCGTACATCTCCTTCTTCGAAATCGTCTTTCTAGCGAAGCCATCATTTCAGAACTCCAAAGTACTCATGCCAGAAGTACCTCATCTTCAGAGACCTCGACATGATTCCCATTAGAAATCATTACCCTCTGCCTCACATAGATGAGTCGGTTGACCAACCGCAAGGAACTATTTACCTTTCAGAAATAGACCTGAGGTCCGAATATCACCAGTTTCGAGTGTTAGTGAAGGATGCCCCGAGGACAATCTTCCAAACTCGATGCGGACGCTACGAGTCCGTAGTGATATCCTTCGGATAGGACCAATACGCCCGTAGTATTCATGAACTTAATGAATAGGGTGCGCGATTCTTACTTGGATCAGTTCGTCGTTTTCCTTATAAATGACTTACTTATCTACTCTCGTAGTAAGAAGGAAATCATAAAGAGCATCTACAACAAACCCTGGAAACATTACGATCAGAGAAGCTTTACGCGAAGTTCTCTAAATGCGAGTTTTATATTTGAAGAGTCGAATTCCTAAGACACATTACCAGTAATGTGGGAATTCTTGAGGACCCTGCCAAAAATCAAAACCGCTGAGAATTTGTCAGCACCGAAGACGCCGACAGGAATTTGCCAAATTCTAGGTCTCGTTGACCTACTGTCGAGAGTTCATCCAAAACTCATCGCGGATTACGAAACCTCTGATGACTTTGACTCAGAAAGGAGTGGCCCTTGACTGGGAAGACAAGCAAGAGGAAGAAAACCTTGGAATTCCAAGTGAGAGGCCAAATCCTTTTGGAAGTCTCACTCTGGGAAGGCTTGATACGCTTCAGAAAGCGTGGTAAGCTAAATCCAAGATAGTTAGGACCTCCGGGATTCTTGCCTGAATCGGCCCTGTAACACACAAACCCAACCTACACCACGAACTCAGTAACGTACATTTTACCCTTCACGGAACTTGAAAACGTACCTTTCCGTCAGGACTCTCGTAATCCCACTCGACGAGATCGAGATCAACGAGATCCTCGCCTTCGTGGAAGAACCGTAGTGACCCTCGACAGATTGGTCAAGCGGACGAAGCAATGCCGCCTCCCATTAGTGAAGGTTCTTTGGGATACCAATCGAGGACTCGAATTCACTTATGAGCGTGAGAACCAATCGATTAGGAAGTTTCCCCACCTCCTTGCTCGATTATTCATGCCTACTCCTTTACCTAAATTCTAATTTCGGGACGAAATTCCCTCTTACGGGGGATGATGTGACAACCCGAAATTTTCCATCCAGTTCAGTCTAACACTTCTTTGAAAGTCAAACTCAATGTTGTTATCTTTTAGCACAATTAGAAGTTTATTTGAGCATTCTAAGCCTTGTATACTTAAGGAAAAAGTGTCGGGATTTATCAACTAAAGTTTTAGCTCAAAAAAATGACCTTAAACAACCATGCAAGGAGTTTACGGCCAACACATGGGAGTTTACGGCTGTAAAATCCATGTGGGCCGTAAACTCTTGCTTATATGATGAAGAGGTGGTCATTTGTTCATTCCTCCCTTCCATTTGGCCCAAATCCTCTCAAGTATCATCCCGATCTTCATCCCCGATCTTCAAAACTCGTAAGCTTATTTTCTTAACTAGTTGATATCTTGCATGAACTAGTAATCTTACATGATTTCATCCGTGAAATTATTCCATATTGTAGACCTTCAAGTTTCACCAAGAACACACACTAGTGTTCTTGGCCAAAACTGACCATTCAAGCTCCTAGATCGTAAGTACTCTTGATCCAACTCATTGTACACTAGGTTTATCCTATTTAGAGCTTACAAAACATAAGAAATCAAGGGATTCAAGGAGTTTACGGCCAAGGCATGTTCTTGGGCCGTAAACCCCTTTTTAGGGTGCAAATGACACCCTAACACCTTAGTAAGCCTTGGTTAGTGACATAGAACCTTACACTATTGACCTAAGGACCACAATTCACGAAATGGTACTCCTTACCATGAGTTTACGGCCGTAAACAAATGGGGGAGTGGTCCCAGGGCCGTAAACACCATACAAGGTCATTTTAGGACCTTAAACCCACCCAAACAGTTGTTTAAAGCTTTGGAGCACTTAAACACTTAAGCCCTTAGAGTTTTAATCCCCTTTTGGTGACCAATTGAGAGTTTACGGCCAGGAGTAAACTCCCTTGGGCCGTAAACTCCAACAAACATGGTCATTGGACCATAAACTTCCGTATGAGGCCTTGCACTCCTTTGTTGCAACCCGATAGCCTCCTAACACTTGACCAAAGTGTTTTCCTCGCAATAGGATGTTTATACATGTTTAATTAGTGTTATAATCACTAATTTTTTATATAAATATGTCTTCATATGTAATTAGGATCATTGTGTGTGTCTAAGTCTTCACTTGACACCAAGCACTTGTCCGGCACTTCCTTCCGATCCGCTCACTGCAGGTGAGTTCATACCCCTTGAGTTAACCTTTTAAATGTTTTTAAATGTTTATAAATGCTTATGGGGGAGATATCGTGTTTAGTTATTATATCAATCACATGTGATTAATAATTAACATGCAAATGGATTTACTATACGTTAACTGTTTTACAAAACAGATTTCTTCAAATGTTTATCTTAAACGTTTTTATGTGTTTAAAACACTTTATTAAACCGTTTATTAAAAACTGTATGTTTCATTTCAAACTCTTTTACAATTGTGTTTCAAACAAAGGTTTCTTTATACTTAAACTGTTTTATCAAACAAATACTTTCAAACTGTTTTATAAACTGACATCAAGTAGATCCTTTCTTAGATATTAATCTTTTCAAAGGTTTTACAAAACTTCTTTTATGCTTTTATATTATCAAATGCATGCCCATATATGTATAGTTATATAATAAATGTTTAAAGGACTTAGGAAGGCTAACTCACCCTATTTCCTTTTCCTCGTTGGGATGTGGTTACAGGGTATCGGTTATCCGTCCGAATGTCGTCTAAATATTAGTTATGTATCCTGTATACATATGTAGACATAAAAGTTTTCCTCAATCAGTTCAGTACCTTTGGGTAGCAAAGGCATACTTCAGGTCATACACGTACATTGTTAGTAACTATTATAGGTATAGTTAGGAGATACTACTTACCATTCCAAGTACAAGGAATCACACAAGAGTCAGTTCATTCATGAGTCTATATTAATACATTACATGTTACATGAGTACGTTTACATAGATACGCTTACAAGAGTACGTTTACATAGATACGCTTACATGAGTACGTTTACATAGATACGCTTACATGAGTATGTTTACATAGATATGCTTACATAAGTACGTTTACATAGATACGCTTACATGAGTACGTTTACATAGATACTCTTACAGGTATAATTTTACGTAGATAATATATGACGAGTTACTATTACATATTATATGTGTAGATACTATTATATAATTCTCCTTCTTATCTTTATTTTGTGATACATTCACATAACCGATGAGATAGATTGGACTTAATATCCTAGTACCAAAGGATACTTTGTGGGACTAACCATTCCTTTCACCGTTGTTAGCTATAGAGGTAAATGCACATCTACGGATGTCTACGGTTGATACCATTATAGGTATACTTTAAGGGACTAACTAATCCTTCACCCAGCTGTTAGCTACAGAGGTAAATGTACATCTACGGATGTCTACAGTTAACAGTGTTAGTTATCCTAGTACAAAAGGATAATACTTAAGTTATTTATATTATTACATTTAGCTTGTGACACATTCACATAACCGATGAGGTGAATTATATTTGAGTATCCTAGTACCTAAGTATACAACTTCTTATATTAATAATAATAGTAGTACAATCGGGTCTTGGTAGAAGGCTACTTTCAAAACAGTCGGGTCTTGGTAGAAGACTACTTTCAAAACAGTCGGGTCTTGGTAGAAGACTACTTTCAAAACAGTTCAGTCTTGGTAGAAGATTTCTGTTATAGGGATCATAGGGATTCCTAGGGCTTTCCAAACGCTTTCAACTACTTACAAACATTTTCATACTTATACGAACTTTCTTTCAAAACAATTTCAAGTCTTTCATTACAAGTTTTACAAATCAAAGACACATTAATACATATGAATTCACCAGCTTTTTGGCTGATACTCGCTTTCAAAATAACTTGTATTCTCAGGTCACAAATAGACAGGTACGACGATCAGGTTTTATGAAGACAGAGCAGTTCAGACTCGTCTTTTATTTTGAGTATTCATTATGTTGTCTTATATTATGAAAGAACACACTTGTAATTAAAAATCATACTATTAATGCAATGGATGATGTTGTTGCTTTTTTACTACTTTACATTGTTGTGATACATTACATGACGTCCTCCGCCCCAGAACGTTTCCGTCGTTCTTGATTTTGGGGTGTGACATATTGGTATCAGAGCATTGTTTATAGTGAATTAAGTATATCAACCCGTAAACGATATACTAACTATAAATACAATGGAATTAGAAATACTCTGACCAAGTGTTTATACTTTTAAATAATAAAATATTTAACAAAGTATACGCTCCTGCATTCATACTAAAATCCGTGTCACAATGACAAGAATAAAAGTATTACGATTGTTGAATATCACAGATAAGCTCGGGGTTGTATGGTCAGTCTTGGGAGTGGCATAGCCTGATCAACTATGATGTTCCGAGGAGTGATTAGCACATGCCCAAGAATGGTTGTGATGTGTCAACAAGTCTAAAAACTTACCAACACTACTACAATGAGAACATTATAACAGAACCTAAATCTAAAATACCATAGGGGTGTTTTGTGTTACTATAATTACTTACTTGAGAACTAAAAATTATCTTCATTACTAAGTTGATAGTTGCTAAGTGGATACACTAAGGTTATATGTAACTAGGATGTCATAGACTTAGAATCTGTGAAATTTTTGCTTTACCTCGGTTCCTGGTGAATTTGGAGTTAAGGTCACTTATTCGAAGGCCTATCCTGTGTTGATTACATATAAATGGTATGCACTTTACAAATAGTGATGTAACTAATGAAGGTTTTCTAATAATTATCTAGATAGTTCGTCTAATAGTTATTTCCTTACCCTATTTCTCGCGTAGATAACATGGCTGGACTCCATCCCCACGGCAACCCGTACCTTCCGAACGAAGTCATTGTTGGATGCTTTGGAGAAGAACCAGAGAATAATCACCTGATCCCTTTGAATGATCACCATGATGAAGACCTTTCGGATGATGCTAACTCCGAACCCGAGGTTGAGAACCTACCCCAGGCAGCTCCCTTTCCAAATCCTAACCCTCGTCCGGCTTTTCATGGCCCGACGCCTCGTTGGGTAGAATGCTTGGAAACATGGAGCCAATGACAGGGTCAGCCCATGCCATTTAATGGATACCGAAGCTTTTATGACCTGAGCAATGGGGGCTCAGCAAACAGAATCTTGCCAATCCTGGTCCATAGAGTGGCCCGAAATGAGATTCAAGGCAGGACAACCCTACATCAGATCACAGAAGTTGTCACCAATGCGAGAATGCATACCCTTCGCACCATTCGTCTGGAAGATGTTCGTGAGAGATCTGAGAGAGACCATGAAACCCTGCTTCAAGCACTAGCTGAATCACGAGCCAAAGTCATAGAACTCCGAGTACGCCAGAGGGTGTACGAAAGACACCTGCTTGATGTGGAACATCAACTGGCTGAACTAAGGGTTCACCAGAGGGATGATCGTCACCAGTAGGAGTTGCTTTACTTTCCTTCTTGTTTTAAAGAACCGTGTTCCTGTCTATGTCCTGTGTGGCATTTTTCTATGAAACTGCCTTGTACTATAGGTACTTTTAGTTAGGCCTTTATGCAGCCAAAACCTTTGCTACTCCAGATATGATGTAAGACCTTCTACTAGGTCAAATTTTCCCAAACTTATTACATCTTAAACATCGATGATATTGACAGTCGGCTAACTTCCGTTTCACTCTTTGTTCAAATAATCTCATCATACTTTCATTGGAGTCTATCTGAAACTTGCTATAGTCAAGTCTTTGGACTATAGTAATTTAACTCCGGAATCAATTTCAAGCCTCTTTCAAAGGTTGGATCATATTATCCACCAACCTATAATACCTCGGCTTGAACGTAAAACGTCTTGAGACCATTGTACGAACTTACTTCCACTCTTTGCTAGGACTGCATCATAGGGATGTAGGTCGAACCCACGAGAACATACTTCTATTCTTTACATGAACGATCGAACTACGTCTAGGTTCAACCATGCTCGCTCACAAATTCATTTTCTTTTCGTGTAACAGAATCATGTCGCCAAAGAAAAACGATCAACCCATCAACCAAACACCAACTCTTCATATTGATGCAGCTACCTTTCAAGTTGCAGTCTTGGCTGCCGTGACAGCTGTTCTGACCCACCTTAACGCTAACAACGCGAATGTTAGCGGGATTGTTAACAATAAATCCAATCCAGGTAACAATCAAGTACCTCAACGAGCAACAAACTACCACGACACCCCAAATCCCAAGCCCAGGAATAACAAACAGAAGTTTTGGGCTAAATCGAAGGACAAATCGCTTCGAGGGGCGAACAAGAAACAACCACTGGTAACGACCTTCACAACCACAACATATGTAAATCCTACTACCATTCCTTCTGGTATCCCAATTGTCCCTACACCAGCCAGGCAGTATGCCGGAAACCTACCGAAATGCAATAAGTGTAGCTTCCATCATCTGGGTAGTTGTCGTCCGTTACACTACTTTAAGTGCAACAAGAATGGACATACTACCAGCTGCTGCAGGACCCGGATCAAACACATTACTTCAACCACCAATGTCGAAACCTCTCGGATATGCCATCTATATGGCGTAATGGGACACTTCAAGAGGTACTGTCCAACGGAGAAGAACGATGGCGAATCCGGAGGAGTTTGACCTCAGAATGGAAAGAGGCAACGAAGGACCCTACTATAGTATAGGTTCACTTCCAATCGTCAGTATTTTGTATGCTTTTAAAACATGTTTAAAACTAGTGAAACTCGAGTCTTATCTTTTGCGAGATCCCGTTAATTAAGGGACCCTCATGCTGCGTATACTTGCCTTTTGTAGTATACTTTGTTCGCAGCAGTATTCCTATAGTTACTCTAAAGTACTGTAACCCTGTTAAAAGCTGCACCGTTGTGTTTTGTCTGTAACGCCTTTATGTTCAAATCTAATGTCTTTTACTTCTAAGTAAGTCCGACATTATCATACAACTTGAGTCAAATCGATCCACACAATACCAGTTTCGTGCGTACATCTCCTTCTTCGAAATCGTCTTTCTAGCGAAGCCATCATTTCAGAACTCCAAAGTACTCATGCCAGAAGTACCTCATCTTCAGAGACCTCGACATGATTCCCATTAGAAATCATTACCCTCTGCCTCACATAGATGAGTCGGTTGACCAACCGCAAGGAACTATTTACCTTTCAGAAATAGACCTGAGGTCCGAATATCACCAGTTTCGAGTGTTAGTGAAGGATGCCCCGAGGACAATCTTCCAAACTCGATGCGGACGCTACGAGTCCGTAGTGATATCCTTCGGATAGGACCAATACGCCCGTAGTATTCATGAACTTAATGAATAGGGTGCGCGATTCTTACTTGGATCAGTTCGTCGTTTTCCTTATAAATGACTTACTTATCTACTCTCGTAGTAAGAAGGAAATCATAAAGAGCATCTACAACAAACCCTGGAAACATTACGATCAGAGAAGCTTTACGCGAAGTTCTCTAAATGCGAGTTTTATATTTGAAGAGTCGAATTCCTAAGACACATTACCAGTAATGTGGGAATTCTTGAGGACCCTGCCAAAAATCAAAACCGCTGAGAATTTGTCAGCACCGAAGACGCCGACAGGAATTTGCCAAATTCTAGGTCTCGTTGACCTACTGTCGAGAGTTCATCCAGAACTCATCGCGGATTACGAAACCTCTGATGACTTTGACTCAGAAAGGAGTGGCCCTTGACTGGGAAGACAAGCAAGAGGAAGAAAACCTTGGAATTCCAAGTGAGAGGCCAAATCCTTTTGGAAGTCTCACTCTGGGAAGGCTTGATACGCTTCAGAAAGCGTGGTAAGCTAAATCCAAGATAGTTAGGACCTCCGGGATTCTTGCCTGAATCGGCCCTGTAACACACAAACCCAACCTACACCACGAACTCAGTAACGTACATTTTACCCTTCACGGAACTTGAAAACGTACCTTTCCGTCAGGACTCTCGTAATCCCACTCGACGAGATCGAGATCAACGAGATCCTCGCCTTCGTGGAAGAACCGTAGTGACCCTCGACAGATTGGTCAAGCGGACGAAGCAATGCCGCCTCCCATTAGTGAAGGTTCTTTGGGATACCAATCGAGGACTCGAATTCACTTATGAGCGTGAGAACCAATCGATTAGGAAGTTTCCCCACCTCCTTGCTCGATTATTCATGCCTACTCCTTTACCTAAATTCTAATTTCGGGACGAAATTCCCTCTTACGGGGGATGATGTGACAACCCGAAATTTTCCATCCAGTTCAGTCTAACACTTCTTTGAAAGTCAAACTCAATGTTGTTATCTTTTAGCACAATTAGAAGTTTATTTGAGCATTCTAAGCCTTGTATACTTAAGGAATAAGTGTCGGGATTTATCAACTAAAGTTTTAGCTCAAAAAAATGACCTTAAACAACCATGCAAGGAGTTTACGGCCAACACATGGGAGTTTACGGCTGTAAAATCCATGTGGGCCGTAAACTCTTGCTTATATGATGAAGAGGTGGTCATTTGTTCATTCCTCCCTTCCATTTGGCCCAAATCCTCTCAAGTATCATCCCGATCTTCATCCCCGATCTTCAAAACTCGTAAGCTTATTTTCTTAACTAGTTGATATCTTGCATGAACTAGTAATCTTACATGATTTCATCCGTGAAATTATTCCATATTGTAGACCTTCAAGTTTCACCAAGAACACACACTAGTGTTCTTGGCCAAAACTGACCATTCAAGCTCCTAGATCGTAAGTACTCTTGATCCAACTCATTGTACACTAGGTTTATCCTATTTAGAGCTTACAAAACATAAGAAATCAAGGGATTCAAGGAGTTTACGGCCAAGGCATGTTCTTGGGCCGTAAACCCCTTTTTAGGGTGCAAATGACACCCTAACACCTTAGTAAGCCTTGGTTAGTGACATAGAACCTTACACTATTGACCTAAGGACCACAATTCACGAAATGGTACTCCTTACCATGAGTTTACGGCCGTAAACAAATGGGGGAGTGGTCCCAGGGCCGTAAACACCATACAAGGTCATTTTAGGACCTTAAACCCACCCAAACAGTTGTTTAAAGCTTTGGAGCACTTAAACACTTAAGCCCTTAGAGTTTTAATCCCCTTTTGGTGACCAATTGAGAGTTTACGGCCAGGAGTAAACTCCCTTGGGCCGTAAACTCCAACAAACATGGTCATTGGACCATAAACTTCCGTATGAGGCCTTGCACTCCTTTGTTGCAACCCGATAGCCTCCTAACACTTGACCAAAGTGTTTTCCTCGCAATAGGATGTTTATACATGTTTAATTAGTGTTATAATCACTAATTTTTTATATAAATATGTCTTCATATGTAATTAGGATCATTGTGTGTGTCTAAGTCTTCACTTGACACCAAGCACTTGTCCGGCACTTCCTTCCGATCCGCTCACTGCAGGTGAGTTCATACCCCTTGAGTTAACCTTTTAAATGTTTTTAAATGTTTATAAATGCTTATGGGGGAGATATCATGTTTAGTTATTATATCAATCACATGTGATTAATAATTAACATGCAAATGGATTTACTATACGTTAACTGTTTTACAAAACAGATTTCTTCAAATGTTTATCTTAAACGTTTTTATGTGTTTAAAACACTTTATTAAACCGTTTATTAAAAACTGTATGTTTCATTTCAAACTCTTTTACAATTGTGTTTCAAACAAAGGTTTCTTTATACTTAAACTGTTTTATCAAACAAATACTTTCAAACTGTTTTATAAACTGACATCAAGTAGATCCTTTCTTAGATATTAATCTTTTCAAAGGTTTTACAAAACTTCTTTTATGCTTTTATATTATCAAATGCATGCCCATATATGTATAGTTATATAATAAATGTTTAAAGGACTTAGGAAGGCTAACTCACCCTATTTCCTTTTCCTCGTTGGGATGTGGTTACAGGGTATCGGTTATCCGTCCGAATGTCGTCTAAATATTAGTTATGTATCCTGTATACATATGTAGACATAAAAGTTTTCCTCAATCAGTTCAGTACCTTTGGGTAGCAAAGGCATACTTCAGGTCATACACGTACATTGTTAGTAACTATTATAGGTATAGTTAGGAGATACTACTTACCATTCCAAGTACAAGGAATCACACAAGAGTCAGTTCATTCATGAGTCTATATTAATACATTACATGTTACATGAGTACGTTTACATAGATACGCTTACAAGAGTACGTTTACATAGATACGCTTACATGAGTACGTTTACATAGATACGCTTACATGAGTACGTTTACATAGATATGCTTACATAAGTACGTTTACATAGATACGCTTACATGAGTACGTTTACATAGATACTCTTACAGGTATAATTTTACGTAGATAATATATGACGAGTTACTATTACATATTATATGTGTAGATACTATTATATAATTCTCCTTCTTATCTTTATTTTGTGATACATTCACATAACCGATGAGATAGATTGGACTTAATATCCTAGTACCAAAGGATACTTTGTGGGACTAACCATTCCTTTCACCGTTGTTAGCTATAGAGGTAAATGCACATCTACGGATGTCTACGGTTGATACCATTATAGGTATACTTTAAGGGACTAACTAATCCTTCACCCAGCTGTTAGCTACAGAGGTAAATGTACATCTACGGATGTCTACAGTTAACAGTGTTAGTTATCCTAGTACAAAAGGATAATACTTAAGTTATTTATATTATTACATTTAGCTTGTGACACATTCACATAACCGATGAGGTGAATTATATTTGAGTATCCTAGTACCTAAGTATACAACTTCTTATATTAATAATAATAGTAGTACAATCGGGTCTTGGTAGAAGGCTACTTTCAAAATAGTCGGGTCTTGGTAGAAGACTATTTTCAAAACAGTCGGGTCTTGGTAGAAGACTACTTTCAAAACAGTTAAGTCTTGGTAGAAGATTTCTTTTATAGGGATCATAGGGATTCCTAGGGCTTTCCAAACGCTTTCAACTACTTACAAACATTTTCATACTTATACGAACTTTCTTTCAAAACAATTTCAAGTCTTTCATTACAAGTTTTACAAATCAAAGACACATTAATACATATGAATTCACCAGCTTTTTGGCTGATACTCGCTTTCAAAATAACTTGTATTCTCAGGTCACAAATAGACAGGTACGACGATCAGGTTTTATGAAGACAGAGCAGTTCAGACTCGTCTTTTATTTTGAGTATTCATTATGTTGTCTTATATTATGAAAGAACACACTTGTAATTAAAAATCATACTATTAATGCAATGGATGATGTTGTTGCTTTTTTACTACTTTACATTGTTGTGATACATTACATGACGTCCTCCGCCCCAGAACGTTTCCGCCGTTCTCGGTTTTGGGGTGTGACATATGTGGTAAAACTTGACATATCTCGAAATATGCAACAAAAAGGGGTGAGAATCATAAACTAAAACACACTAGTCATCATACTACAAAGATAAAAGTTTTATATAGGCTTAAGATGTGAGAAACAAAACAAAAATCTTATATAAGGATCATTGTGACAAATAAAGTAAAGTTTGGGACAAATGTGACATTTTCGGTTTTATGTGGACCAAAAAGGTCATATTTGAATAAAACTAAGTTTTATGATAATCACGCTTTTCTAAGGACCAAAGTTGTAAATTTTAGCATTATGGGCTTAAATTTTGGGCCTTACGGTTTTTGGGCCCAAAATGCAAAACATGTAAATTTTTTGGGATTAAAATGCTATTTAATTAAAACTTGAGCCAAAAATGAAAATAAACAAAAAATATGGGTTATAATGACACTTATTCCTAAATTGGGCCAAAAATGTAAAGTTTATGGAAATAGGGACAAAAATGTAATTTTTTACAAAATAAGGGCTGGAAATGTCAATAAATGTATTTTGGACCGAAATTTTAAATTATGTTATAATTGGGCCGAAAATGCTAAGTTTAATGATTTAATGGACTAAAAATGTTATTTTTCACCAAAAAGGAACAAAAGTGTCATGTTATTCAAACAAGGGCTAAAAATGAAATTTTCTGTGAAAAAGGGACTGAATTTGTCAAATATGTATTTTTGGGCCAAATTTGCCAATTACTAAACATATGGGCCAAAGACATAAATTTTATAAATTAAGGGTTAAACTGGTACTTTTAAATTAAAATAAACTAAAAATATCGTTATAACCAAACATTGTACTTTTATAACATTGCGGGTAAATGTTTTCGACTAAAAGTACTATACCATAACAAATAGACGAAATACAACTACGGTACGACTATTGGTCTTAGTACTCCCTATACATGTTTATTGGGCCTTCATGATCCATTTAGATGTTTATTGGATGTTTCTTGGGCCCAATATAATCATTACATGTCTATTGGGCCTTAGTGACCCAATTACATGCCTAATGGGCCTAACTTAGCCATTACATGCTATTGGGCCTTAGTGGCCCATTTGCATTGCTAATTTGGCCTGGAATATTCATCATATGCTTGATGGGCTATAACGTGTCCGTCGCATACCTAATAAGCCTGAAAATAACTTGCATGACTAATGAGCCACTGTTGTCCTTCTTCGTGTTTGTTTGGCTTTATCCTTTCACATTCAAGAATCATCTGGTGGATTGTAACCAAAATACATATAACGTTATACATATTCATGAGGTAATAATTGGGATCTAGTGAGACCTGTCGGTTGACACCACTGAGTGTATGACCATAGCCTGTAGTTATAATCAGAGTCTCCTAGAGGGAGAGTGAGAGTTTGTGTATAGATCTATACGGGGATGACTCCCCAACACCTAAGCTATTCACTACAGTTAGACTAGGCCAGTCTAGGGTGACAAAATCTTGATCAAAACCGACGTTTGGAAAAATGTCAAGACAGGTGAAATAGTCACTATCATGCATAGTTATAACGACTCACATAGAGATCCATTACCATCTAAACATCACGGAAATCAAATTCTTAAATCATATTGATACAAAACAATTCATACGATAATGCAAGGACTACAATGCTTTTGTAAATCAGAAAATATCGGATTTTCTGGGAAAGTACTATCATTCAATACATTCTACTTACATCAACCATAAAACAGGAAATTTTGGATCATTTAATTATGCATGTTTTTGCAAATGGACATCACACATACATTTATACTCGATCATTACATCATTTTCAGACAATTTACAGAAAATATCGGATTTTCTGGGTTATACAAACAATACACAATCTTTCAACCAAACATGCTTATGAGCTCACCAACATTATATATGTTGACCATTTTCAAAATAACTTGTATTCTCATGTATCCATTAAGCTGAAGAAACTTCAAGTGTATTTTGGGACTTTCTTTTGTGAAATGTTAATATTCATACAATTTATGTTTTTAGATATGTAATGTTAGACAATGTACTTGATGTGAACAATACCATTTGTACTATGTAATGTTTGGTGATGATTGTGTTATGTTTCATGTATATTCAATTGTGATGATATTTCAATTTATAGTCACACGAGCCCTCGGACGTTTCCGTCGTCTAGTTTGGGGGTGTGACAGTTTGCATGGTATAACCCTAATTGCGTGAAACTATATAAAGACCCCCTCATGGAGCAAAATCGGCACTTAGATTACAAGAAAGAGGGCTAGCCAAAATTCGCATACATGTGTTCATTCTCTAGTTATTCCAAGAAGTTTTGGTGTTGTGTGAAACATTTGAGGCATCACATTTGCGGTGCTAGGCTCACAAGGTTTTAAGGAATCAAACAACAAGAAAGGTATGTCATTCTATCTAAATTTTATATTACATGTACCTCGTAATATGCTAGATAGGATGGAACCTTGGAAAAATCAATATATGCATGTATAATAGAGAAAACATAGATCCAAGGTTTCTAGGGTTGCATGTACACCATAGGAGTGTTATAATGCTCAAAACCCAACAAGTACAACCCGCAATTCCCGCCACTGCCGCATTCGAGCTAAAGGGGCACATTCTTACCATGCTGAAGGATATTCCTTTTTATGGAAAGAATCATGAGCATGCTTTTAAGCATCTAGATGAGGTCAATGACATTACAAACTATTTCAATGTCGCGAATGTTACCAAAGATACAGTCTTATTGAGGATGCTTCCCGTTACTTTTAAGGGAGTTGCAAAGGATTGGTTAAAAGTGATAGCCAATTTTGAGCAATTCTTGGAACAATTATGCCCACCATCCAAGATATCTAAACTCAAGAAGGTGATAGCCAATTTTGAGCAATAGCCAGGGGAGGTACTTTACGAGGCATGGGAACGTTATAAAGGGTTATTAAGAAATTGTCCTCAACATACAACAAGAAGTGTCCATATTCTATGACGGGGTGAATGTCTTGACAAGGCAACTCCTTGATTCTCAAGGACCACTTACAAGGAAAAATCCAAATGAGATCAACGTGTTAATTGAAGAATTTGCGAAGCATTCACGTGAATATCACAACCCAAGACAATAGGGAGCAAAAGGCATCGAGAGTGGATATTCTAAAGACATGGCAGCAGTACTAGCTATGCTTGATACTATGGATAGGAAAATGACAAAGATGGACCAATTAATTCATGCTATTATAGTTGGTTGTGAAAGGTGTAAAAGGCATCGGGAGGGGACATTCTGAAGACATGGCAGCGGTACTAGCTATGCTTGATACTATTGATAGGAAAATGACAAAGATGGACCAATTAATTCATGCTATTAGAGTTGGTTGTGAAAGGTGCAATGATCCACACTTGACTAAGGACTGCCACTTGGATGAATATGGGAACAAAAAGGCTCAAGTTTGCTATTCTAGTGGGGATAAATATGTTGACGATTAGAGAAAACCAAAGAAGGAGTGGTTGCCATATGATGAATACAAGAAGCAAAAGGAGGAGAAATACAGGCAGACTAGCCGAGGCTTCTACCAAAAAGAGCAACCACCAGTTGAGAAGAAAGTTGACTTAGAGAATATGTTGGCTAATTTCATGGAAGCTTCTAAGAAAAGACATGATGATACCGATGCAACGCTAAAAGATCACATGAAGATGATGAAAGAACAACAAGTAATGATGAAAGAATAATAGGCAATGATGATTGACTAGCAAACTTCATTAAGAAATCATCAAGCATCGATCCATAACTCGAAGCGCAACTTAGTCAACTAACAACTTTGGTAAACGAAAAATTCCCCCCACAATTTCGTGATAAAAAGGCTCAATCCCATATTATGATGATCAAGACTGACCAGAAAAATTCAGCAACTGTTCCGACTTAGCGTCCTTCTTTACCGATTCTGTCCCGAGCTAATCTTAGTCCACTGGAAAGGGAGCATCTGGAGTTTATAAATCAAGTAAAGGGGATTCCAATTAATACACCTTTTATTCAGTTATTATCTAAGGTTCCCAAATATGCAAAGTTTCTACAAGATTTAATGGATACTCGTCAACAATTGAAGAAAAACACCAAGGTGATTCTAAGTGAGCAAAGCTCAAAAGTAGTATTGGGAGAGTTACCTAAAAAGATGGGAGATCCTGAATGCCTCACTCTTCCATGTGAGTTTGGGAATAATCTGAAGACTTATGCTTTAGTTGATTCTGGGGCTAGCATAAAATTGATGCCTTATTCATTTTATTAGAAGCTGAATATTCAGAAGTTGAAGGCTACAAAAATGACAATTCACATGGCTAATCATTCAGTGACACATCCTAGGGGCATTGTGGAATACATCCTAGTAAAAATTAGGAAATTTGTTTTCCCAGTTGAATTTGTGGTTATGGACATGAAGGAAGAGGTCAATGTTCCAATAATTCTTGGTCGCCCATTACTTAACACTGCTAGAGCCTTGGTTGATGTCCGCGAATCCAAGCTCACTTTGAGAGTTGGAGACGAAGAGGAAACTTTTGGAGTCCAAGATGGTTTCCAAGGGAGTGATGTTCAAGGTGAAATCTTCTACATTGATGAAGAAGATGAACTTGGAGAATTAGAAAAGCTCATGGAAGAAGAATTAAAAACAATTCAACAAGTCAAACGAACACAACCAAGAGCATCCATCCCATTTTTAGTTGAGGTAATTGCCTATACAAAACCAACTTCTTGGGTAAGCAAGGAAAGTGATGATTTATCAAGTGATGAAGATGAGGCTACTTCTAAGCAGACGAGTCCAGTTATGGAAAAAAAGAAGACTCCTATGGAGCTTAAAAAGACTGAAGAAAAAATGGAAACTAAAGGGACCAAAAGAAAGGTCGATGCAAATGAGATCAAAGCTAAAAAGGAGAATTCGAAAAAGGCGTATAAACGAAGAGTTCAAGCTTATAAAAGGCGATGTAAGGAGCAAAAAGTTCAGTTGGTGATGGACTCTTTAGACAAATCAACGTAAAGAGGCATGGAGTCCGGCTCACGACTCCATTAAAAAGAAGCGCTTCTCGAGAGGCAACCCGAGCCCGGTTTGATTTTCTTTTCATTTTAGTTTTTGAATTCTTAGTTTTTAGGAAAATTAATCATCTCATCATGTAAGTAATTCTATGAATGGTAAAAACATTAAGTGTGGGGTCCCTGAATTAAGTGGTAATTAATTAAGGTTTTTAGTAAATAAAAAAAATAGATTTGTTAAGTAATTTTTAATCAGACGAACTCACGACGTGAGCACGTATGGCTCCCGATGTGAGTCCAGAAGAACATACGAAATAAAACTGTTAGCCTAATAAATCTTCTAGCCCGCTATTGCTTAATTGAATGGCCCAACTGATTAGTCCATAAAAACTCACGACGTGAGCCATAAAGTTCATGACGTGAACTTTCAAAACATGGGACCACATGATAAAGAATAGAAACCATTTGACCAAAACCATTTCTTATTCCCCACGAAGTGAGAACGGTTCCTGGTCCCCCCCCCCCTTATTCCGATTTCGGCTTATTTCACCAAATAATCCATTTTGGCTTATGTAATCTGCACTTTAAGGTAATTGTTTCTTACTTATCATGGTTAAATTTTGTTTTATTGGTTGAGACTACGGTTTGTGTTTAGTCAAAATGATGAAATTATGCTATACCCACTGCATGTTACTTGATTATGCTTAGAATCGACATAGGAGTAAACCCCAACAGTAGTTTTGGATCGATTTGATAACAGTCGTGAACGATTCTCGTTTGACTGACGAACTCACGACGTGAGTCATATGGACTCACAACGTGAATCCTGGGTACAAAAGAACTGATTCTGTTTTAATTACTTAATCTGTTGGTTTTTTTTTGTTTTTGTTGTTTCTCTATATTTTTTGCAGGAAATGGCACCAAGATGTGAGATTCCAGTCGGGATTGCTAACTTGCACCCATTTTATGTTTTTCCAACAAATGTGTCGAGGGATGTTTTCACACGCTATAACAACTGTTTGGGGTGCTTGCATAATCGTGAGTTTGCGGCCGCACCAACAGTTAATTGGTAAAGTTTAAGGGAAGTTGGAATTGTTGATTGGTTAAACCCATTTCTTATAAAACTATTTGTGGGGAACGAGTATTCTTTCACGTGCAAAGGGTGGAACAATATTTCTCCATTCAGGAATGGGTGTACAAAGAACTATGTGTTGTGTTTTTCTCTATTGTGGCCTTTCTTTAAAATGTCCAAGATCCCACTTATCTACAAGCTTTATTTTTCCATTTAGGCGGAGAATATCGGGAGTGCAGTCTAGTTGAGTTCTCATGGAGGATGGGACTATATGAGGATCACGAGGCCATGACTCCCGAGTTCACTATATTTTTACGTGAGGTTGCCCGTACATATGAGGGAGGAGTTTCGGGGCCCGAATTTTGGAGCAATATCGCTTTGGGAGAGTTCAACTATGATATATCGCCAGAAAGCAATATTAAGTCACCCACTCACCGTCTTATTCACCGGCTCATCACTTTTTCCATCCACCACAAGCGCCATGGAGACAAAGTTACAAAGTTGAATTTGTTTTTTTATGGACTATTTTGCAGTCGAGAGTGTGTTGCAACATTCCCTAGTTTCTGGTCCACTACTTGGCGGATTATGCTGCGAGTTCCCGACCCGGGAGCCCAATATGTGGAGGACATTTCATTACTTGTTTGGCCCGATCTTTCGGTGTGATAATTCCCGACATTACGAGGTCATTGACTTGTATGGAGGGAAATGAGTTTACATTGGGGTATCTCAAGACGATGAGGGTGGTGACAAATTAAGGGTCGTATTGGGGTGTCGTGCTCACTGATGATGATGATGACCAACCACACGAGCAACCCGAGCAACAACCGTAGCCAAGGCCTCGACGATGGAATGTGCGAGCACAGTGAGACCTTTACCCTCACGTCGTGAACTCGGTTACGAAGGTTTCCAGATTGCGAATATTTGCGACCTTACGTCATGAACCTTATCCCTCACATCATGAGTATTATATTTTCACAAAATTGAAGCCTTTTCATTCATATTTACTATATGTGTCACAACCATTCTTTTTGGAGTTATTATGAAGATTATTACGACTCATTTTCCCTACCATGCAACGTGGCGTATGCTTTCCCACATTGTTCTTCACGCCTTGGAGATTTGCACCATATTTGTTGAAGATTGAAGTTTCAATTCCATATTTTGTCGGCACATTTACATATCTCGTGTGTTCAAGATCCAAGTTCCTATTTAGTAGAGTCCATATTCGAGATGCACAATGTTTCCACACATTTGGATTTCGGTCATGCCACTACTATCCCAGTGGAGTATGTTCCTTTTCTCCCTTTTATTGCTTTTATATTATTTTATGCATACAATGAGGGCATTGTATGTAATAAGTATGGGCTAGGGGGTCGAAAAAGTAAATTGCTAGAATTAGGTAAATTTAAATTTTTTAATAGATTTGAAATAATAATCTAATAATTTAATCTAGTAATAATAATTTGAACTTAAGTTGCTAGTGTTGTATGGGATGATCTGATGAGAACTCAAATGTTTAGTTGAGCCAATATACGTTGTAGTGCATTTGTGGTCCCATTTATTCTAGTGAAATCATGAAACAAAAACACAACCTCGCTTAGTTTGAGGATCGCAATATGTTTAGCATCGTGTACCAGAAATGTATCCAGGAAAGCGTATGTAGTCATTGCACTTAAGTTAATTCCTTAACTAATAAAGGTTGAAGTTGAGCGCCCTTGCTTAAGCATGTAGGTTTTGAGAGAGAAAATAGTGACTTACATGTAAAAAAAAGAGAGAGAAAGAAATTACAAAAAAAAAGTAAAAATTTGAAGAATTTTTGGAGCGTTCAAAGTATGAAGTATGAAGATCAAAGATCAAATAAAAATTCTGAAGAAATTCAAAATTTGAAGATACCAAAAAATCACACAAAAAGGTGGTGAATTCAAAGAAATCATAAATCAAATGTCAAAGAAATGAAGAATTCCAAAGAGCTCCATACTGGTATCGAAAAGTTGTAATTTCTAGATTATGTATGCTTGGGTTGCTTGACCAAAAATACCTTGAGGTTAGAAAGTTTTCTGCGGATGGATTCGGAGGGATGCACAAAATGAGCGTTGTTCAAAAGAAGTGGGTGAGTGTTTATGAGGATTGTGAGGATTTAGAATTAGGGGGGTCCTTAGGAAAATTTTAGACACAAATGCATGCGTTGCGGTCTTGGCATAATGATTGTGCTTGAATTGGATTGTTCTATGTGATATTAGTGATAAGAGTTTGAGTTTAAAAATAATTAGACTTACTTGAGGGCAAGCAAAGAATAATTGTGGGGTATTTTGATATTGCCATATTTATACATGTTTTTAGGCAATATTTACTTACATTTTTATACATATTTTGGTTATTTGCATTGAATAATGATACTTATAAATTTAAATTGTACTTTGCAGCCAAATAGAAGCATTCTTGAAGAAAAGGGACTAAAAACAACAAAACTTGGAACTTTGGAGGCCTCGAGAATAAAAGAAAAAGAAACCCACGAAATCAGCTTAATTCACGACGTGAGGATTGAAGATTCATGACGTGAGTGGGAATATTCCAGCAGATAAGCATTGCGGATCAGATTCCTTGTCAAACACGGATATCTACTGTATTCACGTCGTGAGACATACTTGTTCACGACGTGAACGTGTATAATTCAGAAAACTATATATTCTCTAGATCGTTATGACTTGAGGGACTTTTGGCTGACTTGGAGAGTTTCTGGAGTCGAAAATCAGAAAGAGAAAAGGCTTGGAAGTTGGTTTGCATACTAAGGAAGAAGAAGAGTTCATAATTAGCTTAAAGGTTTGGTACATTTAAATATGATTAAGACTATAGTTTATTTGTGTTTGTTTGCTAGGATGTCCAACTAAATCTAGCTACTTATGTTAGCTAGATGAAGCTGGAACTTTTGGTTTTACTAGGCTAGTTTAGACTTTGCTTGTTGGTTATGACTAGTGTTTGATTGATTATACCTAGCATGCTTGATTTGATATTAGATTCCTTAAACTTCTTATTCTTTGTATCTAGTAAACATGAACCTGCATGAATTTGAATACCTAATAATTTAGTGAACATTAGATTATTAGAGCTAAGATCAAACCAATCTTAGATAAGTAATTGAACTATTGAATTAGGCTGTGCTAGAGAACTCATATTATGACCATAAGTGTGTTTGTCAAATCAATCTTACATAGCTCCAATTCTATTTAATAATTGATTATGTGTTAACTTATGTGTGACCATACATAGATCTACATGAATCGATTAATATTAGTTAATTTAGAACTAAATTGCTAATAATGTTTTAATTGGTAACCAACAAGAGCTGTCATAACTAATTTATAAATCATTGAGGGAAAGTGAATTCGAACTAGCAGAAGTGTTTTGTTTATTGATTGAATTTGTGTTAAGAAATTAAGTTCATCTAAACTTGCAAAGTTAGATAAAACCCCCACCTTAGTCAAAACCGTTCCCTATGATCGACACCCGACTTACCCAAACTATTCTATAATTTGACTAGGTGCACTGTCTAGGTGCAATTTAGTTAGTTAAGTTAGTTAGGTTATAAATATAAAATTAGGTGTAGGTATTTGCACGCGTCACTAAGCGTTATGACACACGATGAAAGGTCATTAGAATGTGACCTAGTGGTCTATTGTGGAAATCAAACAACTTAATCTTAAGTTGTTAAGAAGAAGAAGGAGTCTCCAATAAGGGCCGAGATGATAACTTGAAGGTCATGATTGAAAGTCTAACATGAGATAGAGAGCGGGTGCAAGATCGAGCACCACCTGCAGTCAAGAAGTTCAAGAGTTAGATACTCGTTCAAGGAAACATAGAAGTTATGGTTATTACCTAGGATGAAGACAGAACGAATGGAATCATTATACAGCCCTGGTCCATTGATGATTCCGGGACGTAATCATCCTAAGCGGGGAGATAATTGTAACGCCCGTAGATCCGAGCTAGTCAATTTAGAGACAATAAGTGTCGAAAATGACTTTTTGATAAAAGATTATTTAGAATGAATAGACTTAATAAAAATTGTAGCATATGTTACAAGGATTCCGTACATAAAGACCGTTGAAATCCGAGTTATAACGAAGAAGTTATGGCACGTCGAAGTTTCGTGATAGAACCGGCACGACACAGCGTAACGTAAATACTAAATTTACGATAGAGTGGTTTTTAGCCTTAGCGATCTAAACGAAAGTCGTAGTGTTCGTTAAACTAAGAGCACACATAAAAAGAATGCCCAAATCCGATTTTGTATGAGGAAGTTATGATGTTTCTAAGTTTCGGCTTAGCGGTATGCACCCTGGAGTTCGAATAATAGATTGAACGATTTTTAGCCGACACGACATAAACGAGAATCGAAAATCTCGTCAATAGTAGCGTAACGGTAAAAAGACAGACAAAAACGAACATCGGAAGAAGAAGTTATGAATTTTTAACGGACTATTCCTGTCCCAGCCTGTTAAAAATATAACTTTAAGAAAATAAAGTCAAAATTAGCCGACGAAGTCAAAACGAAAGTTGTAGAGTACGGTCTCGCCTACGCGTGGATATAAAGCACGTCGAAAACGAAACTCGTATGCGAAAGTTACGAATTTTAGAAGTAGAGTATGATAATTGCAAAGCTGTTGCAAAAGGAGGTGACATGGCACGATCTCAGCCTTCCTTTGCTGACCTTGGTCTTGCTTCGGATTGAGGACACCTAGCCTCGCTACGCAACGCGTACAAGGAGCGCCTCGCGTTCGGAACCGCTTGGACTCGGATGGACCATGTCGCACCATGGAGCTTCGGATGGGTGGCAGTACGAGCGCACCGCATTGGACCAGAGCGCCCTATGTCCGAGGAACGTACCGCGTAGGTCCGAGGAGCGCAGCGCATTCCCAGCAGCTCATCCCTATAAATAGATGCGAAGACAACCGACATTTCCACACTAAATCCACCTCTTTCTCTCTCTAGCTCCCCCCCCCCAAAGGTAAACCCCCTAGCACCCAAAGGAAGCCTCGAGGCTCCCTAGGGCTCCGACAAAAGAGCCTTTCGGCTCGAAAACGCCGCTCCAGCAAACCCCGGTTTTCGAGAAAAAAACCCGCTGTAAGTGAGCTACGCCTACCTAATTTTAATATAGTTTTTATTTAATTATAGTAACGTTATTAGGACCTTATAATAATTATTTGGGTTATTACTATGAGTTATATAAGTGTCATGATTATATCTTTTTAACCACCCGCGGTATGAGGAATCTGGTTTGGAGGGCCGCTTGGGTTGCTAGATTTCAGAAGTGCTTAAATGCCAAAATGATCCTGCCCTCCGGTGTTCCATGTTTGGCCCCTGTCTGTACATAGTGGGTGAAGAGTATGGTTTTAACGCTTATATAATAA
The DNA here is from genome assembly GCF_002870075.4 of Lactuca sativa. Lineage (NCBI taxonomy): Eukaryota > Viridiplantae > Streptophyta > Magnoliopsida > Asterales > Asteraceae > Lactuca > Lactuca sativa. Next base: position 108,061,312 of record NC_056629.2, on the reverse strand, counting down.
TAATAGAAAGACTATTAATTAGTCTCGGTGAACGATAGACTAAACTCTAGTGGTAATGATACTAGGTTTCGTCGAAGGAAATTTTTTTTAAGTAAACGAAGCGTTGTCCGAGTACAGAGTCACCACCTTATCAGGTGAGTGCATAGTTACTTTCATCTTACACATATATATGAAGTATTTTATATAAACTACGTGCTATGTGTGCATATTGTCTGAATACTTGCTGTCTATGCTGGATGAATGTTTTTATACATGTTTTAAATGATTTAAACTATATATGTATTTTATATCTACAAATATGTTGGGTATAACATGGGTAGATGAATGATGAGAGATGAAATATGATATGAGTGAACATAGGCAGCTATAGACTTAGTGCCTAATAAATAACATCAGCAACTATGAACTTAGTGCCAATTGAATAGATGTTGGTAGCTATTGACTTAGTACCTGATAGATAAACGTTGGTAGCTATGGACTTAGTACCTGATAGATAAACGTTGGTAGCTATGGATTTAGTACCTATTAGATAAAACACTGGTAGCTATGGATTTAGTACCCGATGAATGAACTTTAGCAGCTATGGAATTAGTGCTTTACGAACGAGCATTGGCAGCTATGGACTTAGTGTCTATCTTATAAACCCTATAAGCAAGGGACTTCGGAATGAACGAATGAAGGATAGATGACTCTTAGCGTAGACCCTTAAGAGTAAGGAAGATAATGGGGATGGGTAATTGGGTTGATTGTTTGATGTTTAAACATAATAATTATATTATTGTGGGTTGAAAACCCTATGTACTCACCAGGTTTCCCAACCTGACCCACTCAAGCTTATTTGTATCACAGGTGTCGATACGAAGCTACTTTACATTGAGAGATTTAAAAGATATGTAGATCACTAGTGTAAATGAATGTAAGTTCTGTTTATGCTTATGTTTCTGTATTAACGATGACATCCCAAGGTTTTAAAAGTTATAAAAATACATTTATTCGGAAATGCTTTGATAACACATTTATCATGTTTTCTGGGAACAAATTCCGCAACATTTTTAATAAAAGAATTACTCTAATTTTTATAAAGCATAAACAAAATCGGTCTTTTCTGGCCTTGAAAATGGGGATGTATCATTGAACAACATAAAATAGATACAATTTCTCACAAATCCCAATTGAACAAAGAAATAGAACATTATCGCTACCTTAAATCGACGTACCTGGACTCTTTTGGAAATGCGGCGACGGCGGTGGCAGTGGCGGAGGTGTGACTGTACGACGAGAGAGAAAATCGATGAACAAAATGAGAGAAGTTGGGTGTAGTTGTACAATAGGAAGTCAATTTTATACTCAAAGGTTGAAAGGATAGTATGAGAGAGAAGGAGAACAAATTTGATTTAAGGTCTCAATCGACTAGGGCTTACAAATCAATGGACCAGACGACGATATCCTCAAATCAGAGGGATGAGGAGGCATGGTATGTAACAACCCGATATTTCAGGTCAATGTAATGACTAAAAGTCAAATAAGGTAATCCCTTTTGTGAATTAATGAAAATAACATCAAAAATGAAATGTTCAAAAATCTTAGTTGAGTGTACTAGGTGGTAGATGTCATAATAAGGTTTCTAAAAGGATAAAGAACACTGAAATTCGAGTTATAACGAAGAAGTTATGACCAATTTAAGATCCATAGCAAATCCGGTAATACACTGTTAAGCAGAAAACGAGAAATTTCAACAAAATACTTTTCAACCTTAGGTGTCTAAATGAAAGTTTTAGATATCATCAAACTGTAAGATTACATAAAAAGAACGCCCAAATCTGACTTCGTATAAGGAAGTTATGATTTATCGAAGTTTCAATCATAGCAGTAGACAGCTAAAAACTCGAAATAGAGATCGAGCATCTTTTAGCCAACGCAACCTAAACGAGAATCGAAGATCTCAACAATAGCAGCACAACCTAAACCATCGTCAAATTTTCGAAACCTTCATCTTTCTTATCGACAGTACGACCTAAACCTCAACTTTATCTTCCGTATTCTAAACCCCAAAGTACTCATGCGAAGAGTACTTTGTCCTCCGAAGACTTGTCGTCATATATCCACAGACCGTCACAAAATACCACTCGTCCAACAGACCAAGTTCGAGCATAGAGGCTAAGGACGAATACAGCTCACCTATCACTATTCAGTGTATACGCGAGGGTGATATATGATTATGATTACGCAGATCTAGTATGTGTGTTTCTGCCCTATCTCATGTTCCTTGTTTGGTTGTGGACCTGGGGCAGAGTCGCACATCCGACCATCTTACTATTCCTAATCATATACGAAGTGTATACACGAGGTAATGATAGATGGACCAAGTACGAATCCTATCATGAACACTAGGGAAAAATTACCAGGTTTACGAGTGGGTATTATGAGAATCAACGGAGCGCAACACCAATAGTACTGTAAGAAAGCTAATTTTGGGACAAAATTCCATCTAACGGGGGGATGATGTGACAATCCGGAAAATTTTTGGTTTTAAGACCCAGTCAATCAACTCAATTGAGTGTCAAACTCATTAGTACTGAGTTCTAGCCCAGTTAGAAAGTACCTACAAGAACCACAATGTAGCAAATCAAACCTTAACCTCATCAAAATGAGTTCACGGCGACAAGACCATGAGATTACGACCGTAAACTCATGTGGCCGTAAACTCAAGTGTATATAAGATGATACTTGGCCATTTTTTTCATTCTTTCCTTTCCTTGGCCGATTTTCTTTAAATCCTCTCAACTATCATCAAGATTTCCTTCCAAGATCTTCATATAAGTAAGTATTCTTCCTAGATTTGTTGATACATCTCTTAATCTAGTATCCTTCCATGATTTAATCCATGGAAAACATTCTTTTCTTAGATCTTCAAGTTTCACCAAGAACACCAAGAACACACACTAGTGTTATTGGCCGATATCAACGATTTCAAGCTTCTAGATCATAAGTGTGGTAACGCCCCGTTCCTAAAAGTACTTAGTTGTAAGTCCCCGGGATTTAAGAGGAAGGGTATTTTGGTCCTTTTGTGGGAAAAGTGGAAGAGAAGGCCAAATATGAAAATTTGGACACGCCGAGTACGCCCAACGTAAGTGCGTAATTAGACACGGGTGCAAGGTTGAGTACGCCCAACGTACTAGAGGTACGCCCAGCGTACTCTCAGAGTTCTAAAACCCTAAAATTAGGGTTAGCCACTATATAAGGAACATGTTGGTTCATACCCTAGCCTCCATAAGCTCTCCCTTAACCTCAGAAACCCTAGATAGCCATTCCACCTCCATTGTTGGGTGTGTTTGGCATTGGAAAGCTTATTTTGGCAAAGGAGAGGCTAGAAGAAGAAAGAGGAAGTTGTCAAAGAAGGAGTTGAGTGGCTAGAGCTTATAGATCTGGAAAGATATCATCCTTTGGAGCCTATCTGAGGTATAAAGCTTCTTGCTTGTCATTTATATTGCATAGATCTAAGTGTTGTGAAGTTTTGACATCATTCTTGTCCTAAAAGTCCTCATCTTGATGCATGTTTTGAGTTGGTCGAGATTATCTGTCCTTTCAGACCTTAAGAGAGGTCTTGAGTGAGAGAAATGAGGTCCCAAGGGCTGTGGTTGCTCCATGTGTGAGATAAGTAGGTCTTAATGGATTAAGACCTTGGATTAAGAGCTTTATGGACGTCCCAAGTGATAAAGTTTGAGACTTTATGAATCTTAGGCATATTTGGCCTAAGGATCTGAAGTTTGGGCTTAAGAGCTTAAGCCATTAAGAAGTTATGAGGACTTAATGAGCAGCGAAGTTACGCCCCGCGTAACTTAGGAGTACGCCCCGCGTAGCGGGTCAGTGCCTCGATCCCCAGTCGTGAATCAGCATGTACGCCCAGCGTACTCCCTCTGTTGGGTTTTTCATTTTGGGCCTTAGGGATTGGGTTGTTATTGGGCTGATGGATTTTGGGCCGTGATTGGACATTATGGATGGAGTATTATGGACGCATTAGTTGTTATGGACCATGGGTCTAGGCCCATTTGGTGAGGTGGGCCCAATTTAGTAACTTGGGCCAATAGTGGGCTTTGCTTCGGACTTTTGGACTTTGGGCCACTAGTGGGCTTGAGAGCTTATCCAGTGTTGGGCCGGAATGAGTTAAGGGTAAATTGGTCAATTTACCCTTGGAAGGGTATTGTTCTTAGCCTAATGATTATTTGTGCTATGATGGCTAGTTCAGGATTTTCGGTGAGGCGGTGATTCGGGAATCTGCTTCTTCAGTTCAGAGTTTCGTCAGTGCGAGGTGAGTTATCCTCACTATATCAACAGGGTCTAAGGCACCAAGGCCGACCCTTTATCGGAATGAGTTAAGGGTAAATTGGTCAATTTACCCTTGGAAGGGTATTGTTCTTAGCCTAATGATTATTTGTGCTATGATGGCTAGTTCAGGATTTTCGGTGAGGCGGTGATTCGGGAATCTGCTTCTTCAGTTCAGAGTTTCGTCAGTGCGAGGTGAGTTATCCTCACTATATCAACAGGGTCTAAGGCACCAAGGCCGACCCTTTATCGGATTGAGATCTGGGTATTGTTGTTATGTTATTGCTTTGATATGTTTGCATCCTGGTAGCTAGGATGGTATATGTTAGAGAGCTGGTTAAGGTCGGTATCCTGTTATTTAGGATGATGCTATGCTTGTAACCGGTTAGGTCGGTATCCTGGTTAGGATGATGATATGTTATGTGATCTGCTAGATCGGCTTGTTGACTGTGAATTGTTATATGATTGTATGTTTATGTGCACATGGTTGTTTGGACTGGGGTTGGGTTGAGGCGGGTCCTGCTTTGTGTTGTAGGCCAAGATACCCAGGGCGGACCGGTTGTCCCGAAGGCCCAGCGAGCGGTCCGGATAGGCTGTAGGCCCCAAGAGGGTGGACCAGACGTGCCGAGGCTCGGAGAGTGGACCAAGCCGACTGAAGGCCCGGTGCGGGCGGACCAGTCATACTGTAGACTCAGAGAGTGGACCAGGTGGATTGAAGGCCCGGTGTGGGCGGACCAATCACACTGCAGACTCGATGTATATGGCTAGACTCGGAGGGTGGACCAGGTGGACTGCTGGCCGGTGCGGCGGACCAGTCACACAGTAGACCCGAAGTGCATGGCTGTTCTGTGTTCAGATATGATATGGCATGTTATGCGTGTATGGTATATGTGGTTGGTATTTTGGGGGTATCTCACTAAGCTTTCGGGCTTACAGTTGTGGTTTAATGTTTTTCAGGTTCTTCAGGAGACCGTGGCAAGGCAAAGGCATGATCGTACCGCTCCTCATGATTTCGTTTTATGATGTGATTATGGGAAGACTCTGATAATAATTGTATTGAAAACCTTTTTGTAATAACATTGAGAAAATGGGTTGTTTTTGAAAAGTTAAAATTGGTTGAATTTTTATGGTCGTTACAAGTGCTCTTCCCTATACTTCTTATCTAGTTAGTATCCATGCTTAGAGACTTGAAACATCCATTTTCCCAATAACATCTTGAGTTTACGGCCCAAGATCTCCCTTGGCCGTAAACACAATGTTGAAGCATGTATGGACCATAAACCCTATAAGATGGAAAGCTAGTGACCCATAACCCTTCCTTGATGATTTAAGGACCTTAAACTTCACTCAAATACATAAATAAGTATGAGTTTACGGCCGTAAACTCCTTAGGGTCGTAAAGTCATCAAAAGCCTTCAATGGGTTGGTCTTTTTCATTCAAGTGTAGAACAAAAGTCCGTAAAATTTCCATAGCTTTCAAACCAACACTTATGCATCTTTGACCATGAGTTTACGGCCGTAAACTCCCTTGGTCCGTAAACCCATGGTAGTAAACTCATGTGAGTGTCATTCTACCCTCCTTTGTTGAATCACATGTGATTCTAACACTTAGTCAAAGTGTTTCCTAGTCCCAGAAGGTGTTTCCTTTCATATAGTCGTTTATAAACACTATATTCATGTCAATATGTGTCCTTATATGTCATTTAGGACCTATTGTGTCTCGGGACTTCATTCGTGGAACTTATCATCCTTACACGCGTATTCGTTGAATCACCCACATCAGGTGAGTTCATACCCCGTAATGAATCTTTTAACTGTTTTAAATGCTCTTAAGGGGAGGAATACAAGTTGAACATAATGTATAATGGTGTAATACAAGTTGAACACAATGATAATGGTGTAATTATTTGTTAAACATCTTTCAAAATGTTGCTTATGTCTTCTATAAGTGGTCAAAACATTTCAGAAACTATTTTACAGTTATGTTGCTTTATAGTTTAACAAAACTCCGTTTTTAAAGTACAAGCATAACTTGGTAGCAAAATGAGTCTTTTCAATAACAGTTCAAGTAGAATACTAGTAAACTATAATGGGTATAGTTTAGGGGTTCAGTTCATACTAGATACAACACACGATAACAAAAAGAACATACTAAGATACTATAACAAGAGAAAAATACTAAGATACTAAAACAAAATGAACACGCTAATTTGCTATAGCATGGCACTATTACAGGATCTAATTATACTAATGAATCACTAACGCATTGTTCTAAACAAAAGGTGATAGTTATATTGGGTATACAAGATCACATAATTTTAATGTGGATGTTCACGGCTTGCAATTGATTGCAGAGGTCACGTTTGGGTCCCATAATCTTTTGACAGGGAGAGAGTTTAGTATGGGATATAGCCATCACATTATACCTTAATAATCAATTTAAGGCATTTAGTACAATAGTTGTTACTATATACAATACTACAGTACTTACATTTTACAAACGACAAACAAAACAGTCGGGTCTAGTACATTCAGTAGAAAGGGACCATAATGCTAACCTTATGATTCCTCAATGTATACATCAAGGGATATATATATATAAATAGGATCCGACAAGTAATAGGATGTGTGCTTTCCGCTTCATTTCCTGTTCCTTGTTTGGTTGTGGGCTTAGAGCAGATTCACCCAACCTATTATCTATTCGATTTTAGTTATATATATGTTCCGTACACATTAAGTCATCATAAGAGTTACCAGGTATGGGTCAAGTCATAGGATACTAATTCAATGCACAGTTTTCTAGTACAAAGCATACTTTTCAAATAAGAACTTTTGGCATACAAAACTAGAAACTTACCAGTAAAGGGTTTAATCCATTTTATCAAACCAGTGTAAACTTAAAGGACTTTAGGTGATTGACTCTATAATACCTTAGTTTATACATCATGGTTATATATCATTAGTACCCAATAGGTAGTTGGATGTGTGCTTTCTGCCTTATTTCATGTTCCTTGTTTGGTTGTGGGCTTAGGGCAGATTCATCCAATCAACTACCTATTCGATATTAGATTATATATAACTAGTATAAACTAAGTGATTATAGAAGTAATCAATGTGGTCACTATTTTATTATAAGAAATCATGGTTTTCTTAAGGGATCTTTTCATTAATTATAAAGGAACTATTACAATTAACTCCATGAGTAACAAGTGAATACACCAGGGTTATATACAACGAGGACGTAACAAACAAGGGGATGTGTGCTATCCGCCTTACTTCCTGTGTCACACCCCAAAACCGGAACGTCGGAAACGTTCTGGGGTGGATGACGTCATGTCAAGTATCACAACACATGCATTATAGTAATCAAAGTACAACAAAACATTGCATTAATAGTAATAGTTTTACATGGTTTACATTACAGTACATCAAAGTAATACAAGTAATAATATAAGAGCAGCTTGGCACAAAACCGTCTTCGATAGAAGCTCCTGGAATGTTCCTGTCTAATGCTGACCTGAGAATACAAGTTATTTGAAAAGCGAGTATCATCATTTTTACAAATGTTGGTGAGTTCATAAGTATTTAGTGTCATTTTATTCAAATAACTTTAATAAAAGTGGTAGCTTTAGTGTATCCATTAAATTAGTGTCTTTTCCAGAAAATCCTATATTTTCTTTATAGAAGCAGTCTTCTACCAAGACTGGATGGAGTTATGTGGTAAAAAGTAATTTTCCCTTAATCGCTATCATTATCAAAATACAGAATTTGATTATTAAAGAAAGCAAGAGAAATCAGGGAGATAACATATACCTCAGCAGTGAAGACTGCTGACTAAGGCAAAGGCATCATAGACTCCAAGAGAGTATCGAATAAACGACACGCCTGGCTCAGTCTAACAAAGAGAGACACAGACCCCAGATGGTACCAAATGAAAGGTACGGCTAGCAAGGTCTAAAAAAAGAGGATACAGACCCCATACAGTATCAAATGAAAGATACAGCTAGTAAGGTCTAAAACAGAGAATACAGACCGCAGATAGTATCAAATGAAAGATACAGCTAGCAAGGTCTAAAAACAGTGTGACTCTGAGAGTGGGTTTCCAGCATACAGTGTAAATTGCTGGTGAAATACCGTTACCTTAAGGCCATGAATTATAAGGTAACCTAGGATACTCGTAACCATACTAACCGACACTAGAGTACTTGACGCCCTGCAAGCGTCTATAAAATGTGACATTTGTCACCCCTTGCCTTGGTAGGCCGTGGACTGTAGCTAGCAGTCAGGGTGCGGGGGTGTCAATCCCGTATAGATCTATACACACAATGTCCGCTCTCCCTACAGGAGACTCTGGTTACCAACTAGACGACGGAGAAGGTCGTGTCCCGAAGATGCATCCCAAATAGTGGGTAGTGGGTTTCCAATATAAGTGTTGAACGAGTGGTAGAGACTCATAATTGAACCGATTAATGTAAACCCATATGACCATGCTTGCATACATAGTATATAATTAATGATCAAACGACCTTCAGACGGACATCCGATCCCACCAGACCACATCTCAACGAAGAAAAGGAAATAGGGCGAACAAGCCTTCCTAAGTCCTTCAAACATTATTCATATGCATCTATACAAGCACAGGCATACATCTAACTATGTGGAAGTGTTATTAGGTATAAGCGTATAATGAAGTGGAGACATTCTTAAGTATAAGTGTATCACGAAGTGGAGGCATTCTCAAGTATAAGTGTATCACGAAGTGGAGGCGTTCTCAAGTATAAGTGTATCACAAAGTGGAGGCGTTCTCAAGTATAAGTGTATCACGAAGTGGAGACGTTCTCAAGTATAAGTGTATCACGAAGTGGAGACGTTCTCAAGTATAAGTGTATCACGAAGTGGAGACGTTCTCAAGTATAAGTGTATCACGAAGTGGAGACGTTCTCAAGTATAAGTGTATCACAAAGTGGAGGCGTTCTCAAGTATAAGTGTATCACGAAGTGGATACGTTCTCAAGTATAAGTGTATCACGAAGTGGAGACGTTCTCAAGTATAAGTGTATCACGAAGTGGAGACGTTCTCAAGTATAAGTGTATCATGAAGTGAAGGCGTTCTCAAGTATAAGTGTATCACGAAGTGGAGGGACTAACTAAACAGAAATAACGCAGTGGTATCTTAACCGAGTAGAAGTATAAAAACATAGACGAAAACTTTGGAAAACCTTTATATATTAAGAACATCACGACTTGGTATTCCTTTGTAAAATAAGTTTGAAAATCTTTAAAAATCCTTTGAAAACCTTTCATAAACAAGTTTAAAATGAAACTTTGCTTAAACATCATAAGTAAAAGCTGAACAAATAACTATGTTTTTAGAAAACCTTTTACAGTGTCATTCTCGGTAAAACAGTTAACAGTATGGTAAATCGTTGTGCATGCGGGTTATCAATCACATGTGATTGATATGATAACTGGCATGTTTAACTTGTATTCCCCCTATAAAACATGTAAAAAAACATTTAAAATGTTCATTCAGGGGTATGATCTCACCTGGTGTAAGTGGATCTGACGTGTCACACCCCAAAACCAAGAACGGCGGAAACGTTCTGGGGCGGAGGATGTCATGTAAAGTATCACAACACAGTAAATGTAAATAAGAAAACAACATCATCCATTGCATTAAATATATAATTTTAATACAAGCGTGTTCTGTACAGTTTTAGACACCAAAAATATAACGTACATCAAAATAATAATATGATGAGTCTTGAATGCGCTCCATCTTCTCAAAAGTTGGCATCGGTACCTGTCTACTGATGACCTGAGAATACAAGTTATTTTGAAAGAGTTTATCAGCATTAAGCTGGTGAGTTCATAAGTATTTTAGTGTCGGTGTTTGTTATCAAAAACGTTTGAACGTGTCTCAGGTATAAGTTTGTAAAATGTATGTAAGTGTTTGTAAAAGTTTGAATCTCTCAGAAAAACCTATATTTTCTATTAAAGTAACCTTCTACCAAGGCTTAACTGTTTTGCATGTTCGTTTGTTGTAAAAGTGTGTAATTTCCCAAGTGCAACTATCTTTTAACAAAATATAGTTTGTACATTAAAGTTCAAGTGAGGTTATCACTAAAAATATGTAATGGGTAAATCATTGTAGTACTGTAGCTTAGTTTTATAGTAATACTGCTGTACTAACTACCTTAAACCGGATTTATATTAAGGTAAAATGTGATAATTGCACCATGCTATCGACTGGTAACAACGACATACGAATGGTCGTAATAACGGAATGACGTTTGGCACCCGCAGACCTGCAGGTCCGGCTGTAGCTAGCAGCAAGGTGTAGGATAGTCAATCCAGTATAGATCTATACGCAAACTCACGCTCTCCCTCCAAGAGAATTCTGGCTACAACTCGGGCCATGACATTTAAGGCATGCTCTGATACAGTGGATCACAATGGTTAACGTATTAATGTAAGGGAAATAGAGAGCTTCGGGACTTGAGCAAAAAGACCAGAGCTTCGGGAATCTCGGGAGTAAAATCGACCCTCAAGACTTGAGCAAAAAGACCAGAGCTTCGGGTTTGAACGGGCACGGAAATCGAGGCAAGATCGTGAGAGAAAGGAGAGAAATGGGGTGATTTTCCCGGAACCCTCGCATTTCTATTTATAGGGGGTCTGAGAAGCCTCGGTACGCAGGGCGTACGCGTACGTCATGCATGAGCGAGTCCTCGACTGCCTCGGCTTCGGATGGGACGGATCGGATGGGACAGGTCAGATGGGGCGGGTCGGATGGGGCGGGTCGGATGGGGCGGGTCGGTAGCTTCGCATAGGGGCGACGTGGACGATCCAAGGCCCTTGATTCGAGTACGTGGGGCGTACGAGGGTACGCAGGGCGTACTCCGGTCCTATCTGCTGACTCCTCTTCGGATATTACCAAGAATTTATATTTAAATTTATATTTATTTTAAATAAACTTCTAAAATTCATATCTTCTTCATACGAACTCCGTTTTTGACGTTCTTTATATCCACGCGTAGGTGAGACTAAGATCTACAACTTTCGTTTAGATTCCGTTGGCAAATTATGAAATTATTTTTATTATTTATTTATTAAAATGACGTGATTAAGGAATTTCTTCAAAAATTCATAACTTCCTCATCCGAAGTCAGATTTGGACGTTCTTTTTATGTACGCTCACGGTTTGAGGTTATCTATAACTTTCATTTAGATACTTAAGGCTAAAAACTATTGTATTGAAACTTCGCGTTTTTCGTTTAATCGCTGTTGTCGGTTTTGCCGAGAATCTTTGGTTGGTCATAACTTCTTCGTTATAACTCGGATTTTAGGGTTCTTTATATGTACGAAAACCTTGATACGATTCCTACTACTTTATTTAACCCAAATAAGATTTTAGGAAAGTTATATTTTGACCTAGATTTGATTGGTTTTACATTACATTGTCTTGAAATATCGGGTTGTCACATCATCCCCCCGTTAGAAGGAATTTCGTCCCGAAATTAGAATTTAAGCAAGTAAGAAATTACGAATAACTAAGCAAAAAGGTGAGGGTATTTCAGTTTCATCTGATCCTCACGTTCCCAAGTGAATTCCGGTCCTCGCTTGGCGTTCCAGCGAACCTTCACGATAGGGATACGGCTTTGCTTTGTCTGCTTGACCTCACGGTCCATGATCTCTACAGGTTCTTCCACGAAGTTGAGGCCCTCGTTGATCTCGATCTCGTCGAGTGGGATTACAAGAGTCTCGTCGGATAGACACTTTTTCAAGTTAGATACGTGGAATGTAGAATGTACATTACGAAGTGCGTCTGGTAGGTCGAGTTTGTAAGCTACGGGGCCGACTCTTGCTAGAATCTCGAAAGGCCCTATGTACCTCGGATTAAGCTTCCCACGCTTGCCGAAGCGTATCAAGCCCTTACAGGGTGAGACTTTGAGAAGGACTCGGTCTCCCACCTGAAATTCCAAAGGTTTTCTTCGTTTATCAGCGTAGCTCTTCTGTCGGTCTCTAGAGGCTTTCAATCGTTCACGGATCTGAACGATTTTCTCTGTCGTTTCCCGAATGATCTCCGGACCGGTGAGAGTACTGTCGGAAGCTTGCCCCCTGGCTAATTGGGTATCACCCACCTCAACCCAGCACAGAGGGGATCTGCACTTTCGGCCGTAGAGAGCTTCAAATGGAGCAGCCTTGATGCTCGTGTGATAACTGTTATTATAGGAAAACTCGACAAGGGGTAAATAAGTATCCCATGCCTTCCCAAAGTCAATCATGCAGGCTTGCAACATATCTTCCAGTGTTTGGATGGTCCTCTCACTCTGTCCGTCGGTCTGAGGATGGTAGGCTGTGCTCATGTCCAGCCTTGTTCCTAGGGAATGTTGTAGTGATTGCCAAAATCTTGAGGTGAACCTACTATCTCTATCGGAGATAATGGACATAGGTACACCATGTAGCCGTACGATTTCCCTAATGTATGTTCTCGTAAGTTTATCCATCTTGTCGGTTTCTTTGATAGGCAGGAAGTGTGCAGACTTGGTCAATCTATCAACGATGACCCATATGGTGTCAAGTCCACCCGTTGTCTTGGGCAACTTGGTTATGAAATCCATAGTGATCCGCTCCCACTTCCATTCTGGGATCTCTGGTTGTTGCAATAAACCAGAGGGCTTCTGGTACTCGACCTTAACCTTTGCGCAAGTAAGGCATTTACTTACGAAGGTAGCAATCTCTGCTTTCATATTAGGCCACCAGTATAGCTTTTTAAGATCCAGATACATCTTATCTGAACCTGGGTGGACGGAATACCGAGTGTTGTGCGCCTCGGTCATGACCAAGTCTCGGAAACCACCGTGTTTCGGTGTCCAGATCCGGTTCATGAAATATAAGGCTCCGTCACCCTTGGCTTCTAATTTCTTGTCCATTCCTCTAAGGGATTCACTCGTCACACTTTCAGGTTTCATGACTTCAAGTTGAGCCGCCTGAATTTGCTTAGACAAGTGTGAATGGATGGTTATTGAAAATGACTTGACTTTGCGACCAGAATATTCTTTCCGACTTAGGGCGTCTCCTACTACGTTGGCTTTACCCGGATGATAACGAATATCACATTCGTAATCACTGAGTAGCTCGACCCACCGTCGTTGTCTCATGTTGAGCTCCTTTTGATCGAAAATGTGTTGTAAACTCTTGTGGTCGGTAAAGATAGTGCTCTTCGTTCCATACAAGTAATGTCTCCAGATCTTCAGAGCAAACACTACTGCTCCTAGTTCAAGATCGTGGGTCGTGTAGTTAACCTCGTGTGTCTTCAACTGTCTCGAGGCGTAGGCGATGACCTTACCTCGCTGCATCAGGACACATCCGAGCCCTTGATTTGATGCATCGCAATAGACTACGAAGTCTTCTATTCCTTCGGGAAGGGATAGTATTGGTGCGGTGCACAAGGCTCGTTTGAGCATTTGGAACGCTCTTTCTTGTTTCTCTTCCCAGTCAAAGGCCACGCCTTTCTGGGTTAGGGTTGTAAGAGGTTTCGCTATTCGAGAGAAGTTCTGAATGAATCTGCGGTAGTAGCCAGCGAGACCTAGAAATTGACGAATTTATGTAGTCTTAGGTGCTGACCGGTTCTCAATGGCTTTAATTTTGGATGGGTCCACGTGGATTCCCTCTTCGTTTACCACGTGTCCTAAGAATTCGACTCTGCGGATCCAAAATTCACATTTCGAGAACTTCGCATAAAGCTTCTCTTTTCGTAATGTCTTTAGAACTTGTCGCAGGTGATCGCCATGCTCTTTCTTACTTCGGGAGTAGATCAGGATGTCGTCAATGAAAACGATGACGAACTGATCCAAGTAAGGTCGGCATACTCTATTCATCAGATCCATGAAGACTGCAGGCGCATTGGTCAATCCGAATGGCATCACCACGAACTCATAATGTTCGTAACGAGTTCGGAAGGCTGTCTTCGGCACATTCTCCTCTAGCACTCGTAACTGGTGATATCCGGATCTCAGATCAATCTTAGAAAAATAGTTCGCCCCTTGCAGTTGGTCGAATTGATCATCTATGCGAGGCAGAGGGTAACGATTCTTGACCGTCAGTTTGTTGAGTTCTCTGTAGTCAATACACATACGGAATGATCCGTCTTTCTTCTTAACGAACAAGACCGGTGCTCCCCAAGGTGAGAAACTCGGTCTTATAAAGCCCTTGCTGAGCAGTTCGTTAAGTTGACAAGAGAGTTCCTGCATCTCAGCTGGTGCTAAGCGGTAGGGCGACTTGGCTACTGGGGTAGCTCCTGGGACTAAGCCGATTCTGAACTCGACCTGTCGTTGCGGGGGTAACCCGGGTAGTTCTTCTGGGAAAATGTTGGGGAAGTCGTTCACTACAGGGATGTTCTTTAGTTCTTTCGTTTCGAGGCTCGTGTCGACGACGTGAGCAAGGAATGCCTTACGCAGATACTTCTGTGCTTGAATACTTGATATGATGCGAAGACTTGCACCGGGTTTGTCACCGTAGACTATAAGAGTTTCGTTAGACGGAAGGTTTAGACGGACTGCTTTCTCGTAGCACATGATGTCGGCACGATGAAGGCTTAACCAATCCATGCCAATGATAACGTCGAAACTTTTTATTGAGACTGGCATGAGGTCGATTGGGAATGAATGGTTATCTAGAGTTAGGGTACAACCTAAGTATATGCTACTCGTACTTTCAGTTTTTCCATTAGCCATTTCTACTGTGAATAGTTCTTTGAGTGCGTGCGGTGGTTGATTAAGCATGCGAGCAAATTTATGGTTTACGAAGCTTCGCTCCGCTCCACTATCGAACAAAATGCATGCATAGGAGTTATCGAGGAGGAACGTACCAGTCACCGCTGTCGGGTCAGCAACTGCTTCCCCGTGGCCTATAGCTAGTACCCTTCCTGCTCCACCAGCATTCTTTGCTTTGGGGCAGTCCCTCTTATAGTGGCCTGCTTCGCCACATCCATAGCAGGTCGGGCTCGCGCCAGAGCCAGGGACTTGGTTGATAGGTTGTGCTGGGAACTTACAGAAACGGACGGTGTGTCCTTTCCTGTTGCAGTTAGAGCACTGCATTTCACGGCAGGGGCCGTTGTGGTGGTAGTTGCATTTGTTGCACTTGGGCGAACTTCCAGCATACCGACCCACCGGAGCAGTAGCAGCAGCAGCAGGGGTTATTGCGGCATGTATTGCCACAATTTGCTGCTTTTTGGCAGCCTGTTGCTTCTTCTTTTCATCCCAGAATTTCCGCTTAGTATCAGCGGGTTTGGAGGGTTCCAGGATGGCTAGGGTGGTTGTGGTTGCAGGGGTTTTGACTCCATGGTCAATGAGTCGTTGTGCCAATCGCTTGGCACTGTCGAAGGTAGCGGGGTTTGATGCTAGAACATTCCCCTGATACGGAGGCACTAGCCCCCATATGTACCTCTCGATCTTCTTCCCCTCGGTGGGAACCATATTGGGGCAGAGGGCCACCAGCTCGCTGAATCGGGCAGTATAAGCGACCACGTTGGTGCCCTTCATCGTCAGGTTCCAAAGTTCCTGCTCCAGTTTCTGGATCTCGCCCCTCGGGCAGTATTCCTCAGTCATGAGGTCTTTCATTATTTCCCAGCCTATGTCGTTGGCTACGACGAGAGTTAGTGCCTTAACATGGCCGTTCCACCATGTCAGGGACTTTCCTTCAAAGGTGCATGCGGCGTACTTGACTTTACTCGCCGCAAGGCATGAACAGATTTCGAAGACTGATTCAGTCTTCTCGAGCCATTGCGAGAGGGCAATGACTCCGCCGGTGCCGTAAAAAGGCTTCGGTTTGCAATTTGTGAAATCCTTGTATGAGCACTCTCTCGATCGCATAGGGGTTTCAACCGGGGTTGATTCCACAGGGGTTCCACCTCTGCTGGCATCAGAAGAGTGATACTGAGCCATGGCAGTTGCCACTGCTGCAGCTACAGCAGCATTCAGGGCTACAGTATCGATGACCGGAAGGCGGAGGAGGTGGTGGTGCAGGATTATTCCTGGGAGATTTGCGAGGAGGCATCTTTCAGCTATAAGTTTATAAAGATAAGAAAAATGGTAAGAATCAATTTGTAAGCAACGTGAGAGTGACACATGGACTAACTAACGATAGCCCAACAGTTGAATGAGTGTTTGAAATCACAATAAGAAATATTAGTAGGAAAGCACAAGTGTATAGATTTTTCCCACAGATTAGATAGATTTCAATAATACTGGTATTACTGATGTAATAAGTTCAAGGAAAATCGACCTAACAGTAGGTCTTACATCATACCATATAGAAAAGTATGACAGTTCTTAGATTCCTAATTAGAGTACTGAAAGTTAGAAATATTTTACAGACAAGTGCTACTTAGAGCACAGATGTTAAAGGCTATTCTTTAATCAAAAGACAGAGATGAACTAGACATCATCTAACGGCGATGGGAATTCCCCGGGCGAGCCCTGAGGTCGGACACTTGACGAAACACCTCTTGAAGGTGTCGATCCTGAGCCCTCTGACGAGCTCGAAGTTCCAAGATTTCAGCTCGTGAGGCAGCCAGCTGCTGCTGCAGGGTTTCATTGGTTCTCCGGGTCCGTTCCATGTCTTCTTCAAGACGGCGGATGCGGACTGTGTTGACACCTGAGTTGGCATCAATCTTTATGAACCGGGCGATGGCTTCTCGACCTTGCTCGACATTACGAGCTATTCTGCGGATAATGACAGGCAGAGCTCGGTCAGCAGAGCCACCATCGCTGACGTTGTAAAAGCTTCAGTCCCCAAAGTATGGTAAGGGTTGACCCTGTTCATCACTCCAGCGATTCAAGTTGTTTGCCCACAAGGGAGTAGGACCTGGAAAAGCTGGTCGAGGGTTGTTGTTCGGGGCTTGACTTACGATCGGTAGGTTGTTAACTTCAGGCTCGGAGTCGGATCCATCAGAAAAGCCTTCTGCGAGGTGATCATCCAAAGGGATTGGATGCTCATCTTCGGGCTCTTCATCGATCCACCCGACATTGCCTTCTTTTGGAAAGTACGGGTCGCCGTGATGGAATCCAACCATTTAGATCTACGCGAGAAGAGAGGTATAAGAATATAGTATACGTGTAACTACTAGTACAAAATACACCTATAGTATTTTAAGTTTAAGTTCTACTGATCTTCTTGTGGTATTGTTGGTAAGTTTTTAGACTTGTTAACCTATCACAATCATACTAGGGCATATGCTAATCACTCCTAGGACCAGCATAGTTGATCAGGCTATGCCATTTCCAGGACTGACCATACATCCCCGAGCTCACTTGTGATATTTAACAATCGTAATACTTTTGTTCTTGTCATTGTGACACTGATTTTAGTATGAATGCAGACTAGTATACTTAATTAAATATTTTAATATTTAAAGTATAGACTCTTGGTCAGAGTGCTTTAATCCCTAATGGGTTTATAGTTTAGTATATCTTTTATGGGTTGATATACTTGATTCACTATAAACAATGCTCTGATACCAATCTGTCACACCCCAAAACCAAGAACGGCGGAAACGTTCTGGGGCGGAGGACGTTATGTAAAGTATCACAACACAGTAAATGTAAATAAGCAAACAACATCATCCATTGCATTAAATATATAATTTTAATACAAGCGTGTTCTGTATAGTTTTAGACACCAAAAATATAACGTAAATCAAAATAATAATATGATGAGTCTTGAATGCGCTCCATATTCTCAAAAGCTGGCATCGGTACCTGTCTACTGATGACCTGAGAATACAAGTTATTTTGAAAGAGTTTATCAGCATTAAGCTGGTGAGTTCATAAGTATTTTAGTGTCGGTGTTTGTTATCAAAAACGTTTGAACGTGTCTCAGGTATAAGTTTGTAAAATGTATGTAAGTGTTTGTAAAAGTTTGAATCTCTCAGAAAAACCTATATTTTCTATTAAAGTAACCTTCTACCAAGGCTTAACTGTTTTGCATGTTCGTTTGTTGTAAAAGTGTGTAATTTCCCAAGTGCAACTATCTTTTAACAAAATATAGTTTGTACATTAAAGTTCAAGTGAGGTTATCACTAAAAATATGTAATGGGTAAATCATTGTAGTACTGTAGCTTAGTTTTATAGTAATACTGCTGTACTAACTACCTTAAACCGGATTTATATTAAGGTAAAATGTGATAATTGCACCATGCTATCGACTGGTAACAACGACATACGAATGGTCGTAATAACGGAATGACGTTTGGCACCCGCAGACCTGCAGGTCCGGCTGTAGCTAGCAGCAAGGTGTAGGATAGTCAATCCAGTATAGATCTATACGCAAACTCACGCTCTCCCTCCAAGAGAATTCTGGCTACAACTCGGGCCATGACATTTAAGGCATGCTCCGATACAGTGGATCACAATTGTTAACGTATTAATGTAAGGGTAATGTTTCTCATTCTAGTATAGTTGTATATGTTCTCTTCCTAGTATAGTTGTATATGTTCTCATAGTATAGTTGTATATGGACTCATGAATGAACTGACTCATTGATCTCGCAGTTGTAATAGTATGATCCTGTGTTACCCCGATGGTGACTTACTAATGGTGTGTCTAGTACGTATGAATATGGAAGTACTTTTATGTCTATATATGTATATTTGATATATAATTAATATTGAAACGACCTACGGATGGTCACCTAAAATCCCACCAGACCACATCCAAATCGAGAAAAAGGAAATAGGGCGGATGGCCTTCCTAAGCCCTTTAAACATTATTTATACATCTATACATATATGGGCATGCAATTTATAATATAAAAGCATAAATAAGTTTTTATAAGACATTTGAAACATAAGTATTATTTTAAGAAAAGATCGACTTGATGTCAATCTATAAAACAATTTGAAGGCATAGGTTTGATAAAACAGTTTAAGTATAAGGAACATTTGTTTGAATCACAGTTGTAAATAAGTTTGAAAAGTAAAAAGGTTTGTAAAACATTTTGAAGTAAAACAGTTTGATAGACAGTTTGAACAGTGATAAAATCACTGGTTTCCCTAGTTATTAATCATATGTGATTAATGCAATCACATGTGATTGAAGCAATAACTATAAGTATTTAACTTGTATTCCCCCCATAAGTATTTAAAACATTTAAAATCATTTCAAAGGTTGATTAAAGGGGTATGAACTCACTTGAAAGTTTGAAGATAGCGAGATGGAAAACCGGGCAGAGTTTCGTCTTGGGAAACAGATTTTTCTCGGGATTCTCGGGAATCTCGGGAGTAAAATCGACCCTCGGGACTTGAGCAAAAAGACCAGAGCTTCGAGTTTGAACGGGCACAGAAATCGAGGAAAGATTGTGAGAGAAAGGAGAGAAATGGGGTGATTTTCCCGGAACCCACGCATTTCTATTTATAGGAGGTCTGAGAAGCCTTGGTACGCGGGGCGTACGCTCGTACGCAGCGCGTACGCAGTACGTCATGCATGAGCGAGTCCTCGACTGCCTCGGCTTTGGATGGGACGGGTCGGATGGGGCGGGTCGGTAGCTTCGCATAGGGGCGACGTGGACGATCCGAGGCCCTTGATTCGAGTACGCAGGGCGTACTCCGGTCCTATCTGCTGACTCCCCTTCGGATATTACCAAGAATTTATATTTAAATTTATATTTATTTTAAATAAACTTCTAAAATTCATATCTCCTTCATACGAACTCCGTTTTTGACGTTCTTTATATCCACGCGTAGGTGAGACTAAGATCTACAACTTTCGTTTAGATTCCGTTGGCAAATTATGAAATTATTTTTATTATTTATTTATTAAAATGACGTGATTAAGGAATTTCTTCAAAAATTCATAACTTCCTCATCCGAAGTCAGATTTGGACGTTCTTTTTATGTACGCTCACGGTTTGAGGTTATCTATAACTTTCATTTAGATACTTAAGGATAAAAACTATTGTATTGAAACTTTGCGTTTTTCGTTTAATCGTTGTTGCCAGTTTTGCCGAGAATCTTTGGTTGGTCATAACTTCTTCGTTATAACTCGGATTTTAGGGTTCTTTATATGTACGAAAACCTTGATACGATTCCTAATACTTTATTTAACCCAAATAAGATTTTAGGAAAGTTATATTTTGACCTAGATTTGATTGGTTTTACATTACATTGTCTCGAAATATCGGGTTGTCACACGACGAAGGTGCCGGTTGGGTGCTCGGTGTCAAGTAAAGACTTGAACACACTTAGTGACCTATTTAACATATGATAACATATGTTCACATACAATTAGTACATTTAATACTAATTAAACAAGTATACGCTTCCTAAGTGCGAAAACACTTTTAATTAAGCGTTAGGGGTGTCCCGGGTAACATCTAAGGGTGTGCATGGCTTGAATAAGGAGTTTACTCTCCTAAAACTCACTTTATATGAGTTCACGGTTGGGAGGCCATATTCCCCATGAGTTTACGGCCGTAAACTCATGGGAGGATTGTTTTAGGATGATTTCAAGTCCCAAATGCTTCTAGAATTGGTTTTAAGTAATTATCCAAGGCTATAGGGGTGTTTAGGGTTCCGAGAGTGCACTCCCTTGGAGTTTATGGTCCAAATGACCACTCCTTGGGAGTTTACGGCCGTAAGCTCTATGGCTTGGCCGTAAACTCTCCTACACCCACAAAACTTGATGTTAAGGCCCTTAGTTCAATTCAAGTAATTTGCAATAAAAGTCTAAGGCCATTTGGGGGATTTAAACTACCATTTGGCATGGTTTGGGGTGTTTACGGCCTAAGCATATGATTGGGCCGTAAACTCCATTTTATCCCTCAAATCTATGTGTTTATTTGTTCCAAACCCGAAATAGCAAGTCCCTAATTTATGTCTTAAGCCTAAGGGTGGTTTGGGAGTGTTTTTGGGGTATTTTTGCAAGGATTAGAGGTGTTTACGGCCTAAGCATGTGCTTGGGCCGTAAACTCTCTTTTATGCCCTAAAACTTTGTGTTTTGATGTTTAAACACTCCTAGATAATTTCCTTAACTAGTATCCAAACTCAAATAAGGAAGAATCGGGACTTTTGGCCACTTTTTGGGTGTTTACGGCCTAAGGAGGCTCTTAGGCCGTAAACTCCTTTTCCTTGTCCTTTTCATGAGATTTTTGAGCTATAATAACAATAATGCATGTTTAGAACAAATTAGGGTTGAAGGTATTACGTTTAGGAGCCGGAATTTGCGGTTTTGGAGTCGAAAACGAGTCTAGAGAGAGAAAGTAGTGAGAGAGAGGAGTTGGAGTGGTAAAAGGTTTCTAAGGGGTGTTACACTCCTTTTATATAGGTCTCGGGTGTTGCACCCGGTATACGACTACCCGATGCTAAAGCTTAACGGGGTTAAACTTCTTACCCGGGTTAATTGGTTGAATAATATAACTTTATTTCGTTAAATGGAACGAACATTAACGAGTTATATTTATTTTTACTAAAATGATGATCACATGAAGTATAAATAAATAATTAAATATTTATTTATTTTACGACTCCAAATTACGGAACTTTTATAACGTGGAATATTCCGTTAACGGTAACGGGGTAATGTAATGGAATAAACTTTGGGTTGTCACATCCTGTTCCTTGTTTGGTTGTGGACTTAGGGCAGATGCGCACAATCGATTGTTTGTTTACTCTGAGTTTTATATAACTTGTATCCATTTAGTACTCATAGAAAGGATTGTAGAATCATTTTTACGTACCTTTCATCAAATTAGGAAATATAGGATTTTCTATAGGAACAAACGAACTTTTCTAAAAAAAGACTTTATAACTTACTACATTTCAACTAAAATTTTCAACAACTTTCTACAACTTACATACATCACTAAAAGTCCTGTTTATAACCAGAATCTCCCGTCCGGAGAACGTGACAAGTGTGTATAAATCTATACGGGACTAATGATCCCGCGCCCTGACTGTTAGCTACAGTCCCCGGGGTGACAAGTGTAATCTCATTTCGACGCCTGAAGAACTTCGCTACAGGAAAATTATGATAGTACGATTATAAAAACTCATTGGATAGACAATTATTATGGTATTACATTTTCACGGAAAAAGTAGCAGATACAGTTATTTTCACATTCAAATACAAATCTTCTTATAGTTTTGTTATATAATAAGACTATACATCATTCTTTTTTAGCATGTCATAGTTGCTTACGGGTTACGGTCTTGGTCATTTGGGACTGCATTTCACTTTTAGGAAAATATAAGATTTTCCTGGTTCAAATACATACGATTTATACAACAATCACTCATACTCATTTCATACACTCATAAGAAAATATCGGATTTTCTTGAAAACAAACGTAAACTTTCGAATGGCATACATTTTCTCAAAACACTACTTATGAACTCACCAACTTTATTGTTGACCCTTTTTCTATGAAATAACTTATATTCTTAGGAAAATGCTAAACCAGGTAGCAACTAGTTTTGAAGACTAACGTTAATCATCAGAACCATGGCACTGGTCATGGTTATGTTAGGGAATGCACCTACAAAGAATTCTCGAACGCCAAGCAAGAAATGTTTAATGGCACTGGAGGAGTCATTACACTAATGCAATGATTTGAAAAGACTGAGACGGTCTTTGAAATCTGTTCATGCCAAGAAACAAGCAAGGTCAAGTTTGCTGCTTGTACCTTCACATACCAAGCCCTCACATGGTGGAAGGGCCATGTGAAATCCATATCCCTTCCAGTCGCCAACGCCATGAGCTGGGAGGACTTGAAGGTCCTACTGTTAGAAGAATACCGCCCGAGGGGCGAAATTCAAAAACTGGAGCAGTAACTATGGAGCTTGAAAATGGTTGGTTCTGACCTAGCCGCCTATACGACCAGGTTTAGTGATTTGTCAGCCCTATGTCCGGGAATGGTCAACCCGGAGCCGAAGAAAGTGGAAAGATACATCTAGGGGTTGTCACCCCAGATTCAAGGGCATGTTTTGGCTTCTAACCCAGTCACATTCAACAGCGCGAAGCGCCTGGCTCATCGACTAATCGATCACGGGGTTAAACAAGGTACTATCACGGTTGCTACTAAACCACCGAAGGAGGTAGAGGACCGAAGGAAACCCCGGAACAAGAGAAAGGGGCAAGCCCCGCAAGAGAACCCCAAGAGGCAATAGTTAGTGATAGCTCACGCTGTTACTGTCCCTACCACCCCCGCACCAACAAAGTCGTACGTCGGCAATCTGCCGAAGTGCAATAGGTGCAACTTTCATCACCACGGACCCTACCATGAGATGCATTGCACCAACTGCAACCGGAAGGGACACACTGCCCGCTTCTGCAAGGAACCAACCCAACCAGCCGCTCCAGCCACAAATATGGGAGTAGGTCGTACTTGTTACGAGTGTGTAGCAACGGGACACTTTCGAAGGGACTGCCCGAAAGCAAACAATGGGAATACTGGTGGAAGTGGCTGAGTATTCGTAATGGGCCAGGAGGAAGCCGTTGCAGACCCCACTGTTGTTACAGGTACGTTTCTCCTCGATAACTCATATGCATGCATGTTATTTGATAATGGAGCGGAGAGGAGTTTTGTGAGTCATAGTTTTAAAAAACCTACTCAAACAAATCCCTCAATCATTAAGTGAAACTTTTATAGTAGAAATGGCTAGCGATAAAACAAAAAGCGCTAAGGAAATATACTTAAACTGTACCCTCTCATTAAACAATAAATCCTTTCCAATCAACCTCATTCCAGTCTCAATAAAGAGTTTCAACGTCATCATAGGCATGGATTGGCTAAGTTCTCATCATGCGGACATTTTATGTTACGATAAGGTGGTTCACCTTAATCTGCCAAATGGTGAAGCCCTCGTTATTTATGGCGATAAAACTAGCACCCCTCTTTATATCGTCTCTTGCATCAAGGCTCAAAAATATATGCGCAAGAAATGTCACGCGTTCTTGGCACATATTGTGGATGTGAAACGGGGAGTAGAAGACATCAAGAGCGTGCCTGACGTCTGTGACTTTCCCGATGTCTTTCCTGAGGATCTTGCGGGAATACCTCCTGCAAGGCAAGTCGAATTCAGAATCGACTTAATTCTTGGAGCCACCCCTGTGGCCAAAGCGTCGTATCGCTTAGCCCCATCAGAGATGCAAGAACTATCCAGTTAGCTGAACGAACTTCTCAACAAAGGATTTATCCGACCAAGCTTCTCACCTTGGGGAGCACCAGTGTTGTTCGTGAAAAAGAAAGACGAATCGTTTAGAATGTGCATCGACTACCGATAACTCAACAAACTTACCATCAATAACCGGTATTCCCTACCACGAATAGATGATATGTTCGACCAACTCCAAGGAGTAAACTATTTTTCCAAGATCGATCTGAGATCGGGATATCACTGGCTACGAGTCCTAGAATGTGATATTCCCAAGACAGCTTTCTGGACAAGATACAGTCACTATGAATTTGTAGTGATGCCATTCGGACTAATCAACCCCCTGCCGTGTTCATGGACTTAATGAATCGAGTATGTCGTTCTTTCTTGGAAAAATTTGTGATTGTGTTCATAGATGACATACTCATCTACTTAAAGAGTAAAGAAGAACATGGTCATCACCTGAGACAAGTCTTAGAAACATTACGAGATGAGAAGCTTTATGAAAAGTTCTCAAAATGTGAATTCTGGATTAGAAAGGTGGACTTCCTAGGGCACGTGGTCAGCGAAGAAGGAATCCACGTGGACCCTTCTAAGATCAAGGCTATCAAGAATTGGGCTGCGCCCACAACGCCAACCGAGATTTGCCTATTCCTAGGCCTCGCTGGCTATTACCGTAGGTTCATACAAAACTTCTCCAGCATTGTGAAACCTCTTACCTCCATGAATCAGAAGGGTATAGCCTACAAATGGGGAGAAAAACAAGATACCACATTTCAGACCTTGAAGCAAGCCCTGTGCAGTACACCCATCTTGTCCCTTCCAGCGGGGATAAAAGACTTTGTAGTATATTGCGATGCTTCCAATCAAGGGTTGGGTTGTGTGCTAATGTAGCGAGGAAAGGTTATTGCATTCTCCTCACGACAACTAAAAACACATGAGGTCAACTACACCACTCACGACTTAGAACTTGGAGCAGTGGTGTTCGCTCTAAAGATCTGGAGGCACTACCTATACGATACGAAGTGTACCATCTTCACAGACCATAAGAGCCTTCAACACATATTCGATCAGAAGGAGCTCAACATGAGGCAAAGACGTTGGGTTGAGCTACTCAACGACTACGAATGCGAGATTCGCTATCATCCGGGAAAAGCCAATGTGGTGGTAGATGCCCTTAGTCGTAAGGAGTACTCTGGTCGAAGAGTAAAGTCATTAACCATGACAATCCATTCACATCTGTCAACACAAATCAAGGAAGCTCAATTGGAAGCCTTGAAACCCGAAAACATGGTAGGTGAAGCACTTAGAGGGATGGACAAGAATTTTAAGATCAAGAGTGACGGAGTTCGTTACCTCATGAACCGAATCTGGACACCGACGTTTGGTGGTTTTAGAGAAATGGTTATGGCCAAAGCACACAAGACCCCGTATTTCGTGCACCCAGGTTCAGATAAGATGTATCTGGATCTCAAGCAACTCTACTGGTGGCAAAAAATGAAAGCAGAAATTGCTGCCTATGTGGGCAAGTGCTTGACTTGTGCCAAAGTCAAGATAGAACATTAGAAGCCCTCAGGGTTACTCCATCATCCCGAAATACCTAAGTGGAAGTGGGAGCAGATTTCAATGGATTTCACAACCAAACTACCCAAGACACCGACGGTCACGATACCATTTGGGTGATCGTCGACAGTTTAACCAAATCTGCCCACTTCTTGTCAATCAAAGAGACTGATAAGATGGAGAAGTTAACAAGAACCTACATCAGAGAGATCGTGCGACTTCATGGAGTGCCGATATCTATCATCTCGGACCGAGACAGTAGATTCACCTCAAGGTTCTGGAAAACACTACAGAAAGCCTTAGGTACTAAGCTAGATATGAGTACAACCTATCACCCACAAACTGACGGACAGAGTGAGAGAACGATCCAAACCTTAGAAGACATGTTGCGAGCATGTGTAACCGACTTCGGTAAAGCATGGGACGTCCACTTGCCATTGGTTGAGTTCTCTTATAACAACAGTTATCACACTAGCATCAAGACTGCTCCATTCGAAGCCCTTTATGGCCGCAAGTGCAGATCACCTCAATACTGGGCGGAAGTGGGTGACACACAGTTGGCGAAAGGTCTAGTCCTTGATAGCACTCTCACTGGTCCGGAAATCATAAGGGAAACGAATGAAAAGATCGTTCAAATTCGAGAGCGACTGGAAGCCTCACGAGATAGACAAAAGAGTTATGCCAACAAAAGACGAAAACCCTTGGAATTTCAGGTTGGTGACCGCGTTCTACTGAAGGTTTCACCCTGGAAGGGCATGATACGCTTCGGGAAGCGTGGAAAACTAAACCCAAGGTACATTGGACCCTTCGAAATTACTGCAAGGATTGGTCCAGTAGCTTATAGACTCCAACTTCCAATCGAACTTAACAAAGTACATCTGGTGTTTCACGTGTCTAACTTGAAGAGGTGTCTATCCGACGAAACCCTTGTAATTCCACTCGAGGAAATCAAGCTGAATGAATATCTTAACTTTGTGGAGGAACCCGTCAAGATCATGGATGGGGAAATCAAACGAACTAAACAGAGTCGCATACCAATAGTGAAGGTTCGCTGGAATGCTAAGCGAGGACCTAAATTCACTTGTGAGCGAGAAGATCTGATGCAACAAAAGTACCCGCATCTTTTCCCTAGTTCATAAACTTTTGCTTTGTAATAAATTTCGGGACGAAATTCCCTCTAACGGGGGGATGATGTAACAACCTGATATTTCAGGTCAATGTAATGACTAAAAGTAAAATAAGGTAATCCATTTTGTGAATTAATGAAAATAACATCAAAAATGAAATGTTCAAAAATCTCAGTTGAGTGTAATAGCTGGTAGATGTCGTAATAAGGTTTCTAAACGTATAAAGAACACTAAAATCCGAGTTATAACGAAGAAGTTATGACCAATTTAAGATCTGTAGCAAATCCGGTAAAACACTGTTAAGCAGAAAACGAGAAATTTCAACAAAATACTTTTCAACCTTAGGTGTCTAAACAAAAGTTGTAGATATCATCAAACCGTAAGCTTACATAAAAAGAACGTCCAAATCTGACTTCGTAAGAGGAAGTTTTGATTTTTTGAAGTTTCAATCATAGCAGTAGACAACTAAAAACTCGAAATAGAGATCGAGCGACTTTTAGCCAATGCAACCTAAACGAGAATAGAAGATCTTAACAATAGCATCACGACGTTAAAAAGTCTAACAAAAATGGACATCAGATGAAGGAGTTATGAATTTTTAACAGACTTTTCATGTCCCGACCTGTTGAAAACGTAATATTAAAAATAAAGTCAAAATTAGCCAATGAAGTCTAAACGAGAGTTGTATAGCATAATGTCACCTACACGTGCATATAAAGAACGTAAAAATCGGAGCTCGTATGCGAGAGATATGAATTTCTGAAGTTCGAGACACGAAAAACGAAGTTGTCAGACAGCTCACGACGTGAGCCAGAAGCTCATGACATGAGCCTGTGACTGATGGGTTCCAAAGCCGTCAACAAATGTCTAGTCCATGGAAGAGGATAAGGGTCGACCTCACGATGTGAGCAACTTAATTCTCACGTCGTGAGACCCCAAAAGTTGGCCTATAAATAGAACTTAAGGGTGTTCCGAGTTTAGTTGCTCACTTCTTCCCTTTCTTGTGCTTATGCTCCGCGTTTAACTCCTTGAAGCCATCCCGAAGCCCCAATTTTCATATTCAAGTTCTGAAGGAAGTTTTATGCTCCCGAGATTTCTGAGAATCCCGAGAAATCAGCTTTCTCCAGTCTAAGTTCTGCTCGACTTTTGTCTCACATTCATCAAACTACCATGTGAGTTCATACCCCCATTTCTACACTTTCAATTGATTTTAAATGCTTTTGAACACTTTACAGGGGGGATACAAGTAAGCACACATTCAATCCCGTGTGAAAACATCAATCTTTTGTTATACATTTCATGTCATTTTTATAACTATCATATGGATCATGTTAACATGCAAACATCTTACACCACTATACTCTCTCGGGATGAAACATAATTTTAAATATTATAATTTTTACTTATGTGTTTGCATCATATCAAGGTTAACCCTTTTTTCTATAACATTTGTAAACATACAAGAACATACAAATCATTATCATGCATTTGTTAATATCGTTTAAAAGGATAATCATTTCAGAAACAAGTGCATTCATTTTAATACGAGACTTAATTGAGAATTCGTGAGTCATTCATCTTCAATATACCTTTTAAGGTACCGCTAGAAGTCCTGTTTATAAACAGAATCTCCCGTCTGGAGAACGTGACAAGTGTGTATAGATCTATACAGGACTAATGATCCCGCACCCTGACTATTAGCTACAGTCCCCGGGGTGACAAGTGTCATCTCATTTCGACGCCTAAAGAACTTCGCTATAGGCAAATTATGATAGTACGGTTATAAAAACTCAATGGATAGACAATTATTATGGTATTACGTTTTCACGGGAAAAGTAACAGATACAGTTCTTTTCACATTCAAATACAAATCTTCTTATAGTTTTGTTTTATAATAAGACTATACATCATTCTTTTTGAGCATGTCATAGTTGCTTACGGGTTACGGTCTTGGTCATTTGAGACCGCATTTCACTTTTAGGAAAATATAGGATTTTCCTGGTTCAAATACATACGATTTATACAACAATCACTCATACTCATTTCATACAATCATAAGAAAATATCGGATTTTCTGGAAAACAAACGTAAACTTTCGAATGTCATACATTTTCTCAAAACACTACTTATGAACTCACCAACTTTATTGTTGACACTTTTTCTTTGAAATAACTTGTATTCTCAGGAAACACTAAACCAGGTAGCAACTACTTTTGAAGAATAACGTGCTGGCGTTAGTAACATATTTTGGATCACCATATTGTATTTGATATTCAAACATGTAACACATACGATCATGTAAAATTTTCAAATATTTTTATATTATGGTGGTGTGTACTTCCTTTACTATTCAATTGTTATGATAATGAATATGACGTCTTCCGCCTCCGAACGTTTCCGCCATTCAGGTTTGGGGGTGTGACATGGTAATTGCAAAAGAGGGTCGTGGCTTGGAGGATAAACAATGAAGATGGATAAGTAGCAATGCAGAGAACAACACGTGGATAATATACGTAGGTGAAATCTTATTGGAAGGAAACAACGGTAAACCGAGCAGGTGGCAGGAAGAGAATAAGTTAGGGGAAGCAGATGTGGCGGAATAGATACTGTTCCTAAGTGGTATGAGAACTAATATATATGTATAATTATTTAACTATTGAAAAAAAAAACAAATGTGATATTGAGAGCTACCTACGTGACAAATATATTCTAGAAAAATAGGCGACTTGGTAGTGGGTATAAAGACTTTGTCTGTTGGTTTTTAAGATCTTATATTTTCTTTTTAGGGATAATAACTAAAAAGGGTAATATATTTTTTGATTTGTACATATTTGGTCACTGAGTTTTTTTCGTCCACATTTACCCCTTCAACTTGTTAAACTGTACACATTCAATCCTTATGACCGACTATTCCAGGTTAGCCGATGAAAATGACTAAATAGGGTAATATATTTCTCACTTTGTATACATTTAGTCCTTAATATTTTTATACTCATTTAGTGTTTAATATTTTTTTTTGTTGCAAAATAAGTCATTTTTGTTTTGGTTTATATTATGTACTTATGAATGATTTCTGTAGGTTTTTCTCACGACATCTTACATAAGACAATTATTATTTAGATGTTTAGGGCTTTTGATGCTTATGTCCATCGCGATCTCGACTACTTAGTCGCTTAGGTCATGTGTTCTGAACGTCATAACTTCTTCATACGATTTTGAATTTTAACAATCATTATATCCATATGTTCGTATTTTAGTCTACTACAACTTTTGTTTAGATTACTCTCTTTAAAAAGTAATATATTTTTACTTACGATATTGATATCCATATTTTTTGTGAATGCATGTATGAATGCTATTATTTATTTATTTATAAAATCGTAAGTAGAAGTACATTACATTTCAACGAGAGTAATCTTAATGAAAATTGTAGTAGACTAAAAAAGTGAACAAATAGATATAAAGATCGTTAAAATTTGATATCGTATGAAGAAATTACGACGTTCAGAACATAAAACCTAAGCCAAACCACAAGACTTACACAACCAAACAGTCGAGATCACGATGGACATAAGCATCAACAGCCCCAAACACCTCATCAATGATTGTCTCACGTAAGATGTCGTGAGAAAAACTAAAGAAATAATTCATAAGCACTAAATAAGTATAAAAACAAAAATCACTTATTTTGAAACAAAAAAACATTAGGGACAAAATGTATACAAAAACATTAATGACTAAATGTGTACAAAATGATAAATATATTACCCTATTAAGTCATTTTTCCTGGTTAACCTAGAGTAATCAGTCATAAGGACTGAATGTGTACAGTTCAACAAGTTAAAGGGGTAAATATGGACGAAAAAATGTAATGACCAAATATGTATAAATCGAAAAATATTACCCTTTTAAAATATATTACATTTTTAAGTCATTATCCCTTCTTTTCCTTCTTTTTAAGTGCTTTCGGCCAACTCGTCAACCTTTAGGGGTGTTTGACTTTCCTTTTAAAACAACTTTTTAGACTTTTAATTTTTCTAAAAAATAAAAAAAGTCAAAAAAATATTTGACAAAATTAAAAGGTTCTTTTAAATCAACTTTTTGCCATAAAAAAAAGACCTTTCTAAAAAGTAATAAAATCATTTTTGTATGACTTTTAACTTTTATTTCTTAAAATTCTTAAAAACCCGAACACATGTTAAAAGACTCCTAAAAAAAACTTTTTTACAAAATAAATCACACCCCTAAACCAAATCCAATTGGCGCCTTGGCGGGGGCTAGTTTAGACATCTTAAAAAAAACTTTATGACCAAAAAAACCCTTTTCTTAACCTAATGAACATACGTAGCTATCATCCCTCTCGTTCTCTTCTTCACAACCACCGCTATTTTCTCTCTTCTTCCCTCTCGCTCTCCTCTTCTACTTCGGCCCCTACCACCACCGCCGTTAACCCCTGCATCGATCCACCACCGTCAACCACCCCGTCAGTATCTGTTCCTCTTTTCTGGTAATTCTTCAATCCCTTTTCAATATTCGATTTTTTTTCTTCGATTTGATATATGCAAATGTTAGTTTCTAGACTGGAATTGGTTAGCCTGATAATAGTCGAGGTTTAGATCCGGTTTTCTTATCATTGTGGGTTTATCATTTCTCAAAATTTTTTGGAATTAATGTTGCTGAGTTTACATGAATGCTTCTTAGTCAGTTTTTGTAATTTTCATTAGAGAAAATTCAAATAACGACTTCTCTTATAGTTGCTTCTGTTATGCATAAAAGATACCGTTTCTTAGCTCATATTTGATGAGCATTCGATAAAAATTCATGTTTGACGAACCATTTTCTTTGGCTAAAAAAATTCATATCTGTTGTCCTATTTTCTTAAAGAAACAAGAGTTTGAAAGCATACAATTCAATTGAAGTTTATCTGAAAACATTATAAACCACACCTAAACTTTTGCCTGAATATGTCAAAAGTAATCTTTGAGGTTTCTTTTTTTCAAAAGAAGGAAGGCTGAGCTATATTAGAAATTGAGTACAACTTAAATGGTAATTAACCTAGGCGCATGGATATTTAAATATCAGATAACATTGTCTTTTGATTTAATATCAGATTTGAAAATTATGGATGTGGAAGAAGTAGCAGAGAAGGGAAAGAGACACAAGGGGAAGCATGACAAGCCAAAGCCATGGGATGATGAGACTGTTGATCATTGGAAGGTGGAAAAGTTTGACCCTTCTTGGAATGAAGGCGGTTTACTTGAAGTCAGCTCTTTCTCTACTCTCTTCCCTCAATACAGAGGTACTCACAGCATTTGCCATATATATATATATATATATATATATATATATTATTTCTATTATGTTGTCTTTTTCGCATTAATAAAAAAGAAACACCTTCTTCTTTACATGTTTAAGCTACATATGGGTGTTTCTTTTTGACTCAAAAGAGAAATTTAGGGAAAAGAGGTTTTAAAATATCATTTATCCAGGCAACAGCAACACTTAATAGGAAAAAAAAGAAACAACAGGTAAGTAACACAAATGATGTTGTGTATGCAGAGAAGTATTTGCAGGAAGCTTGGCCTATCGTGAAAGGTGCACTGAAAGAACATGGGATTTCATGTGAGCTGGATTTGGTTCGTGATCAAATGATTTTGATTGTGCATTAAAAGTTTTTATCTGCATTTTCAAAACTTTTCTTTTGATATTGTATGACATCAGGTGAAAGGGTCGATGACTGTTTCCACAACTAGAAAGACAAGGGATCCATATATCATAGTGAAATCTAGGGATCTGATTAAACTCTTGTCACGAAGTGTCCCTGCACCTCAGGTAAGCATCACATCACATTAAGCTGATGTTTCGAATGGAAGTTAGTTTCATTTCTCCGTTTCCTTTATTTATATATAAATAAAAATCTAAATTACAGTTTTTAATGATAACTTTTGATATAACTTTTTAATAGAATCTGCTTTAATGTGAAAGTGAATTTTGTTGCAGGCCATTAAGGTTTTAAACGATGAAATGCAATGTGACATCATCAAGATTGGAGGTTTAGTACGAAATAAGGTACAATAATTTATTATTATATAATTTGGAAAAGTAGATAAAAATTGCTATCGACTAACTCTGATGATGTTTTCAGGAAAAATTTGTGAAAAGAAGGCAGCGGTTGGTTGGGCCCAATTCGTCCACTTTAAAGGTGTACATTTCATTTAAAATCAATCTCTTGGAAGTTGGAAGTGCATCACTATAAAAATTGATTTATTTTACTCATCCTTTTATTTGGGCAAATACATTGTAACAACTTTCACTTTGTTTTTAATTTGGTCACAAGTCTTTCAAAATCGTTATTAAAGTCACTTTACTTTTCAAATTTAATGTTTATAGTAATTTGACTAGGAAATCTGTAAATTACTCTATTTTGTTGCTCATTATAGCAACACAACTATATTTCTTTATTCATAATAGCAACACACTTGTATTTTCTACATTTATGTCCTCTGACAGTTTACTCGGAATGCAGGCACTGGAGATTTTGACAGGCTGCTATATTCTTGTTCAGGTATAAGTGTATGACTTGTTGGCTTAAAAAAGAAAAAACCTAGAAACCTTATTTCTTTCTCTTTGTTGATGCACAGGGAAACTCGGTGGCTTCAATGGGTTCATTTAAAGGATTGAAACAAGTAAGGAGGATAGTAGAAGAATGCATGTTAAATAAAATGCATCCCTTGTACAACATCAAAGTGAGTATTACAATTTTTATTTTTTTTGGATATTATCCGATGCACTAATAATGTTTTGTGTGTTGTTTAACAGGTGTTGATGATGAGGAGAGATCTTGCAAGCAATCCAGAACTTGCAAATGAGAATTGGGATAGGTTTCTTCCCAAGTTCAAAAAGTAAATTCATTGTCTCTTTCTGAAATTTTATATATGATTTCTGATCATAAAATGTTCTGTTGAAATACAGAAAAAAGCACACCATACTGAACCTGGTTTTGATAGGACAAAATAACGGTTGGCTTGATTATTTGTTTTTTTTAGGAAAAATGTGAAACAAAAGAAGGTTAAGAGTAAAGAGAAGAAAGAATATACACCTTTCCCACCACCCCCACAGCCAAGCAAGGTGATTATATTATTTATTATTTTTGTTATATTCATTGATGTTGTTCACTGAAAAAATTATATTAGTTTAATCTTTTTCAAACAACACATAGATAGCCTATTAATTATAATGCTTTTTTTTCCTTGAACATGTTGGTCTATATATAAGTCCCACTAGTCCCATTTGCTAAATGAATTGGGAATTGGATACCCACAAAATAAATAAATGTGTAGTATTATATTCTAATGGTAGGTGAAAACTAAATTCCAATCCATGAACTTTAATATGGAAAATTCAATTGGAAATTATAAATTCTACAAATAAAACACCTGAAAAGGTTACCTTAATTGGTTAAACCGAGTAATGAAAATATAACCAATTAAGGTTTCCGATAATCGGTTATTTGGTTCGGGCAGTTTATTCAGTTTAGGTATTTCGAACACTTTTTTTTTATGATTAGGGTGAGGAGGGCGTTTACGTCTTTTGAGTGGGACTAAAATTTCAATTTTTTGTTTCGTTCCAAATATACATGATAACCAACTCCATCCTTATTGTTTTGTTTTCAGATTGACATGCAACTAGACAGCGGTGAATACTTTTTAAGTGACAAAAAGAAGTCTGCAAAGAAATGGCAAGAAAGACAGGAAAAACAGGCTGAAAAAATTGCTGAAAACAAGAGGAAGCGGGAAGAAGCATTTAAGCCTCCAGAGGTCATATCATTCATCATTAATAAATAGCCTCTACACATTTTTTCTTAAGTCTTTCCGTTTCATTTAAATTATTGTTTTGGATATTCAGGAAGCCCAAAAACAAGAGGATGATAAAATTAAAAACGACAAGGAAGACATTGCTGCAATGACTACATCCTTGAAGGTATATGTAATTAATATGTATCACCTACTACTATTTTTCATGCTATCCAAGAGGTAAATGCACCAAATTTAATTGTTTATTATGACAATTTTATATTGAAAAAAATCAAACATACAAGTTTTATTGGTAAGAAAAGAAATAGATAGAGATGAAAAAAGCCAAGGAGTTGGTTTCATGCTATAGCACTTGGTTTTAATGGAAATTCCATTGGCATTTATTTATTGCAGAAAAAAGCCAAGGAGTTGGGAAATCGTAAATCGGCTGATAGCATCGATGATGCAGAGATGTATATTGCAGCGTCGAAGAAAAAATCCAAGAGCAACAAGTAGTGTCGGTTTATTTAATGTTTTTCATCATCCATCAACTCAACTTAACTTTATTGGACATGACAACTTTTGGAGGTGATAGACTGTATTTTTCTGTCTAAGATTTATTAATAACTTTATGATCGTTTATTAGATAGTGAATGACCAAAAGTCTTGAATTTCGACATGGTAACTGAAATATTGGTATCCATATTATCAAGTTAGAACAATACGTTAGGCAGCCTTTGTCGTTTATAAAAGATAGGTTGCTACTCTTTCAATCGTTTCTACACCTATTTTCTAATATGCTAATTTCGTAATTTTATTTTTTGTGGACATCAGTCATATGATCTCAATAAACATAAATTAATCAGATAACAAATCATCTGTGTATATAATGCAACAGTTGGATAATTAAATCAAATATAATACCTTGTGTTTTATTCAAACATATAATACAGTTTCAACGAAACATAATACCTTGTGAGGCCCAAGCCAGTTCAAGCCTAGCACCAGCAGGCCCAAGGGGTGCCCCCTTCCACTTCGGCCTGGCATGTGTGGATGGAGGCGGCTGACCCTTTTTCTCATGTTTTATTTTCTTTTATTATCCATTTTTTTCGGAATTTTTTTTTGTAATCCTTCTATGATAATTTATAATTTTCAAAACGATTTCGTTCTTAGTTTATGTCCAAAATTAAGTTTGATGCCAATTAATTGTAGAAATTGCTTATACCAAGAATTGCTTTATATATATATATATATATATATATATATATATATATATATATATATATATATATATATATATATATATATATATATATATATATATATATATATATATATATATATATATATATATATATATATATATATATATATATATATATATATATATATATATATATATATATATATATATATACTAGTTGTGAGACCCGTATATTATACGGGTTGATTAAAACAAAATATTAAGTACGAACGATTAAATAGAAATTTTATTTGAATTTGAAATTGAAATAAGTGAAAATTATAAGAAAAAAAAACATGCAAAAAATAAATAAATTAAAATTATGTGTTTAGTGTGTACTAAACGGATTAATTATAACAAAATGTTAAATATAAATGTTTAAACTGGAAATTTATTTGAAATTGAATTTGAAATTTGAAATTTAAAATTTAAAAATTGAAATTAATAGTCATTATGGTAGGTTTAATTTATGAAAACTAAATTAATGATATATTAAAAATTAAAATTAAAATAATGACAAGTGGAAAATAAATATATCTCAAACTATGACAAAATGACATGTGGCTAATTTTATGAGAGAATGACATTTGGCAAAGTCATTTTCATTTATTAGGGTATATATATATATATATATATATATATATATATATATATATATATATATATATATATATATATATATATATATATATATATATATATATATATATATATATATATATATATATATATATGGAAAAGTTCAATAGATAACCATAATTATTGGTTCTTCAAAGGAACCAATTTTTTTTTTTTTTTTTTTTTTTTTTTTTTTTTTTTTTTTTTTAAATTTCTAGAGCTTATTTTTTATTGAAAAAAAATCTAAAAATATCTAAATTCATATATTAACATTGTGAATGTGAAAAATATTTTTCGGATTCACCGTGTGAATCCGGATTCACAATGTGAATCGGTGAATCCGGATTCACATTGTGAATTTTCAAAGATTCACATTGTGAATTTGACGTAAAAAAAAAAATCGAATTTTATATCATTGGAAAAAGGATAAAAGGTTATGAATTATTTTTAGTTTTTCTTTTTTGATAAAAAATATGTTCTAAAGTTTTTTTTTTTTAATCAAAAACATATTTTATAATTCTATCTCTTAATAATATAAAAGTTCAATACATATCGATTGAAGGCAAACGAGCAACAAGCTGTGCC
Organism: Lactuca sativa; assembly: GCF_002870075.4. NCBI lineage: Eukaryota > Viridiplantae > Streptophyta > Magnoliopsida > Asterales > Asteraceae > Lactuca > Lactuca sativa. Next base: position 108,023,912 of record NC_056629.2, on the reverse strand, counting down.
GCTAGCCCTTTCTGGATGACAAAACCAATTCTTTTGAAAACAACATTTGTGAATCTAGGAGATATAACATTAGAATGCATGATCCGTTGGACTCTATTAAGGAGCTCCACTGCCTCTGGTGCAAGAAAACCAAATGTATCGAATGCAAAAGGAACAAACACATGTTGATTTTCTATACATGCATTCTCGTGCTTTACCACTTTGCACGCAACGACTTTCAAAGCGGCCTGCCTAACTGTGAAACTCCCGCTCCCCAAACCAACGAAAGGAGAGACCTCAATAAGATCCACGCACGCATGCTTCCCTCCCATCCATCCAAAGACCAAAATGTCAGCCGGTCTAAGTGTGGACTTGCCATCCTGCGGGTCTGTCAAAAAGTTCACCGGCGCTTCTTTCTTCACATAAATACCAGCACGCCGACAAGCATCAAAGAGAACATCCCGAACCACATCATATCTATACTTGAAACCATGGAGCTCTCTACAATGAACCGCGTGTTCCCCAAAGGTATCCAAACATGCCTTGCGACAAACTGGGCATATCCCGTCAATTGGGAATATGGGAATCATGAGGCAGTAACGAAGGATAGTTCGGTACTCCACAGGAGACATATGCTGGCCAAGACCATCAATAGGGATAGTTAGCAGAAAATCTTGAGCATGAGGCGCCCGCAGACACTCAAAGACTGCTTTATGTCTGACAGTCATGTCGAAGTCGACTTCCATATCTTGGACGATTTTGCTAAAAAGGGCACATGCCAAAGCTTTTTGGGATTTAGGGGGGGGGGGGGGGGGGAGTGTCCTTATTAGTGAAACCGCTACAGTCAAATCCCGAAATTGTATCGCGGAGACGAGTCATAGTACATAGGTAATCCGAGTCCATACCACATATGCCACTGTCACGTAAGATGTGGTTTTAGTTAATTATGGTTCTCTATTGAACTTCACCCTATATATATATATATATATATATATATATATATATATATATATATATATATATATATATATATATATAGACTTAGGTTATTTTGTTTAAAGTAATTATTGTGTTATTGAGTTCATAAATGTGGGCCAATCAAATTTACTTATTTTAAGAAAGTGATTAATATATATATTATTGAATTAAATATAATTGAAAAAATCATCTTAATTAATTACAAGGGTAATTTAGTCAATTAATATAGATTTAATAAAGGAAAAATGCATTTTTAAGGGACCATAGATTCTATTAATTTTTAAAATCCGATTTTACGAATTATAATTCTTTTAGTTCGGACATTCTGACATAATATGTTTATGAGTATATTCAAAAATAAAAATATTCTTAAACTATAAATAATAAAAATATTCTTGAACCTATTTCTTTATCATGAATTTAAAAACTTCTTATAGAATAACAAATTCTTGAACAATCAATTGAAGAATAAAAAGAACAAATACATTATTTTTTTATAGAATACGAGTAACAATTGTTAATAATCACATCAAAATCTAACAACGACTAATACATTCTAAAAGAATAATGTGGTCTGTTTAAATTTTGTGGTCCGTTCTTCAAACATCAAGTTCTGTGATTCCAATAGAATTAGAATTCGTCATTCCATTCCAACAGAATTGGAATTCTTGATTCCATTCCAATAGATATTAGCCAAAAAACTGCTTTTCATTTCCTTCCCTACCCTGTCAAACACCCAATCTAAATACCCATTGTTTTCTATCAAATGATTCCTATCTAACATTCAAACAAACCCCTAGATTCTGAAGTGTGTATTCTATGTAATACATTCCTGCCCAATTTTGGAATATATATCAAAGATTTTCAGATGTAAGAAAATACACAAAATTAAATAAATAAATAAAACATCATTTATCAAGTAATTATGAAAGGAAATGACATACCTTTAGTGGCTTTGCTTTCATCATTCCCACATCCTAAAAGCTTCTCGAAGTTTGTATATCTCTATGTTATTCAACTATATCTCCAATACCCCCTTTCACCTGGAAGATTTTAGTTAAAAAGTAAGAAAACATATTGACAAGTCATACCATTTTTACGAACAAGGCACACACATGAAAACAGAAACCTTGCTCCGATAATCAAATATTCCAAAACTCAATGAAGCAAATGATCAAACACCTAGTGGGTAATGAAAATCCAACACCATAAAAAATAAAAAACTTGCACACAGACATGGAAATAAAAATTAAAAGAAGCTTGAACACAAAATTGTTTATACCTATAAAGTACAATAACCAAACCTCGAAAATCTATGAAAAAAATCCCAAAATTCATCAAACTGCTCTCACCTCTGGTCACCAGAAACAAAAATCACATAAAACACTACAAAAAAACCTGAAAATTTCACAGACGTAAAGTGTATTGTGTGGGTTTTTGATCTGCACTTACCTTCTACAGAGAATCGACATTCTTTATGGAGCTGAGGGATGATTCTACAAGTAGGAACACCGATTGCACTGCTGCTGCGCACTATGATGGAGGGTAGACCCAAATCGCCGGAAGAGTCATTTGGCTTCTGTCGACTAGAGGGATGAGACGTAAAGAAGAGGAGTTCCGATTTTGGGATGTGTCGATCGGATTTGATAAGTGAAGAATGAAAAAAGATCGTCATTGTGGTTTTAAAAAGGGATGAAAATACCTAGGTAGCTAAGTCAATGGTTACCATAATTATAGGCTATTATTTGTGGAAACTAATTATCAAATTACCTATTTACCCTTATTTATTTATTTATTTTTATTTTAAATTTTGATTGGCCCACATTTATGCATACAATAACACAATACTTACTTTAAACACCTGAACATATATATATATATATATATATATATATATATAGGTTTAGGTTATTCTATTCAAACTAAGTATTGTATTATTGTTTGCATAATTGTAGATCAATCATTTTACTTACTTTTGGAAAGTGAATAATACATTAAATTAAATATAATTAAAAAATACCAACTAATTTCATTCTAAGGGTATTTTAGTCAATTAACATAAATTTAAAAAAGGAAAATTACATATTTTAAGGAAAATAGATTCTATTCATTTTAAAAATCTGATTGTATGGATGATAATTCTCCTAATTCGAAAATTCTGACGGAATATGTTTATCAATATATTAAAAAATTACAAATATGATTGAACCATACAAGAATTACACATTCTGACATAATATATATTTTGATTTAATGAACTTCTTGAAGAGTAACAAAATTTTAGATACAAGTTAAAAGAAATTTCATTACATTCTTAGAAAAAACAAATTATATACTATTCTATGCGAATGTTACACTTACATAACACAAAAAACACAATATATGAATCATTCTACCAGAATATACTATTACATAATTTTTTTTTTCATTATATTGTATATTATCCTGGTAGAATAATCCATTCTTTTTAGAAGATTGGTGGTCATTGTTCATCTTCATCCCATACAATGTTCATCTTCAAGATTCTATTTTCACAGAATCAGAATTCAAGATTCTATTCCAGTAGAATGTCGTAAGTTTCATATGTACCATGTTTTGCTTTAATATCTCTCGTTTCGTACCTACAAAAATAATGGTATTCAACACTTGATCATCATAAACCAACAATATAAGATAAAATTCAAGCATAAAGAAGCAAACCAAAATAAAGTCATGCAAAACCCATTAAAGAGAAATGGATTCGTGATTCCATTCCAACAAAATTAGAATTCATGATTCCATTCTAACAGAATTGGATTCGTGATTTCATACAATTCGTGAACAAATGCCAACAAAATAAGAAATAGAAAACACACCAATTGTTGCTCAACAACAACATAAATCAAGTTCATGTAACACAATCACATGATTGCATTATTTCCCGGATCTGGTTTGAGCAAAATATAAATTCAAAATTAAGTTACCTGATAGAAATCAAGTAACCTGTAGTGGTGTTGATTATGATGGTATGTGCGGAATTAGAAAGATCTAGTGATTCATCATGTAAAATAAAAAACACAAGTAGTAAATAAATCTTTGTAAGCTCTTATTAGATCTAGAAAGATTATACAAATGGGTTTGTATACAATTTCTCTCTCTAGTCTAACACTCCAAATGGACTCTTACATAATGGGAGTCACTCACTTCCTATTTATAGGAAAAGACTCAACCCATTTACACATACAAAGAGGAAAGCCTAAAACATTACATCCAAGCATGACTTTGCACCCTAACATTCTCCCCCTCAAAGTTAGGATTGGATGTCCGACTTTAATCTCCAACGAGCTAGCGCGATCAAGACCAAACTCCCCCTCGAAGTAACACCAGTCTTCAAATCCGCAAATGAATATTTGAAAAACCCGAGAAGCTTCGAATACCCATCATTCTCCCCCTTTTTATCATCAAAAATTGATTATAAAACCCACTAAGGATGAGAAGCGCCCGGGGAATAGTCTTCACGATACTCCCCCTTGATGTGTACCAAAAATGAATCACCAAAAATCTTGCACGAAAAAACAATCACGAAAAAGCCACAAAAATTTTCAATTTATGAAATTTTTTGACTTTTTGGGTGAAAGCTGCAAGATTTTTCAAAATCCGGGTAGAAATTGTCACTTTCTAAAACTTGCAGGGACCCGTTGCGCCAAAAAACACTCAAATATGCGAAACTCTAGCCCATTTGCGAAACCGGGCATAAAGCGTTAATTCGCACAAACTGCAAGGACCAAAACTGAAAATTTTGCATTTTTTCAGCTTTTATTGCCATTTTGCGAAGTTGGATCAATTTTGTCATTTCGTGAAAAGATCAGGGGTGCTAACTGAAACTTTTTGCTTTCTTCTTCCCCAATTCAAGTTATACTGTAAAAGACTTCTTCTCATGTTTCAGATTCGCATGTTTCATTCTTTGCACACTTCGCATCTTACACACAATCAATTTTCGCATCTTTATCTCACCAAATGCGAATCATGAATTAGATATCTTCGCATTTTGACTCCAAATGCGAACTAAACACCAAATGCAAAATGCAGTCACACGAATGCGAACCTGAATTTTGATTTACTCAAATGCGAATCCGGTTTGATCTGAAATGCGAACTGCTTTTGAAATTCAATGTCTTTGCTAAAAAAATTTTCGCATTCACTCATATGCGAAAATCCAAGCAATCGACTTCCTCAAAATCAATCAATTTGAACAAATCACAGTTCTTCTTCCTCAAAACAAATTCCATACTTCGCGTTTTCCTTATATCAATAATCGATTTTGACTTCAAACCAAGCAATCGATTTTCAAAATTAAATTCGCAACTCCAGATCGTTCTGTCAACACAAAATCACACCCAGACTCAAAATGATTCGTTTTGCATTCACCCTAAGCATGTTCCATCGACTCCCAATCATCAATCGAACTCGCAAAAATTAAGCTTGTGAACAGCATCTTCCAAGTCGATTCGATTCACCAACCTTCAAATCGTCATCAACCTGATTGATTCACCAAACGATTTCTACTTTCATTTCCCTGAATCAACCCATAGAACTCATGTTTGACTTTTTATGTGATTGACTTTTCTATGTCAATAATCAATAAACAGAAAATCGAGGATTCCAACACCAAATCATGGATCAAAATATGTTCAAACATTAGTTCTAAACAACTTCTTCACGATAATTTGAGAATTCTTGATTAATTTCATCAAGATCTAATTTTCGACTTCATAGTGATTACTTTGATCATCATCGATTTTGAACTTGAAATCATAAAATAAAATCGATTCACAAAATTGAATTCAACAATCAAAACAAATCATTGATCGACATCGATCCAAAGAAAGACAAAAATAAATTTAATGAGAATTTGAGATGAACCTTCAAACACAGTCGATTAAGAAAAAAAAACAGATGCGTATGAGTTCTAAGGTACAACCAGTTGAAGCACGCTGAAATCGAATCTGTTAATGACTTCTGAATCCTAATTGCGAGACCACACAACACCAAATATCAATTTCGATTTTATAGAATGAAGATCGATATTATCTCGAACAAATGATGAGAATCAAAAGGTATGACATCAGTCAAAACCGTTGAACACAAATTGAAATAAGTTCATCTAGAAATCGATTTTTAATCTTCGATTCTAAGATGTGACACTGATTTCGATACTATTTCAATCTTCAAACAGTTCGTAATCTTCCTGATTTTAACTCATGAGCTTTGAATCAAACAAATGATATCGATATGTCGATTACAGATTAAATGACTTGTAATGGACTAGGATGAACAGTAAAGGATTCGATATTTGGACTCAATAGGAATAGTGATCAAATTAACATTTTTGGGCTTGAAACAATTAATTGATCGACAGTGAATTAAAAAAAAATGATAGAATATGATTTTGATTTTTGAAATTGTGATCTAAACAAAAAATAATTGGATCAATCAACGGGGTTGAAACGGATTTGATCCAATGAGGCAAATTGATCAAAATTGAAAAACGCAAAGCACGAATCGAAATCATGGATGTTTTGGAATCCATTTGAGAATTTGAGATACCTTTTTGACGAATCGAGATCCATTTTTAACGAACGAATCAAATTTGGAAGATCTTGGTTCTTTTGCCGGAATGAGAAAATCTCCAAATCGAACATTGTACCACCCACCATGCGAGATGTACAACTCGTTCTTCGTGTTCTTCAACGATCCAAGAACATCTTCAAAAGAACCACCAACACATTTGGGTTTTGAGTTCAAATTCAATGCAACCTTTGGAGATTGTTGCTTTGGAACCCAAATTTGCTTCACGGATTTTGGCTTCACAACATATGACGATATTTGTGAGTAAACCCGCTTATTCTTCCGATTCATCTTCTTCTTCTTTTTCTTTCTCATCTTTTTGCATCTTGAAGACTTGACTTCATGAACAAACCCACTTTCTGTCACACCCCCGAACCAGACGGCGGAAACGTCCGGGGGCTGTCGTGACTCAATTGAATACCATAACATTGAATATATATGAAACAAAACAACATTCGTCACCATTCATCAACATAGTACAACCAGTAGTGTTTACATGTCATACATTGTTTTAACATTACATTCCCCAAAAATTAATTTGTTCAATTCATACAAAAATAAACTGCAACCGTCACTGAGTATGATTTCCCTTGATTCACTGGTTCCCTGAGAATACAAGTATTTTGAAAAACGTCAACATATGAAATGTTGGTGAGTTCATAAGTAGTGTTTGAAATCGAATGTTTATATTGCTTGAAAAACCACCAGAAAATCCGATATTTTCTGAAAAAGTAAAGCTTTCGAAAACGTTTGTGAAGATCCATAGGTATGCTTGTTTGTTTCTGTACTTGTAAAAAAAATGTTCATTGAAGATGTATGCGTTTCAAATCTGTATGTAATAAAAACCCTAGGGAAACCCGATGTTCCCCTAGTTCTTTTGGAATCCATTAAGTTGCGTTGAAACCATTACGAAAATAGCAGTGTCAGTCCCAGGCGACGTTGGAAGGTTCTCGAGCAATGATTATTTACTACAAACCCGCATTACACAAACGCCCAGTTTATAGTTATACTAACGAACCCGAAGGCGTCGTCCGTACTAATCACGTTATCCAATCGCCCGGACTAAGTGTAGTCCCACATCCGAAGAGAAAGAGGTCACGAAGACCCCGGTGACTCCATTAACCGGTTGGGGAAAATATGCGTGCGAGGGGTCCCCGACCCGCCTCGTAAAATATGCAGACTCTTCTAGCAATACCATGGACCCTTGGGGACCAGTGGTACAAGCCATTGAAAGTCACTCTACGTTGTGCCAAGTCGGTAAAACTCAACACTCCGTAGAAAATATGTGTCTTCGGGCCTTAAGATCAGGTCATTGGGCTAGCTAGGCCCAACAAGCAAGATTTTACACTTTTGGGGCCTGAAGATGGTGCGTAGACGTCTGTGCACACTCGTATGTATATGTATTACCAATCGTTATTTGTATGTATCGAAGAGTTAGTAGTTGTAGATTTCCATTGGCTCGAGACCGAGCCAATTCGTTTAACAACGACTTTTGGTATTGTAATGAGTTGTATTTCGTCGATAGTCGCGGTGTCATTATTTGATCAAGTTGTACATATTGAATTAGCCTTGAAATATTTCTGTTTTCAGCCCCTCATTAGTTGTAAAAATTTACATTTTCAACCCTTTTTATGTAATATTTCCCGGTTTGGTCCTTAAACTATTTTTCTTGACATTTTAACACCAAAAAGTATTGAAATTAATATTTTCCAGCATATTTTTCATAGAAAACAGTTTAAGCCCCTGAAAATGCAGTTTTTCTCGGTTTTAGCCCTTCTTTTCGCAATTTTGACAATTTTGGCCCAAATTGGAAAATTTTTGCAACTTTGGTCCTTTTTAAATTTAAAAAGCATTTTAAACCTTTGAAAAGGATTTGGGACACTTATAGTCCACTGTTTTACAGAAATTCACAGTTTTGGCCCTCCAAAACAGAAAAATTCGCATAATGGGCCTCCTTGGGCCGAAATTTTCATTTTTAGCCCAATAAGCTTGAAATTTATGTTTTTAATCCTCTAATTGAATATAATTCCAGAAATAGTTTTATGGAAGCTGTTTTGGCACATTTGATCCATCAGAATCTGTGAAATGTCAATTTGGGCCCTTAATTTTGTATTTTTCACATTTTTGGCCCAAAATGTGTGTTTTTAGCTTAAAGAAAATTGTTGCTAACCACTTAGCTATTTTTCTTGTATCACTTATTATGTAGGAACATATTTGAAGCTAAAATCATAAAACATAAGTTATATCTCGGTTTTGAGGGGTTTAATGGCTAGATCCAACATTAAAACACATATAAGCATACATATAAGCATGGAAATCATACAAGGCATACAAACACATATAGATCTACACTTTCACTTGTATTCCCCCCCCCCCCCCCCCCCCCCCACAAAACTCATAAAAACAGAAAATAGGGGTATGAATCTCACCTTGAGGTGTTGGTTCGGTTTTGCAAGGAAAAATGGAAGGAAAATGAAGTGTTTTTGGCCTTGGCTCCCTTTGATGAAGATCTTGAGTTTTGAGATGATTCTAGGGTGTAAGATCACGATTTTTGTATAGATTAGGGAAGGATTTTGATAACAAAAGAATTTAAACCATAGATCTATGCATAATCTTACCTTAGAAGAAGAATATTGTGGAGATTTCCTCTTGAAAGCTTCCTAGAACTCGAGATTTTGGAGAGGGAAGAAGAGAGTGTTCTTGAGTGAATCTAGAGAGAATTTGAGATATTTTTGGTGTGTGTAAGTGTGTATGGCCGAGAGTGAGAGAGAGAAGGGAAGAAGAGGTGATATTTGAGGTGATGTGCATGGAGAAATGAGATTAGTGCATGGATATCCCATGGGTAAAGATGACGTGGCAACCAATGTCAACTTCTTTCCTTATCCTCTTGGGTTTGGGCCTTTGGGCCGAGAATGGTGGAAAAAAAAAGATTTTTGGGCTTTTTGCTCCTAAGCCCAATATTAGTGTTAATTAGGGTGTGTTTTAAGTCTAAAGGAGTGTAGTAGGATTTTTATGTTTTTCTTGAACTAGTTTTAGGTTATTCATGTATCAAGGCTCTTAATCCATTTCATTCATGACCTAAAATGTTGGAATAAGTAAATATGGGTCCACTTAGAGTCCAATTAGGGTTCTAAGCCCATAATAGTCTAATTGGAAGCCTATTGGTCCACTTGGATCCAATAAGGAAGTTCTAGTCCAAAATAGACTTAATAAGAACTTCTAGGGTCTCCAATTGTTTGATGACTATTTGTAGTTCTAGCATGTTGTATTTGATTGAAGTTTTTGATTCACATTAGCTTGAATGTATAGATTACATAGCTTAAAATTTACAGTTGTGACATCATCCCCCCGTTAGAGGGAATTTCGTCCCGAAATTCTGTTTGAAAGCTAGATTTGAGAATTGCTAGAATAGGTGAGGGTACTTCTGCTTCATTTGATCTTCGCGTTCCCACGTGAATTCTGGCCCACGCTTTGCGTTCCACTGTACCTTCACGATCGGGATGCGACTTTGTTTAGTACGCTTCACCTCCCTGTCCATGATTTCGATTGGTTCTTCGACGAACAGGAGATTCTCATTGATTTCGATTTCGTCAAGAGGAATGACGAGAGTTTCATCTGATAGGCACTTTTTCAGATTAGAAACATGAAACACGGGGTGTACACCGTTTAGCTCCGTGGGTAGTTGTAGTCTGTATGCTACTGGACCTATTCGGGCGACGATTTCGAAAGGTCCAATGTATCGCGGGTTTAGCTTTCCTCGTTTTCCGAAACGTATAACTCCTTTCCAGGGTGAGACCTTCAACAATACTCGATCACCGACCTGGAATTCTAAGGGCTTTCGCCGTTTATCAGCGTAGCTCTTTTGCCGGTCACGCGATGCTTGTAATCGAGCTTTGATCTGGACAATCTTTTCTGTGGTCTCGCGAATGATCTCCGGTCCTGTCATTGCCCTATCCGACGTATGTGTTCTTGCTAGCTGGGTGTCACCTACTTCAGCCCAACATAACGGTGATCTACATTTACGCCCGTACAGTGCTTCGAAAGGGGCCACCTTAATGCTCGAATGATAACTATTGTTATATGAAAACTCGATCAACGGTAGGTGGGTATCCCAAGACTTTCCGAAGTCTATCACGCATGCACGAAGCATGTCTTCAAGCGTCTGAATGGTTCGTTCGCTTTGACCGTCCGTTTGTGGGTGATACGCGGTGCTCATATCAAGATGAGTTCCCATGGCCTTGTGGAGCGACTGCCAAAAGCGTGACGTGAACCTATTGTCCCTATCCGAGATGATAGATTTTGGCACTCCATGAAGTCTTACAATCTCTCGTAGGTACAAACGCGTCAGCCTCTCCATCTTGTAGGACTCTTTGATTGGCAGGAAATGGGCAGATTTCGTCAGTCGGTCGATTATTACCCATATGGTGTCCAATCCTTCCGACGTCTTGGGTAGCTTGGTCACGAAGTCCATAGAAATCCCCTCCCATTTCCACTCAGGGATTGCCGGTTGCTGTAACAATCCGGAAGGTTTCTGGTATTCCACTTTTACTTTGGCACACGTAAGGCATTTACTAACATAAGTTGCGATTTCCGCCTTCATGTTAGGCCACCAATAGTGCTGCTTAATGTCCAAATACATCTTGTCCGAACCAGGATGAATGGAGTATCGTGTCTTGTGGGCTTCCTGCATAACGGTCTCTCTGAATCCTCCGATTTTTGGAACCCAGATACGGTTCATGAAGCAGTATACCCCATTCTCTTTGACTTCCAGGTTCTTCTCCATTCCGCGCAATGCCTCGCTAGTTCTATTTTCCGCTTTCATAGCCTCTGCCTGGACTGATGCAATTTGAGTGGTCAGATGAGACTGAATGGTTATCGAGTGTGTTTTCGTACGGCGATTTGTGTATTCCTTCCGACTTAATGCGTCAGCCACCACGTTGGCCTTGCCTGGATGGTACTTGATCTCGCATTCGTAGTCGTTTAACAATTCCACCCATCTTCGTTGTCTCATGTTCAGCTCCTTCTGATTCAAGATGTGCTGGAGGCTCTTGTGGTCTGTGAAGATGGTGCACTTAGTACCGTACAGGTAGTGCCTCCAAATTTTTAGGGCGAAGACCACGGCTCCCAGTTCTAGGTCATGGGTCGTGTAATTTACTTCGTGCGTCTTTAGTTGGCGGGACGCATATGCTATTACTCTTCCACGTTGCATGAGAACGCAACCTAAGCCCTGATTTGACGCGTCACAGTAAACTACAAAATCTTCCGTTCCTTCAGGTAGAGATAGTACAGGAGCGCTACAAAGAGCTTGCTTCAAGGTTCGAAACGCAATCTCTTGTCGGTCTGTCCACTTGAATGGCACGCCCTTTTGCGTAAGCAAGGTAAGCGGCTTGGCGATCTTAGAGAAGTTTTGGATGAATCTCCTATAGTACCCTGCTAGGCCTAAGAACTGACGAATTTCTGTGGGCGTAGTCGGAGTTGCCCATCCTTCCACAGCTTTGACCTTAGAAGGATCCACATGAATTCCATCTTGGCTAACTACGTGGCCTAAGAAATTCACACTCCGAAGCCAGAACTCGCACTTGGAGAGTTTGGCGTAAAGCTTTTCCGTGCGCAGAGTCTCTAAAATTTGTCGGAGATGACGGCCATGCTCCTCTTCGCTTCGAGAATAGACGAGGATGTCATCGATAAACACAATGACGAAGTTGTCCAGGAACGGTCGACAGATTCGATTCATTAGGTCCATAAATGCGGCAGGTGCATTTGTTAGACCGAAGGGCATTACAACGAATTCATAATGTCCATAGCGGGTTCGAAAAGCGGTTTTTGGAATATCCTCTTCTCGGACTTTGAGTTGGTGGTATCCGGACCGTAAGTCTATTTTAGAGAAATAGCTAGCTCCTTGGAGCTGGTCGAATAGATCATCGATTCGTGGGAGTGGGTAGCGGTTTTTGACAGTGAGTTTGTTTAACTCTCTGTAATCGATGCACATCCTGAAAGATCCATCCTTCTTTTTGACAAAGAGCACCGGAGCTCCCCATGGCGAGTAGCTAGGTCGGATAAATCCCTTGTCCAGAAGCTCACTGAGTTGGCTGGATAATTCCTGCATTTCAGCAGGTGCCAACCGATATGGTGATTTAGCGAGGGGAGTTGCTCCTGGAACGAGGTCGATTCGGAATTCAACCTGTCTCTCTGGGGGTACTCCTGGAAGATCTTCGGGAAACACGTCCGGAAATTCACACGCTACCGGAATGTCTTGGATGTTAGTTTCTTCTTTGGTCTTGTCCACTATGTGGGCCAAGAATGCCAAATTGTTCTTTCGCAAGTGTTTTTGCGCTTTGATGCACGAGATGAGGCGGAGATTCGTACTGGGTTTGTCTCCGTAAATTACTAGAGTTTCGTGATTTGGGAGACGAAGGCGAACGGCCTTCTCGTGGCACATAATCTCAGCATGGTGGGGGCTTAACCAATCCATGCCGATAATCACATCGAAACTCCTAATTGATACTGGCATTAGGTCTATTCGAAAGACGTGCTGGTTAAGGGTTAGGGTACATCCGATGTAGATCTCCCTAGTGGATTCGGTTTTCCCATTGGCCATTTCCACCGTATAGGTTTCATTTAGCTTCTGGGGTTGTTGTTTTAGTAAATGTTTAAACTTCTCGCTTACGAAACTTCGCTCCGCTCCGGTATCAAATAAGATGCATGCATAAGTGTGGTTTAGGAGAAACGTACCGGTCCTCCGTCCCTCAGGTCAAAGAACTCACGTGACATGCCAAACGGGGGTCGCTGTCCCTGATGTCTGCTCCATCTCCAAAGATCCATGCCCCAAGGAGGGGTAGGTCCAGTGGGTCCCACACGATAAGCAGGCACCCTGATCGGGTAAGGGGGATCGATGACCTCGGACTCTGCGTCCGAATCACCCCCTTCGCTGTCATCAAGCTCCTCTCCGAAAGGTTCTTCGTCTTCTTCGGGTTCGACAGGCTCGCCCTCGACTTCTGCCTCCGGTTCCCCATCTGATTCCTCTTCGGGGTCCTCCTCAGGTTCTTCTTCAGGCTCTTCCTCAGGCTCCTCCTCCTCTAGCCATCCGTTGTTTCCCTGATTAGGGAAGTAGGGGTCTCCAGGGTGATGAAAACCAGCCATGCTGTCTGCGCGAGTAAGTAATTATGCTACATTATTCCTAGGGTACTATGACTATTGTACAGACTAAGCAAACATTCTCTTTTTGGGTGATATAGGGTATAGTTTTAGGTTCCCTGGCTATTCCGATCTCATCAAGACGTGTGTTAGTTTTACCTTGGAGAGAATGTAGTTGATCAGGCTACATTCGCCCCTTGGCATCACTAAGAACAGTCTCGAATGAACCGAGATACCAGCTTTATTGTGTTTGATTCAGCGTTAGGTCCTTACTCCTAATGCAGGCAAGTGTATTTTATTTATTTGTTTTGTTCAGAGTTATGTTAGTCCTTCTTTTTGGTTTATAGTTGCACATCAATGTATGGCTCGACATGCTAGTTCACTATAAACCTGGCTCTGATACCAACTTGTCACACCCCCGAACCAGACGGCGGAAACGTCCGGGGGCTGTCGTGACTCAATTGAATACCATAACATTGAATATATATGAAACAAAACAACATTCGTCACCATTCATCAACATAGTACAACCAGTAGTGTTTACATGTCATACATTGTTTTAACATTACATTCCCCAAAAATTAATTTGTTCAATTCATACAAAAATAAACTGCAACCGTCACTGAGTATGATTTCCCTTGATTCACTGGTTCCCTGAGAATACAAGTATTTTGAAAAACGTCAACATATGAAATGTTGGTGAGTTCATAAGTAGTGTTTGAAATCGAATGTTTATATTGCTTGAAAAACCACCAGAAAATCCGATATTTTCTGAAAAAGTAAAGCTTTCGAAAACGTTTGTGAAGATCCATAGGTATGCTTGTTTGTTTCTGTACTTGTAAAAAAAATGTTCATTGAAGATGTATGCGTTTCAAATCTGTATGTAATAAAAACCCTAGGGAAACCCGATGTTCCCCTAGTTCTTTTGGAATCCATTAAGTTGCGTTGAAACCATTACGAAAATAGCAGTGTCAGTCCCAGGCGACGTTGGAAGGTTCTCGAGCAATGATTATTTACTACAAACCCGCATTACACAAACGCCCAGTTTATAGTTATACTAACGAACCCGAAGGCGTCGTCCGTACTAATCACGTTATCCAATCGCCCGGACTAAGTGTAGTCCCACATCCGAAGAGAAAGAGGTCACGAAGACCCCGGTGACTCCATTAACCGGTTGGGGAAAATATGCGTGCGAGGGGTCCCCGACCCGCCTCGTAAAATATGCAGACTCTTCTAGCAATACCATGGACCCTTGGGGACCAGTGGTACAAGCCATTGAAAGTCACTCTACGTTGTGCCAAGTCGGTAAAACTCAACACTCCGTAGAAAATATGTGTCTTCGGGCCTTAAGATCAGGTCATTGGGCTAGCTAGGCCCAACAAGCAAGATTTTACACTTTTGGGGCCTGAAGATGGTGCGTAGACGTCTGTGCACACTCGTATGTATATGTATTACCAATCGTTATTTGTATGTATCGAAGAGTTAGTAGTTGTAGATTTCCATTGGCTCGAGACCGAGCCAATTCGTTTAACAACGACTTTTGGTATTGTAATGAGTTGTATTTCGTCGATAGTCGCGGTGTCATTATTTGATCAAGTTGTACATATTGAATTAGCCTTGAAATATTTCTGTTTTCAGCCCCTCATTAGTTGTAAAAATTTACATTTTCAACCCTTTTTATGTAATATTTCCCGGTTTGGTCCTTAAACTATTTTTCTTGACATTTTAACACCAAAAAGTATTGAAATTAATATTTTCCAGCATATTTTTCATAGAAAACAGTTTAAGCCCCTGAAAATGCAGTTTTTCTCGGTTTTAGCCCTTCTTTTCGCAATTTTGACAATTTTGGCCCAAATTGGAAAATTTTTGCAACTTTGGTCCTTTTTAAATTTAAAAAGCATTTTAAACCTTTGAAAAGGATTTGGGACACTTATAGTCCACTGTTTTACAGAAATTCACAGTTTTGGCCCTCCAAAACAGAAAAATTCGCATAATGGGCCTCCTTGGGCCGAAATTTTCATTTTTAGCCCAATAAGCTTGAAATTTATGTTTTTAATCCTCTAATTGAATATAATTCCAGAAATAGTTTTATGGAAGCTGTTTTGGCACATTTGATCCATCAGAATCTGTGAAATGTCAATTTGGGCCCTTAATTTTGTATTTTTCACATTTTTGGCCCAAAATGTGTGTTTTTAGCTTAAAGAAAATTGTTGCTAACCACTTAGCTATTTTTCTTGTATCACTTATTATGTAGGAACATATTTGAAGCTAAAATCATAAAACATAAGTTATATCTCGGTTTTGAGGGGTTTAATGGCTAGATCCAACATTAAAACACATATAAGCATACATATAAGCATGGAAATCATACAAGGCATACAAACACATATAGATCTACACTTTCACTTGTATTCCCCCCCCCCCCCCACAAAACTCATAAAAACAGAAAATAGGGGTATGAATCTCACCTTGAGGTGTTGGTTCGGTTTTGCAAGGAAAAATGGAAGGAAAATGAAGTGTTTTTGGCCTTGGCTCCCTTTGATGAAGATCTTGAGTTTTGAGATGATTCTAGGGTGTAAGATCACGATTTTTGTATAGATTAGGGAAGGATTTTGATAACAAAAGAATTTAAACCATAGATCTATGCATAATCTTACCTTAGAAGAAGAATATTGTGGAGATTTCCTCTTGAAAGCTTCCTAGAACTCGAGATTTTGGAGAGGGAAGAAGAGAGTGTTCTTGAGTGAATCTAGAGAGAATTTGAGATATTTTTGGTGTGTGTAAGTGTGTATGGCCGAGAGTGAGAGAGAGAAGGGAAGAAGAGGTGATATTTGAGGTGATGTGCATGGAGAAATGAGATTAGTGCATGGATATCCCATGGGTAAAGATGACGTGGCAACCAATGTCAACTTCTTTCCTTATCCTCTTGGGTTTGGGCCTTTGGGCCGAGAATGGTGGAAAAAAAAAGATTTTTGGGCTTTTTGCTCCTAAGCCCAATATTAGTGTTAATTAGGGTGTGTTTTAAGTCTAAAGGAGTGTAGTAGGATTTTTATGTTTTTCTTGAACTAGTTTTAGGTTATTCATGTATCAAGGCTCTTAATCCATTTCATTCATGACCTAAAATGTTGGAATAAGTAAATATGGGTCCACTTAGAGTCCAATTAGGGTTCTAAGCCCATAATAGTCTAATTGGAAGCCTATTGGTCCACTTGGATCCAATAAGGAAGTTCTAGTCCAAAATAGACTTAATAAGAACTTCTAGGGTCTCCAATTGTTTGATGACTATTTGTAGTTCTAGCATGTTGTATTTGATTGAAGTTTTTGATTCACATTAGCTTGAATGTATAGATTACATAGCTTAAAATTTACAGTTGTGACACTTTCAACAACATGAACATTTTGAGTTTGAATCAAATCTTTTGGAGTTTGATACTTGTGAATTTCTTGAATCACTGGCTTCCGATAAGGAATCATTCCTTCAAACGAATCACAAGAACACAAAATATCATCTGTTTGAACTCCAATTGAGCAAAAAACTTTTTCATCTTGAGAATCAACTTGAACTCCTTTTTCTTGAACATCAAGAACATCACATTGAACTCCATTGTTTTGAACTTCTTTTCCTTGAACATCATGAACACGATGAACATCATCAAGAACATGTTCTTGAGCTTCACGACAATTTGCATAATATTCAAGTCTATTTCTTCCCGGTTTACAATTAGCAAGAGGAATTCCTTTTATGACTTCACCATTCCTCTTATTTCTTCATCTTTCTTGATATGTTGTAATCAATCGATCAAACAGATCTTTGTTTTGATAAATTGGATAACCAATGTAATCTCCCTTTCTATCCCTTTCTCCATTTGACATAAGTGCATCTTCACTTTGCGATCCAACAGTCAATTGATAAAGAATGCATTCAAAAGAAGTGTATACGTATAGAAAACTTTCATTCCGAACCAACCATTGCTCCATAATTGCTTTTTTTCTTTTGAATCAAATGTTATGAACTTGAGTTTTCTAGAAAGAGAAAGTGTAAATCAAGTAGATCTCTAGAGAGAGAAAGTGAATATGAACCGAATTCTAGTGAGAGAAAGTGGTACAAACAAGTATTCTAGAGAGAGAAAGTTGAATTATGGATCAAATCAAGGAAAAGTTCGACTTCTAGAACACAAAAACACTCTAATCACGAAGATCCATAAGAACATGAAGAATCACCAAATCAAAATAGCCATCAAGGATCAATTCTTGATGAAATCAAGAACACCCGCTCTGATACCAATTGTAGTGGTGTTGATTATGATGGCATGTGCGGAATTAGAAAGATATAGTGATTCATCATGTAAAATAAAAAACACAAGTAGTAAATAAATCTTTGTAAGCTCTTATTAGATCTAGAAAGATTATACAAATGGGTTTGTATACAATTTCTCTCTTTAGTCTAACACTCCAAATGGACTCTTACATAATGGGAGTCACTCACTTCCTATTTATAGGAAAAGACTCAACCCATTTACACATACAAAGAGGAAAGCCTAAAACATTACATCCAAGCATGACTTTGCACCCTAACATAACCGATCAGAGGCGTGTAAAAAACATATGTTTGGAACCGCTCTTCTATCTTATACGACCAACACTTCCGGCCATCTAGTCTTGTTAGGAGCATGGGTTTCCATTACCCCTGGATTGGAAACAACTGGTTCATCGTACAAAAAAGAGCCACCAGTTGAATAGCAAAGAGAATCCCATGGATTTGGATGTTCAAGTAAGAGCTTGGAGATGATCTCTTCTTTTTTTCCTAATTGAATACCAATCTCGCATGCCCATTGACAAACAATTCAAAATCGGTGATTTTAAAACTTCAAAATACATAAATAGAAGTAAGCATATCATTATCATTAGTTCATTACGCCTCCTATGAATTTCAATGACAAAACAACGGGATGAAGGCTAAACACAAGGTGTAGATAAAAAGGGGAAGCATGCATGTATAACCTAAGTTTGTACCTTGAAAACTACAACAATCCCCTGGTTTAATCTGAAATTTAACAGAAGATGCCTACTTAAAGCGATAGTTTAATACCTACCATGGGATTCGAAGAACTACAGTTAAATCTCGGCTTCAGAAGGCATGGAGGAGGTGTAATTTTATCGATAAGAAGCCTAGAAGCAATATGCTCGTAGTACGCTGCGTTTTCCGCTGGGATTGTTCGATTATACAGTCTTTGCGATCGAAGATTTGAACGAACAACTTCTCCAACGTCATGTTCACCGACGATGAACCAAATCCATCAAGGACCTCTTTTTTCCTGATTTAATTGTTATTGAAGCGCAGATTTGAACTCAAAATTTTGGATTCGGAGCTGGAGAGTGCGGCGCTGTCCGAGCTTGGCATGTCTGACCTTGGTGGTGGTGGTGGTGGGGGGGGGGGTTCTCCGGCCGTTCACGACCTTACTAGCGGTAGCAGCACCTGTGAGTTCATTTATCCGACGTTAGTATGGACACAAGGCGATTGCGAGTTGACGGAAGGGGGTAGCGGCGCCGTGATCGGAGGAATAAATGGGTAATGGCGGCTGGAGGGACAAGGGCCAAAACACCCCTTTAAATCGTCATATTGGTTTAAAAAAGGGATGGAAAAAGCCTAGGTAGCTAAGTTAATGGTTACCATAATTATAGGCTATTATTTGTGGAACCTAATTATCAAATTACCTATTTACCCTTATTTATTTATTTAATTATTTATTTTTATTTTAAATTTTGATTGGCCCACATTTATGCATACAATAACACAATACTTACTTTAAACACTTCAACCTAGCTCTCTCTCTCTCTCTCTCTCTCTATATATATATATATATATATATATATATATATATATATATGGGTGAGATCCATTGAGAACTCATAGTTTCTCGAGAACTTGAGAACTAAAGGTGGAGCGTTAGATCAAAATTAACTCATTAATGGCATGATCGTCATCTTACCTATCTCATTTAATGTTTATGTTTTTTTGTTATTGGAGAGGATTACCAGGGATTTCATAACCAAATTACCCAAGACAACAGATGGATTGGACGCTATATGGGTGATTATCGATCGGTTAACCAAATCCGTCCATTTCCTACCAATAAAAGAGACATTCAAGATGGAAAGGTTAACACGAATCTACATAAAAGAAGTGGTAAGGTTGCATGAGGTGCTGATATCCATTTTCTCTAATCGAGATAATAGATTCACCTCTCGATTTTGGCAGTTACTCCAGAAGGCACTGGGGACCCAGCTCGATATGAGCACTGCTTATCACCTTCAGACTGACGGCCAATGCGAGCGAACCATTCAAATGTTAGAAGATATGCTTAGAGCTTGTGTAATAGATTTTGGCAGGGCATGGGATACCCGATTTCCCCTAATCAAATTCTCATACAACAACAACCATCACACAAACATTAAGGTTGCTCCTTTTGAAGCCTTGTATGACCGGAAATATAGATCACCTCTTTATTGGGCTGAAGTGGGAGACACTCAGCTGGCAAGAGGGAAAACATCGAACAAGACTCTTACAGGCCCCGAGATCATTCGGGAAACGACAGAGAAAATAGTTCAAATCAAAGCATGACTCCAAGCATCGCGAGACCGACAAAAGAGCTATGTTGATAAAAGGCAAAAGCCTGTGGAATTCCAAGTAGGCGATCGTGTACTACTGAAAGTCTCTCCCTGGAAGGTGATGGTACGATTCGGAAAGCGGGGCAAGCTAAACCCATGATACAACGGGCCATTCGAGATTTTTGCCCGGATTGGTCCAGTGGCCTACAGACTACAACTACCCCCATAACTTAACAACGTACACCCAGTATTCCACATGTCAAATCTGAAAAAGTGCCTATCAGATGAAACTTTTGTTGTTCCCCTGGATGAGATTGAGGTGAATGAGAATCTCATGTTCGTCGAAGAGCCGGTAGAAATCATGGACAGAGAGGTAAAGCGTACAAAACGAAGCCGCATTCCGATTGTGAAGGTTCGATGGGAACGCGAAGATCAAATGATGCAAAAGTACCTTCACCTTTTCTCTAGTTCCTAAAAACAACTTTCTAAAGAATTTCGGGAGGAAATTCCCTTTAACGGGGGACGATGTCACAACTAGCATTTTAGGGCTAGGAAATTTTGTTCATGTGTAACTAACTTTCGATGCATCTTGTAACCCTAAGTATTATGTTATACATGTTATTCATTCAACAACAATAATTCGAATCAAAATTCAATTTTTGCAAGCCCTAAACCTAATTCAATACACTATATTCACTCAACTTTGGGCTTGAAACCTTAACTTCCCGGTTTAAATTCTGATTGGACCAAGATCCTCTTATTGGCCCTAATGGACCAATAAACCCTCAACTTGATTCTTTTGGGCTAAGAAACCTCATTTGGGCCCTAGTTGGACCCACATTCAATAAGCAATATCATTTTGGGCCATAAGACTCATCTGGGCCTTATTGGGCCGAAAACCATCTTCTTTAATTATATGGGCCGAAACCCATTCCTTCTATCACTTTGGGCCGTAAACACATATCTAGGCCTAATGGGCCGAAAATTTCCTTATTAGACCTTAAATTTTCGGTTGATATTCAATACTAGCCAATGTTTTAAAAAGCGGTTTTTTAGTTGAACCGGTATGGTGACCGGTTCCCGGTTCAACCGCCGGGTGAACCAGATTCTATATTTTTCATGTTTTTTTTTCTATTTTCCTATACATACATACATATATAAATTATGAATTTGATTTTAAAAGTTCAAACATTGAGTATACATATAAAAATAATTTGTAGATAAATTCAAATACATTAAAATAACACATAACCATAAGTTTTAGTGTTTTACATCAATCCATATATGTCAAAATGAAAATAAAATATAATACCGAAACAAAAGAGAGTTTTAGATGAATACAAACACATCAAAAAAATTTATAAAATTTACCATATGTTTTTATTTAGAAAAAACTAAATAGATTTGAAAAAAATCACCAAAGTTTATTATGTAAATGGTTCTTTTTCATGTGGTTTTATTAGATTTAACCGGTTCAACCGTTTTATTTTGACCGATTCAACCGGGTTTTTCTAAAAACCGGCCAATTCAATCCGGTTTAGAAATAAATATAAAACCAGTGATAGTTGAACCGCTCCCTCTCCCGGTTCCCGGTCTAACCGGTTTGACCGGCCGGTTCAAACCGGTTTTTAAAACATTGATACTAGCCCAAAATTCCTTTTCTTTCCACCCCACCTCCATTATCGGTTATATATATATATATATATATATATATATATATATATATATATATATATATATATATATATTAAATGAAGGGTAGATAAGGGAGTGACACATCATTTTTGTATAATGGTAATCTATGCATTAACGCCCATATTTCTAGGTCCAAGATTGTTAACCACCATGTAATAGCCACACTAATACTTCCCTCCTTGTTCTTAAACTCTCGGCCCTTCCACCCTCACTTCATCTAAATTTCAACCTCCATTTCTCTCTAAATCACAAAGAACATCTTTCCTTTTCCTTCAAGAAATTGTGTGTGCTTGTGTGTGTGTTCAAGAATACTTCATCAAAGTTCATTCATTCTTGGTAAGTTACATCTAAGTTTAACTTTATTTTTATGATAAACTTATCACTCATAAACACTCTATTTCGTGATTCTTTCTTCTTAGAACTCCCTAAGTCCGAAAATCTCATCAAATGAGCAAGCTAGACCGAAAACACCTTCAATCCCTCTCATTTCTTCATCAAAACCGAATCCAACACCCAAGGTGAGCTTCATACCCCCTTTTTTCGGTTTTACTATGTTTTGGGGGAGAATACAAGTTGGTTTTTGTTAGATCTAAGTATTTATGCATGTATGTGTGTATTTCATGTTATATGTTGTGAATATGTCATGAAAGCTTGCTAAACCCTCACAAAATTCGAAATACCTTCCAAATATTGGTGATATTTGTATATAAACTCTTAGAAGTAACTTTGTATTATGGTGAAAAGATTAAACATGTAAAAGTTACTAGAAAAACAAAGAAATAATGCAAAAGGGCCATTTTTTGATAAATAAACAAAAAGTGAGCCTTTTTGTGACAACTCACTATTTTGAAAGGACCAAAAGAGTCATTTTTGGATAGAAATGGGTTTTTAAGACATTTACGGTTTTGTAGGGGTCAAATGTGTTATTTTTGACAAATTAGGCCTATTTTGGGCTTTCACGGTTTAATGGGCTAAAACGGTCATTTTTCAGAAAAAAGGGGCCTTATTTGGAAATTCATGGTTGCATGGACTTTAAATGTAAATTTTTGTCCTTAATGGACTTAAAATGTCATTTTTATCAAAATAGGCCATATTTACAAACTTTCGGTTTTTAATGGGCTTAAAATGTCATTTGAAATGAAAATGGACATTTGTGGTAAATTTTGGTTTTAGTGGCCAAATAATTAAAATTTGACATAAGTGGATTTTATTGAAAAATCTTGATTATTTGGGCGAAAAAGAGCATTTCTAAGGAAGGTGGGCCTTTTATGTCATTTTGGTAGTAATTGAGCTAAAATGAGCGTTATAATAACAAAAGGGCTAATTACGTCATTTTCACTTTAATTGGGCCTTGTATATTTATTACATGTTTATTGGGTCTTAAATACCGATTTACATTATTATTGGGCCTTGTGTTCTCATTACATGTTATTTGGGTATAGGCCCATTGATTTTCTTATGGGGTCTCACGGTACATTTTATGTTAATCGGGTCAATAACAAACAATACTTGACACTTTGATAAAAATAAATGGTATTTCCATTACCAATGTTTTGTAATCAAATGCATACTCGTAACATTATTTTAAAACGGTAAACAATGTGATACACTGTTCGCGTAAATTTAGTTAAGGTTCTTGTGAGACGTTCTTTCATTCGTACCTACCTAGTGTACAACCGTAAGTCCTGTAGTTATAACCAGAGTCTCCTGGAGGGAGAGAGAGAGAGTTTGTGTATAGATCTATACGGGGTTGACAACCCCGCACCTGGGTTGTTCGCTATAGCTAGACTAGGCCAGTCTAGATGACAAATGTCTTACCTTAAACAAGTCGACGCCTGAAAAACGTCATGATAGACAGATTAGTCATATCAAGCATGGTTATAACGACTCACATAGAGATTAACAAACATTGTAAATTTAAGGAATACATATACTATACTTATGATACATTGTACGGATTATACATTCATTACACTACTCGGGTCTAAGGGTACTAAGAACACAACTCTTTTACAAGTAGAAAATATCGGAACACTCATTTTATACACTGTCAAAACACAAGAACACACATGCTTAAAAACTAGATTTGAAACAAAACCCTCAAACCATTTTCAACAAAAAATATCAGATTTTCTGGTGTTTACAAAATGATACAAAAGTTTTTCATACAAACATGCTTATGAACTCACCAACATTTTATATGTTGACTTTTTCAAAATAACTTGTATTCCCATGGAATCGTTAAGTAGGTTGGTCATCAAGAACATGTGGATTTTTTTGGTATTTTTGTTATCATCATACATTAAATATTTGGAATGTAATTTGTAAACCAACACACCTATGTAAACTATGATGGTTGTTATATTTCATGTGTGATGATGATGTTGTCTATGATTCAATTATATACACTGTGATGATATTACAAGATGAAGTCACCCGTCCCTGCCGTTTCTGCTGTTCTGGTTCGGGGGTGTGACAAATTGGTATCAGAGCAATGTTTATAGTGAACTGACATATCTAATCATACAAGATAAACACATTGGGACTAAAATACTCTGAACAAAAGTAAAATACATACCTATGTGTTCATTACTACAATAAGAAGAAAAGATCTTTGTAGGAATTGAACTTCGTGGTTAAACTCAGGCAGTTATGTAATCATATTGGGGGTAAATATAGCCGGATCCACTATATTTATTCAAAATACGACCAACATGTGCCAGGGAGTGATCGTGTTGGGTAATGAATCTAAAAACTTATCAACCTCGTATCCAAAAAGTTTTAAGAAACTCAAACATAAACAATTTAAATACTATAGGAGTATTCTCACATGCTATCCCTTTTTATTCCTGCATTCATATAGTTATGTGCAGATTCTATGGCCGAATTTCATCTCCCCAGGGATCCTTACTTCTCCAACCAGGGGAACAGAGGATGGGTAGAGCCGGAACCAGATGAGGAACCCGAAGAGGGACCAACAGATCCGGTGGTGGACTTCCAGGAGGAGGAGTCTGATAGGGACGATGCAGATGACTTGGACGCGGAGTCCAAAGTCAACAGTCCACCATATGTAGCTAGGGTGCCCCCGCATAGGATGGGTCCTAACGTCCCTACGCCCCCATGGGCACATGAGATCTAGAGATGGAGTCGACACCAGGGGATGCGTCCCCCATTCGGCATGAACCGAGACTATTACCACCTTAGTCACGACGGACCTGTAGACCAAGCCCTACCAGTGATGGTTAGGAGGACGCATGATATTGGTGAGCAGGCACAGGTGACCGCCGGTCAGATGGTTGTGATGAGGGCTGTGGTTGAGCGCGGAGAGAAACTGACTCATGAGGTGGTTAGGGACTACCAGGAGAGACAGGCAGCATTGGAGGCCTGACTACGTGCCACTAAGCGTTATTTGGCCAGACTTCAGGGTGCATCCACCTCATCATCAACACCACCAGAAGACATACGCCGCGAGTAGGATTTGCTCTCTCTTCACCGCCCCTATTCTTTTCATGTACTATTGTATGTAGGACCGACTTTATGATTAAGTGACTACACTACTCATAGAGCCTTTATGCCGATGGATTTTATTTTCTCTATGCACTATACGTCTTACAAAGGAGAATTTTCACGCATTGTACTACAAAGTTTATCATTAATGAAATGGTTCTATGTTTTATTTATGATGTTGTTATTTGCTATGTGTTCTATTTTTTCATGATATTGTAGGAATTCACTTATATGCACAAACGAACCACCGAAACCACTATATGCCAAAGGAACCCAAAACTACAGACTGCTATGTACTCACCAACTTCCTGTTCCATGACAGAAGATGCCTCAAAGACCGATACACGGAAACAGCAACATGGCACCACCACCACCACCGCCTCCGCCGGAGGTAAACTCTGCTGCATTCCAGGCAGCAGTATCGGCAGCGGTCACCACATCATTAGCTCATATTCATAATGGAAACAATGGTGGCAGAAATGGTTAAGGAACTGGAAGCTCAAACCAAGGAATGAACCAAGGGCCTACAAAATTATGCACCTACAAAGATTTCTCAAATGCCAAACCTTGAACATTCAATGGAACTGGTGATGTGATAGCCTTGAAGCGCTGGATTAAAAAGACCGAGTTCATCTTTGATATCTGCAAATGTTTGGTGGAAAGCATGGTGAAGTTCGCAGCCTGCACATTTGTTGACTAAGCCCTATCCTGGTGGAATGGTCATATGAAGGCCATGACTTTGCCAGTCGCAAACGCTATGCCTTGGGGAGAACTTAACGAGATGTTGATGGCAGAATATTGTCCCCGTAGGGAAGTACAGAAACTAGAACAAGAGTTATGGAACCTCACAGTGCAAAAATCAGACGTCAAGGCATACATCTCAAGGTTCAGTGAACTAACCCTTCTGTGCCCGGGTATGATCAGTTCATAGGGAAAGAAGATTGAGCGGTTCATTTGGGGATTAACTTCCCCAATCCAAGGAAACATGATTGCAGCAAACCCTGAGACTTTTATTAGTGAGAAAAGGCTAGCTCAGAAGCTTTACGATCATGGCAATAAGAAGAGGACCAAAACTGTTGAGACTGAGACCAAGAAAGAAGGGAATAACAAGAAAAATGGGGAAACAAACGAAAGGGGCGACAGAACCAGGGATCCTCTAAAAAGCATCAAACCGTAGCAGTCCATGCTGCTACCTCTCAAGTTGCGCCAGCACCAGCTGCTCCAACCTCATCTGCGCAAACTACTACCAGGCCATACTCAGGAACCTTACCAAAATGTAACAAATGCAACTACCACCACAATGGAGAGTGTAGAGAAATATAGTGTACCAACTGCAACCGCAACGGGTACACCGCCCGGTACTACAAATCTCAACCCCAATAGAACCAACAGCCAAACAACAACAACAACAACAGCAACAACAACAACTACTACAACAACAACAACAACAACAACAAAAATAACGTCGGGGCCAGTCATAGTTGTTATGGATGTGGAGGAACTGGCCGTTTTAGACGAAACTTCCCCAAAGCCAACAACCAAGGAGCAGGAGGATTAGGTCGGGTCCTGACATTGGGTCACGGAGAGGCAGTTCAAGACCCGACGGTTGTTACTGGTATGTTTTCCCTCAACAACACTTACACATGCATTCCATTTGATACTGGAGCTGAGCGGAGCTTCGTGAGTAATAAATTCAAACACTTACTAAACCAACAACCCCAAAAGCTAAGCGGAGACTTCACGGTGGAGATGACTAATGGGAAAACCGAAACAACCGAAGACGTTTACATAGGATGCATGTTAACATTAAACAACCACTCATTTCAAATAAATTTGATGTTGGTTTATATATTAGGAGTTTTGATGTGATTATAGGCATGGATTGGTTAAGCCCCCATCATGCCGACATTATATGCCATGAGAAGGCCGTTCGCCTTCACCTCCCCAACGACGAAACCCTTATAATTCACGGTGATAAACCTTGCGCCAATCTCCATCTTATCTTGTGCATCAAGGTACAAAAATGCCTGCACAAGAAAAAAAAATTATGCCTTCCTCGCCCATGTTGTAGATAAAACAAAAGAGGAAATAAACATTAAAGATATCCCAGTGGCATGTGAATTTCCGGTCGTATTTCCCGAAGATCTTCTGGGAATACCCCCAGAAAGCCAGGTCGAATTTCGAATTGACCTAGTACCCGGAGCCACATCAACTGCCAAATCACCCTACAGGTTAGCTCCTGCCGAAATACAGGAGTTATCTAGCCAATTGAGCGAACTTTTAGAAAAAGGATTCATCAGGCCGAGCTTCTCACCCTGGGGAGCTCCAGTCTTGTTTGTAAAGAAGAAGGACGGATCCTTCAGAATCTGCATCGACTATCGTGAGTTGAACAAGCTCACTATCAAGAACCGACCAACTCCCTCGGATTGATGACCTATACGACCAGCTCCAAGGAGACATCTATTTTTCTAAAATAGATTTAAGGTCTCGTTAACATCAGCTATGAGTTCGGGAAGAAGACATCCCCAAAACTGCTTTCCGAACCCGATATGGTCATTATGAATTCGCTGTTATGCCCTTCGGTCTGACAAATGCTCCTGCAACATTTATGTACCTCATGAATTGAGTCTGCCGCCTATTCCTCGATGATTTGGTAATCGTTTTCATTGATGACATACTCATATACTCTCGAAGTAAGGAGGAGCACGGTCAGCATCTACGCCAGATTTTGGAAACTCTTAGAGCTGAAAGGCTATATGCAAAACTCTCCAAATGCGAGTTTTGGATTTGTAGTGTGAATTTCTTGGGTCATGTAGTCAGTGAGGAAGGAATTCATATGGATACTTCCAAGATCAAAGCTTATGAAGGTTGGACGATTCCAATAATGCCAACATAAATCAGGTAATTCTTGGGCCTTGCTGGTTACTATAGAAGGTTCATTCAGAACTTCTCCAAGATTACCAAGCCTCACACCACCCTCACCCAAAAAGACATACCCTTCAACTGGACGGACAAACAAGAAGCTTCCTTTCAAACCCTGAAGCGAGCCCTCTGTAGTGCTCTGTTATTCTCTTTGCCAGAGGGAACCAAAGACTTTGCAGTATATTGCGACGCTTCAAATCAAGGGTTATGCTGAGCTCTTATGCAGCGTGGAAAAGTGATAGCTTACGCGTCTAGACAATCGAAAACCCACAAAGTAAACTATACCACCCATGATCTCGAGTTGGGAGCTGTGGTCTTCGCCCTAAAAACTTGGAGGCACTACTAAGTGCACCATCTTCACAGACCACAAAAGCCTCCAGCATATTCTGAACCAAAAAGAGCTGAACATGAGGTAGCGACGATGGGTCGAACTGCTAAATGACTATAGATGCGAGATCAAGTACCATCCATGCATGGTTAACGTGGTGGCCGATGCTCTGTGTAGGAAGGAATACTCGGATCGCTGAGTGAAAACACTAACAATAACCATGCAGTCCCACCTAACCTCACAAATCAAAGAAGTTCAAATGAAGGCATTGAAGCCGGAAAATTCCGCGAATGAAGCACTGCGTGGAATGGATAAAAATATTGAAGTCAAAGAAGATGGAACTTACTATTTCATGAATTGAATCTGGATTCCAAAATTTGGGGGATTCAAATATGTGACCATGAATGAAGCTCATAAGACACGATACTCCGTCCATCCAGGTTTCGAGAAGATGTACCCGGACATTAAACAACATTATTGGTGGCCGAACATGAAAGCAGAGATTGCCACTTATGTGGGTAAGTGTCTCACTTGTGCCAAATTGAAACTGGAATATTAGAATACCTTGGGATTGTTACAGCAACCAGTAAAACCCGAGTGGAATGGGAAAGGATTACCATGGATTTCATAACCAAATTACCCAAGACAACAGACGGATTGGACGCTATCTGGGTGATTGTCGATCAGTTAACCAAATCTGCCCATTTCCTACCAATAAAAGAGTCATTCAAGACGGAAAAGTTAACATGAATATACATAAAAGAAGTGGTAAGGTTGCATGGGGTGCCAATATCCATTATCTCTGATCGAGATAGTAGATTCACCTCTTGATTTTGACAGTCGCTCCAGAAGGCACTGGGGACCTAGCTCGATATGAGCACTACTTATCACCCTCAGAGCGAAGGCCAAAGAGAGCGAACCATTCAAACGTTAGAATATCAGCTTCGAGCTTGTGTAATAGATTTTGGCAGGGCATGGGATACCCACTTTCCCCTAATCAAATTCTCATACAACAACAGCTATCACACAAGCGTTAAGGTTGCTCCTTTTGAAGCCTTGTATGACCGAAAATACATATCACCTCTTTGCTGGGATGGAGTGGGAGACACTCAGCTGGAAAGAGGGAAAGCATTGAAAAACACTCTTACAGGACCCGAGATCATTCGGGAAACGATGGAGAAAATAGTTCAAATCAAGGCACGACTCCAAGCATCGCGAGACCGACAAAAGAGCTATGCTGATAAAAGGCAAAAGCCCCTAGAATTCCAAGTAGGCGATCGTGTACTACTAAAAGTGTCTCCCTGGAAGGGGATGGTACGATTCAGAAAGCGAGGCAAGCTAAAACCATGATACATCGGTCATTCGAGATTCTTGCTCGGATTGGTTCGGTGGCCTACAGACTATAACCACCCCTAACTTAACAACGTCCACCCAGTATTCCACGTGTCAAATCTAAAAAAGTGTCTATCAGATGAAACCTTCGTTGTTCCCCTGGATGAGATTCAGATGAACGAGAACCTCATGTTCGTCGAAGAGCCGGTTGAAATCATGGACAGAGAGGTAAAGCGTACAAAACAAAGCCGCATTCCGATTGTGAAGGTTCGATGGAACGTAAAGCGCGATCCGGAATTCACATGGGAACGTGAAGATCAAATGATGCAAAAGTATCCTCACCTTTTCTCTAGTTCCTAAGAACAACTTTCAAAAGAATTTCGGGAGGAAATTCCCTTTAACAGGGGACGATGTCACAACTAGCATTTTAGGGCTAGAAAATTTTGTTCATGTGTAACTAACTTTCGATGCATCTTGTAACCCTAAGTATTATGTTATACATGTTATTCATTCAACAATAATAATTCGAATCAAAATTCAATTTGTGCAAGCCCTACACCTAATTCAATACACTACATTCACTCAACTTTGGGCTTGAAACCTTAACTTCCCGATTCAAACTCTGATTGGACCAAGATCCTCTTATTGACCCTAATGGACCAATAAACCCTCAACTTGATTCTTTTGGGCTAAGAAACCTCATTTGGGCCCTAGTTGGACCTACATTCAATAAGCAATAGCATTTTGGGCCATAAGACTCATAATGGGCCTTCTTGGGCCGAAACCCATTCCTTCTATCACTTTGGGCCGTAAACACATATCTGGGCCTAATGGGCCGAACATTTCCTTATTGGACCTTATATTTTCGGTTGATATTCAATACTAGCCCAACATTCGTTTTATTTCCACCACCATCTCTATTCTCGGTTATATATATATATATATATATATATATGTGTGTGTGTGTGTGTGTGTGTGTGTGTGTGTGCGTGTGTGTGTGTGTAAAAAAATATAATAAATGAAGGGTGGACAAGGGAGTGACACATCATTTTTGTATAATGGTAATCTATGCATTAACCCCCATATTTCTAGGTCCAAGATTGTTAACCACCATGTAATAGCCACACTAATACTGCCCTCCTCCCCCTTAGGCTCTCGGCCCTTCCATCCTCACTTCATCTAAATTTCAACCTCCAGTTCTCTCTAGAACACAAAGAAATCTTTCCTTTTCATTCAAGAAATCGTGTATGCTTGTGTATGTTTTCAAGAATACTTCATCAAAGTTCATTCATTCTTGGTAAGTTACTTCTATTCAAGAAGTTTAAATTCATTTTTATGATAAACTTATCACTCATAAACACTCCATTTCGTGATTCTTGCTTCTTAGAATTCCCTAAGTCCGAGAATCTATTCAAAGGAGCAAGCTAGACCGAAAACACCTTCATTCCCTCACATTTCTTCATCAAAACCGAATCCAACACGCAAGGTGAGCTTCATACCCCCTTGTTTTCGGTTTTACTATATTTTAGGGGAGAATACAAGTTAGTTTTGTGTTAGAACTAGGTATTTATGTATGTATGTGTGTATTTCATGTTATATGTTGTGAATATGCCATGAAAGCTTGCTAAACCCTCATAAAATTCGAAAAACCTTCCAAATATTGGTGATATTTCTATACAAACTCTTAGAAGTAACTTTGTATTATGTTGAAATGATTAAACATGCAAAAGTTACTAGAAAAACAAAGAAATAATGCAAAAAGGGCCATTATTGACAAATAAACAAAAAGTGAGCCTTTTTGTGACAACTCACGGTTTTGAAAGGACCAAAAGAGTCATTTTTGGATAAAAATGGGTTTTTAAGACATTCACGATTTTTGTAGGGGTCAAAAGTGTTATTTTTGACAAATCGGGCTTGTTTTGGGCCTCCACGCCACAGTTTAGTGGGTTAAAATGCTCGTTTTTCATAAAAACGGGCCTTATTTGGAATTCACAGTTTCATGGGCTTGAAATGTAAAATTTTGGCCTTAATGGACTTAAAATGTCATTTTTATCAAAAAAATGGGCGTTATTTACAAACTTTCGGTTTTTAATGGGCTTAAAATGTCATTTGAAATGAAAATGGGCCTTTTGTAAATTTTGGTTTTAGTGGCCAAATAATTAAAATTTGATAAAAGTGGGATTTTATTGAAAAATTCTTGATTATTTGGGCCAAAAAGGTCATTTCTAAGGAAAATGAGCATTTTGTGTTATTTTGGTAGTAATTGAGCTAAAACAAGCGTTGTAATAACAAACGGGCTAATTACGTCATTTTCACTTTAACTGGGCCTTGTAAACTTATTACATGTTTATTGGGCTTTAAATACCTATTTTCATTCTTATTGGGCCTTGTGTTCTCATTACATGTTATTTGGGCCTTATAGGCCTATTGATTTTCTTATTGGGCCTCATGACACATTTTATGTTAATCAGGCCAATAACAAACAATACTTGACACTTTCATAAAAACAAATGGTATTTTCATCACCAATGGTTTTGTAATCAAATGCATACTCGTAACATTATTTTAAAACGGTAAACAATGTGATACACTGTTCGCGTAAATTTAGTTAAGGTTCTTGTGAGACGTTCTTTCATTCGTACCTACCTAGTGTACAGCCGTAAGTCCTGTAGTTATAACCAGAGTCTCCTGGAGGGAGAGAGAGAGAGTTTGTGTATAGATCTATACGGGGTTGACAACGGCGCACCTGAGTTGTTTGCTACAGCTAGACTAGGCCAGTCTAGGGTGACAAATGTCTTACCTTAAACAAGTCAACGCCTGAAAAACGTCATGATAGACAGATTAGTCATATCAAGCATGGTTATAACGACTCACATAGAGATTAACAAACACTGTAAATTTATGGAATAAATATATACTATACTCATGATAAATTGTATGGATTATACATTCATTACACTACTCGGGTCTAAGGGTACTAAGACCACAACTCTTTTACAAGCAGAAAATATTGAATTTTCTGGAACACTGTACAAAACAAGAACACACATGCTTTACTACTAGATTTGAAACAAAACCGTCAAACCATTTTCAACAGAAAATAGTGGATTTTCTGGTGTTTACAAAATGATACAATTTTTTTTCATACAAACATGTTTATGAACTCACCAACATTATATATGTTGACGTTTTCAAAATAACTTGTATTCTCATGGAATCGTTAAGCAGGTTGGTAATCAAGAACACGTGGATTTTGTTGTATTTTTGTTATCATCATACATTAAATATTTGGAATGTAATTTGTAAACCAACACACCTATGTAAACTATGATGGTTATTATATTTCATGTGTGATGATGATGTTGTCTATGATTCAATTATATACACTGTGATGGTATTATAAGATGAAGTCACCCGCCCCGGACGTTTCCGCCGTTCTGGTTCGGGGGTGTGACAGAATTACATCTTATTTACATGTAAATATGCGATTTACATTCACAAGCAAATGATGCAACGATGTGAAGAATGAAATTTATTTTCTCATGAAGTATAGAATACATAGACGCTACAAGAACACATAATAATGACAAATGTATAAAAATGGAACATCAAGTAAATATTAAAAAGAGATATGGCTGATAGTTGTGTGTGTGGCTTTAACCACATTGTGTAATAGTGAAAAGAAATGCTCCAATACCATAGGCCTATGGAAAAAAACTATGCCAATCCTCTGAGCTGATTAGTGTTTCTTACCAAACCCTAAAATGGGATTTGGCAAACAAGCCTTTTTGAGATTCCAGCCTTGATTATTTGTATGTTTTAGGAGACCATTTCTTTCACCATACATGTAGAGGCTAAACTAACACACGAACAAATAAAAAAATCTTGATAGAAATGGAAGAGAAGAAAAAAAGAATTAGATGTAGTTCTAAAAATGGGAAGTTATCTATAAATACCAATTGTTAAGAAAGTCAAAGCATCCCACCGTGCTCTAGTCAAGGCAACATTAGTCCTTTGATGTCTAGAAGTGAATCCAACATTCCCATGGCTATTCGATCTTACAGTAGATAAAATTATGATATCTTCTTCTCACCCTGAAATCCATCGATTGACTTTATATTTAATGAAAATCCATTACGTTTGTCATACTTGTAACGAAGTTTCTATTCAACTGATACAACTTGTGCAGCATAAGGAGATACAACACCAATGCTAAGCTTTTTCTTGGACTGCTGCCACTCAATAAACATGAAATTAATATGTGTTCAAGAAATCATGGAACATATAGCTTCAAATCTTCAAAGAAAAGGATTAGATGTCACACCCGCTAAAGCGGAAACGCAAGATATGACAGCGATAACGGTTTCATTGCAAAAGATAAAGATACATCACCATAACAGTATTTAAAAGTTTACAACCCATAGTTTAAAAAGAAACAAAGTACAAGTTTTCCAAAATAACATTGTTCATAATATAACTTCATAATAGCTTCAACACGTTGCAGCATGCTCTATGATGATGAATCTTTATATCCACTTACTAATTATTTCCTGAAAAAGCATGTAAAACGAGCGTCAACTATGAAAATAGTTGGTGAGTTCACAAGTTTATAAAATCGAGCTTGAAATAAGGCTTTTCGTAAATACAAGTACATTGCTTTAATGAGAAACAAAGTTGATTGCTATAATTGATAAACGAGTTCATTGCCATAATAAATAACAAGTTTATTGCTATAATGAGTAACAAGTTTCGTTGCTAAAATGAGTATACAAGTGTCGTTGCTAACATGGGAATACAAGTTTCGTATGTGCATAAAGTATAGTACGTGCATCAAGTTTCCATTCATGAGTTCACAAACCAAGCCTAATGACCGAATCGTGCCCTATTGACTACTATATGTATCGCAAACATAGTGTATAAAATGGTAAAATGCACTCAAGCGAATCGTGCGAGTGAGGAGTTGTCTACCTCCTGATAGCGCTATCCATAATAACCATAGGCTCAAAAGAGTTAATGAGTTGTGTCTAGAGATTCCAGGGACTTAACCGCGATACAGTCCTCATGAATTAAAGTAACATACACATACATACGAAATATAGCAACCAAGTTTCATACAAGTCAAAATAAATACAACGAACATAAAAATAGTTTAGGACATGCTTTTCCACCCCAAAACATTTAAAAACCGAAAATAGGGGATTGGTGAATACTCACAGTATGAAAAATATAGAAATCAAGTTTATGAGTCAATTAAATAAAACGACCATAAGTAGTTTAGGACATGCTTTTCCACCCCAAAACATAAAAACCGAAAATAGGGGAGTGCGTGAATACTCACAATATGAAAAATATAGTAATCAAGTTTATATGAGTCAATTAAATATAACGACCATAAGTAGTTTAGGACATGCTTTTCCACCCCAAAACATAAAAACCGAAAATAGGGGAGTGCGTGAATACTCACAATGTTTCGAGTAGATACAAGTAGTGCCTCGGAATGCACCAACGTCTTACTACTGGGATCCTACGACATCAAACACACACTAGTGAGTTTCCATGTCGAAATCTAATGCTAATATACTAAACTCTACATATAGTGAAATGCCAATTTATGTTTTAGTATTGAATTTTAGATTAATTGGTTACACTTTTTCTGAAATAGTGAAATTCTACAAGTCGTGCGATTAATTACAACTTTGGAATATTAATTTTCCAGATTTAGTAATATAAATTATAGGTATTTCTACACATTTAAAAGTGTTTTATATTACTAAAAATGTTAAATATTATCAAACAGTTTCCTAAAATTGTCAAACCTTGTATTTTTCATTGTAAATACAATAGAGGTTTTCCAGAAAATTTTCCTTGAATTTTTGATATGGTTAACTATTTTTCAAATTTTTAAGTCTTTATAACAACATAAATTCACGAAAAATATAGTATTAAAAGGATAAAAATTCTCAAATTTTTATTTTACTGTTATTAGACAATACTAATCTGGGAAAAATATAAAATTGGATTTCCAAGCTTTTTAATTATAGTTTATGATTTTTGAGCATTTATTCCAATAAAAATTGAAATAAATAGAAAACAGTTTCCCAAATTACCCAAACTTTTTATTTAACTTTTATTATACATAACTAGGCTGGGAAAAATATAAAAGATATTTTTCAGTGGGTAGTTCTATTTTTCCTTGTTTTATTCTTTTAAATAATCATCAATTGAAGAAATAATATTAAACAGTTAAAATAAATTACCAAAAAATTTTGTGTAACATCATTTACAGTATAAATAACCTGGGAAAAATACCAAAAGTGGTTTTCATATTGTATTATCCGGTTTTGGGTATTTATGTGTATTTAAGTGTAATTAACTTTAGAAATTAAGAGAAAAATAGTTTACAGTGGAGAGAAATCTTCAAAATTTTTATGTAACCTCCTACTGTATAACATGATGTTCTGGTAAACTGTCATGAATTGTGGATAATCAGAACTATTTTTCCCATTTTAAAACCATTATAATTACCAAAAATCGGGAAAAATAGCAAGGCATGATGAAAAATGTGGAAATTATTTTTCTGAGTCACCCATTACAGGTAAGGTATGCGAAAATTGTTAGATAAAATTTTCACACTCTCTAAAGTGGTTTTGTGATTTATTATATCCTAACAAAAAGAAAATCGGAAATCATACCAAACAGCAACAAAAATTGATGAAATTTAGTGAGGGGTCATTATCCATCATAAGGGTAATTCATGAATTTGTTCCGGATTTATTGATCTCTGGAAGTATTTTATGTGATTTATGCCCTTGGTTTCTAGCAATAATTTTAATAAATCAAAGAAATAATAAAAGCTTTTGGTATTTTACAGATTATCACATGCATGTGAGGGCTTTCAAAAGGAAAAATGTTCAAAATTTATTCAGGAGGGAAAATAGGGGTATTGAACCCAAACAAGTTAAGAAATGTTGCATGCAATGCTGCATGAGATGTAAATGTGGCTGATGTTCATGAATTTGTGTAGCCTATTCAGTGGGGTTTTAAGCCACGAAATTTTAGCCATCATTTACTGGATATGTTAAGTTTCTAAAGTATTTTTCCCCAGATTTATGGTTGGGTTTAAGGCCATTGATCATGCAAGGCACGGTTGGACAGGCCCAAACTGGTAACAAAAATGGGCTAAGGAGCGAGCTAAAGGTGCAACACTTCAGGTCCAAACAATCTACCCCTTTGCGTCAATTGGGGTGAGACTTCACTTCTGTTGTTTTGCTGCAGTACACTTCACCACTTTGAACACCTACGGAATGATAGCAAGCAGGACTTGACGAAAATCGATATACCATCTAATCATGTCAGTGAAATACTTCTTGTCACCTTCACTGTTCTGCTTGCATTTATGTATGATATCCAAAACGTGATCCAAGCAAGTTGTAGTGAAAAGATGTTTGTCAATTAGAGCGAACAAGCACTTTTGACCTTCGCCTCTAGTGAACATCACAAAGTTGAGCTTCGGGTCTATCTTCCCCATCTTCATTTTGTTGATGTCGCTAGATGAACCAATGGGTACCACCATTGGCTTCTTTTTAAGGAACGAAGCAATTTCTTGATCCATCTTTGCCACTTCTAGAATGTAGCACACCAACATCCTCTGGATGTAATCAATGATCGGCTCATATTCAACTGGATTGGTGAGCAAAAAGTTGTATAGCTAAATCTAGTCATGAGGATTGAGATTTGGTAGATCAGCCAGAGAAATTGTATGCTAAAAGTTAGCTGAACCTCTGGTCACCTTGAATTTAACATTGATAAATTTCCCTTCTGCAGTCAGTTTTAGTACCCTGACAGTCGTTATCTTTTGAGCGCTCCAGGTAAGATACTGAGGCTGAGCAAACTCAAGATAGTAGTCAATCAGATCCCTGTCGACTTTTGGGTCAGGATGGGGAACTTCAGCAATAGGAAGGAAATAGTTAAAGACAAATGCCTTTCGGGTTATTGGTGTGTCAAACTGAGAATCCCTAGAGTTCTCACGGTCTAGTGACACTACCGGCTCAAGCCAATGTGTGCTTGGACATTCGATAGCTTCCTTAATCAACTTTTCCACCGACCAAAGTGGAAAAAGCGTTTTCCTACTTTCCAAGAGATCGTGAGCTTCTTTTATTTTTCTCTCTTTCTCTTCGGCTTCCTTAGCAGCCTTAGCATTGAGATCAAGTTCCCTGTCCCTTTGCTTTCTCTTTAGAGCCTCAGCAATGGTCTCTTCTTCTTCATCACTATCTTCTAGAACACCTTTTCCCTTGTCCTTCTCACTAGAACCCGAAGCTTCATTACCCTTCGGTCGTTCAGTGGTGACCTTCAGTGGAATAGTTTTGCATGATCGAAATAGAATGAAGTACTTGTGAGACCGGTGTGGCCTAATAAACAAGTAGGTTTGGAACATATTTAGTGAGTTGTTGACATAAGTTTATTAGAAATCTCAAATAAAAAAAAACTTGGATCCTTTGGGAAGAAATGTCGTGGTGATGGACATTTTCATAAGGATCTCTCAAAATAAAAGGAGATTTTAAGGTACTTCCATAAAAGTGGTTTCGTTAATTCAAAGGTGAAAGCTAGGACATTTAATTGTTCACCGTCAATGCATTATATGTATTGAATTTTGGGTTTCACTTAACACGTAGTGACACGAAACTAAGATCATTAACACAGAAGTTGTGTAACCATAAACCTCAGTGGCAGTTGCTGAGAGTCTCAAGGGTTACATTCATGAAACGAATTATGATGGAGAATAAGTTTGAGGTGGCTGAAGAACCGAATGTACCTCTGCTATAAAAGATAGTCTGTCACACCCCAAAACCAAGAACGGAGGAAACGTTCTGGGGCGGAGGACGTCATGTACAGTATCACAACAATGAAAAGTAGTAAACAAGCAACAACATCATCCATTGCATTAATAATATAATTATTATAAAAGTGTTCTGTCAAATTTTGATAAACACTAAAGCATAAATCAAAATGAAAGATGAGTCTTGAATGAGCTCCATCTTCCTTTCTCCTTGCATCAGTACCTGTCTATGATGACCTGAGGATACAAGTAATTTTGAAAGCGAGTATCAGCTCTGAAGCTGGTGAGATCATAAGTCTTTTAGTGTCTTAATTTGTATGTAAGAATTTTTAAGTTTATGAACTGTAAGTATAAAAATGTTTGTAAAACAAATGTAAATGTTTGAAAAACTCTAGAAATCCCTATGATTCCTACTATTATATAAGGGTGTCTTCTACCAAGACCTAACTATTCTCAATGTAGTCTTCTACCAAGACTTAATTGTTCTAAATGTTCGTTTCATGTAAAAGTGTGTAATTTTCCCAAGTGTAACTATCATTAACAAAATATAGTTTTTACATTTATAATTTAAGTGAAAAGATCACTAAATATATGTACAGGGAAAATTAATGTAGTACTAAAATGTAGCGCTATAAGAACTACTGCTGTACTAACTACCTTAAACCGGATTTATATTAAGGCATCATGTGATTAATTGTACCATACTATTGACTGGTAACAACGACATAAGAATGGTCGTAAAAAGAAATGACGTTTGGTACCCGCAGACCTGCAGGTCCCGCTATAGCTAGCAGCAAGGTGTAGGATAGTCAATCCAGTATAGATCTATACGCAAACTCACGCTCTCCCTCTAAGAGACTCTGGCTACAACTCGGGCCATGACATTGAAGGCATGCTCCGATACAATGGATCACAATTATTAACGTATTCATATATATGTAATGTAATGAACTGTTCTAGCTGTAATGTACGTGCTCTCTACCTAGCAAGTATAGTAATGTTACTCGTTCTAGTATCGTTGTATATGTTCTCTTTCTAGTATAGTTGTATATGTTCTCTTTCTAGTATAGTTGTATATGTTCTCTTTCTAGTATAATTGTATATGTTCTCTTTCTAGTATAGTTGTATATGTTCTCTTTCTAGTATAGTTGTATATGTTCTCTCCTAGTATATATTGACTCATGAATGAACTGACTCAGGTATGATATCGCGTTCTAGTAATAGTTCTAGTATCTTCCTAAACTACCCATATAGTAGTTTACTAGTAATCTAACTGGTACGTATGGACATGGATGTATACCCTTGCTACCCAAGGGCATGGGATGAACTGGAAGGGCCTTTATGACTATATATGTACATATGATATATAACTAATATTTAAATGACCTTCGGACGAGTACCCGATATCCCACCAGACCACATCTCAAGCGCGAAAAGGAAATAGGGTGGATAGCCTTCCTAAGTCTTTTAAACATTTCTTATATAACTATACATATAGAGGCATGCAATTTATAATACAAAAGCATAAATAAGTTTTGTAAAACCTTTGAGCATAATTATTATCTTAAGAAAAGATCGACTTGATGTCAATCTATAAAACGGTTTGAAGGCATGGGTTT
Source organism: Lactuca sativa (assembly GCF_002870075.4). Taxonomy (NCBI): domain Eukaryota; kingdom Viridiplantae; phylum Streptophyta; class Magnoliopsida; order Asterales; family Asteraceae; genus Lactuca; species Lactuca sativa. Next base: position 107,983,366 of record NC_056629.2, on the reverse strand, counting down.
GATAAAACAATTTAGTATAAGGAAACATTTGATTGAATCACAATTGTAAATAAGTTTGAAATAAAACATACATAGTAAAATGTACAGTGTAATAAGGAGTTTTAAACATATAAAATGTTTATAAAAATCATTTGAAGGAAACTGTTCAGTAAAACGGCTAATGAATAGCCAATCATTTGCATGCTACTTATTAATCACATATGATTGATATGATAATTAGCATAATTCTACTTGTATCCCCCCATAAAACATTTAAAAAACTGTTAAAACATTGATTAAGGGGTATGAACTCACCTGTTGTGGGTGATACGAATGAACTTCAAGAGGTAGGACTGCTAGGTGTCAAGTGAAGTCTTGAACACACTCTATGATCCTAGTTAACATATAATTTCACATATATGTAACAAATTAGTCTATAAACAACTAATAAACAAGTCAAGACACCCTAGGACCATGTTAAACACCTTTATCAAGTGTTATTAGCCTCTAGGATTGCATCTAAGTGTTTGTATGGGAAGCTATTGTGTGTAGGGCTCAAGGAAAACTCCATAAGGGAGTTCACTACCCTAAAGACACTACTAAATGAGTTTATGGTCGTAAACTCATGAGTTTACGACCGTAAGCTCATACTTAGGTGACCATGTTGTGTTTGATGCTCTACAAGACTCTAAGAAGCATTTCTACTTAATGGCTTGGTCTGTGGAAGAGTTTATGGCATAATATAACTCCTTTTAGGAGTTTACGGCCCTGGGACCATATTCCCTTGGAGATTACGACCGTAATCTCCCTTGGGAGGATGTTTATGGTGTTTTCAAGTCTCTAAATTAACTAGGAACTAAACTAGGCTTTTGTAATTAGCTTTAGAAGAGTTTTTGGCACCATTTGGCACCATTTTATGGAGTTCACGGCCCTAGAACCTTTTGGGCCGTGAACAACTTACTCTTGGTGTTCTAAGTGTGTTAGATAGCCCTAAAATCATTTAGGTACATGCCCAAATTAGTCACTTAGCTTAAGGAGGGTTTTTAAGGCATTTTGGCACACATAAAAATGGAGTTCACGGCCCAAGAATCTCCTTGGCCGTGAACTCACTTTCACCCTTGATTCTTAATTGTTTTGTGGTCTAACACATGGAATGCTAGTCCCTATGTTGAGTTCTAAGGCTTTGAGGGACATTGGGACACTTTTGGCCCTTAAAATGGAGTTTACTCTCCGCGTGTTCTTGGGCGGTAAACTCCCAAATATTGGGGTCTTGATCTGATTTTGATGTTTTCTAGTCATATACACACTAGCATACAAGCCTAAGGTAGTTACAAATCACGGGGGAAGGACTAGGCATCTATTTAGGAGTTTACTCCCCAAGGTGTTCTTGGGCGGTAAACTCCCGAATCTAGTTGTTTTGTTATGAAATTGATGTTATTAAGCACATTATAAGCCATATAATACAACTAGAGAAAGATACTCATGATTTGGGATAAAAACCCGAAGATCCGTGAGAGAGAATTTGGCTTTTCTCTAATTGGAAATGTAACTAATGAATTATTTGGTTCAAATATCTATATATAGTCCTGAGATTTTTGGCAGAAATATTTTTATTCCCGGAATGAACTCTAATATCCTAGAGTATTGGAATAACAGTATTGCACAAAACCCTGGTGCATCCACTCTCCTGATATCTCCTTAAGTGCTAAACCTGAAATACTCGAAAGTCTGGAAATTTTCTGTAACTGTTCTAACTTCTATTGGCTTGATATGGTTTGTTCAGAATGGAAATTTCGGGTTGTCACATAGACCAAGCAGAAAAAATCTTAATTATATTGGAGAAGAGTAAGGTAGCTCATGATTAGAGTGAATTTGACATCTAATTGAGAATACATGATTTGTATATATCAAGTCATTAAGGCTTCACTCAAATTCTTTCGAGGCTTGGGTCAATATGCAGCAGCATGCTTCTAGGGACACTTAGCTAATACATAGATAAAGAATTATACCTGCCCCAGCTCCATCATTGAGAATAGTCCTTATACACGAATTAGATTAAGACTGAAGTAAATTGAAATAAAATGAAAGAAAATATTTTTGAATGATGATTTGAATTTTCTAAAAAAAAAGAAAAAAATAGAAATGAAAAATATTTTTGGATTTTATAAGATTTTCTGGAAAAGAATTAAAAACAGAAAGAAAAATATTTTTGGATTTTATAATATTCTCTGAAAAAGAATTAAAAACAGAAAGAAAAATATTTTGGATTTTATGAAAATAAAGGAAAAACATAAAATAAATTACGAGAAAAAAAAGAATGTACATACTACACAAACAAAACCATCACTTGGAGATAAGAGGTGAACCGAGCCCGGTAGGACCGAACGTTCGGTTCATTTCGGTTCCCGGGAGAACCAAACCCGAAATGGACCGAGCGTTCACTAAATTTCGCTTCCAACTTTTATTGAGGCGAAAGTGATTTAGGTACATATTCAGCTTCCATCATTCCTAAGCCTTGTAGGATTTTATTAAAACTTGCTTCAGGAAAGGCCTTAGTAAAGATGTCAGCCAATTGATCAGTGGTTCTTACGAAATAAATTTCTACATTACCATCTTCCACATGATCCTTGATAAAGTGATACCTTAGTGCTATGTGTTTTGTTTTTGAGTGTTGCACTGGGTTATGACAAATCCTAATTGCACTCTCTGAGTCACAATATAGTGGGATTTTCTTCATGTTCATGCCATAGTCTCGAAGTTGACTTTGTATCCAAATGACCTGAGATGAGCACGATGCTGCGGCTATGTATTCTGCTTCGGTTGTAGAGAGAGACACACAAGTTTGTTTCTTTGACTGCCAGCTAACAAGTTTGCCATCTAGAAATTGGCATCCTCCAGTGGTACTCTTCGGTCCAATCCACATCCTTCTAGATCAACATCTGAGAATGCTTAGACAAAGAACCCTGATTTGGATGGGTACCATAGACCGAGAGAAGAGGTTCACTTCAGGTATTGAAAGATGTTATTCACAGCTAGCAGGTGAGGTTCGCGTGGATTAGCTTGAAACCTAGCATAATAATAAACAGAGAACATTATATATGGTCAACTTGCTGTTAGATACATTAGGGACCCTATCATCTGACGATAGAGGGTCATGTCAGCTGCCGGTTTGTCCAGAGAAAGTGTTAACTTCATGCCAAACGCCACAGGAACCCTTACTTTCGAATCTCCCATCATTCGAAACTTGGCAAGCTTCTTGATTAATGAAGATGTCTTCGGGTCCCTGTCTAATATTCAAGCCAAGGAAAAAGTTAATAGGACCCATTGAGCTCATTTCAAATTTAGTCTCCATCAACTTCCTAAATTCAGCTGTTAAGCCAGGATTTGTGGAACCAAAGATGATATCATCAACGTATATTTGAATGATCATAAGGTGGTCACCCTCTTTCTTACAAAAGAAGGTTGGGTCAACCGAACCTTGTTTAAACTTTGACATTTTGAGAAATATGGTTAGTGTTTCATACCATGCCCTTGGTGCTTGCTTGAGACCATAGACTGCCTTGTCCAGAATGTAGCAGTGATTTGGATACTTCTCGTTCACGAAACCCGGTGGTTGCTCTGCATACACCGTCTCTTCCAATTCTCCATTTAAGAAGGCACACTTCATATCCATTTGGTATACTTCAAAGTTCTTGCGTGCAACATAGGCGAGAAATATACGAACCGATTCTATCCTTGCTACTGGAGAGAAGGTCTCTTCGTAATCTATGCCTTCTTCTTGACAGTAACCTTTCACAACCAATCTTGCCTTGTTGCGAATCACATTTCCTTCCTTATCCATCTTGTTCCTGAAAACCCACTTTAATCCAACCACAGAACCATCCTTTGGTGTTGGAATCAGTCTCCACACTTTATTTCGCTCGAACTCATTGAGTTCGTCCTGCATCGCCTGTACCCAATCAGAATGATCGAGTGCAATGTTGATCGTCCTCGGTTCAACCTTGGAGACGAACAAATTAAACATGCAAAATTCCACTTTAGAGAATAGTGCAGTTTATTTCGCTTTCAGTTGTGATCATGTGAGTACCTTTTCTGTTGATTCACCAATAATTTGTGTTTGTGGATGATATTTGGTCCATTTGGTGAGAGGAGGGTAATTAGGATCATATGACGGATCCATTTCAACATTCACTTCTTCTTCGAATTCTTAATGAGTTTCATCATCATTTGTATTTGAATTCTCCCCCTCGAATGATGATACTTCTTTAGCTTCAGGCTCATAATTCTCCCTTTGGACTTGACTTTCGGTTGGTATTGATGATGATGGGCTCTCCCCCTGGAATGGTGAATCTTGATTATCTAGAAAAGACGAACCCTTCCCCTGAATATGAGAACTATCTTATGGAGGTTCGTTTGTGTCAGGCTGTTCCGTTGTTCTTCTGCCATTTTCTTTGCAGCATCATCAAATATCTTCTTCAAGTTGTCTACCATGTTATCTGCAGCTTTGGATTCAGAGTGAATAGCCTTTTCTGGTTCATCAAATAGCAACATGTATTGCTCAAAGAGGTTTGAAATTGGTATCGTAACTTGACCAAATTTTGGAAATATTTCCTCCACAGAACCTTCGGTTGTCTTCAGTTTCTTGACATAGTTATCATCGAAGGTGACATAATAGGTCTCTTCAATTTTCTTTGAACGCTTGTTCAGGACCCTATATGCTTTGGAGTTTAAGGAATAACCCAGAAAGATTCCTTCGTCTTCTTTGACATCAAATTTGTTTCGGTGCTCCTTTGAATTGAAGCTAAAGCATCTTGAACCGAACACATGGAAAAACTTTACATTAGGCTTTCGGTTGTTCAAGATCTCATAAGGAGTGCTGGAGAAACGTTTGTTGAGATAAGATTTGTTATGCGTGTAGCAAGCAGCAACGATGACACTAGCCTAGAAATATAGAGGTAGAGAAGTGAAGCTAAGCATGGTTCGGGCTGCTTCACACAAAGATAGGTTTTGCCTTTCAACAATTCCATTCTGTTGTGGAGTATATGGAGCCGAGAAGTTGTGAGTTGTCCCCTTCTCTGCAAGAAAATCCTCAAAGTATTTGTTCTTGAACTCCAACCCGTTGTCGCTTCTTATGTTTCGAACTACCTTTCATAGTTGAACTTCTACCTACTTGATAAAGAGTTTAAGCTTGGGAGTGGCCTCTGATTTCCGCCTCAAAAAGAACAACCAGGTAAACCGAGAGAGGTCATCCACTATTACAAGTATATACTTGTTACCACCAATGCTCTCGATTGAAGATGGACCACATAGATCAATGTGAAGTGATTATATTAGTTCAATAACTTTTGTATTGACTCGAGAAGGATGACTCTGTCGACTTTGCTTTCCCATTTCACACGCAGCACACGAGTGTTTTTTGTCGAACTTCAGACAGGAAGACCTCGAACATGATCCCCAAGCACTAGCTTGTTGATGTCTTTAAAATTGAGATGGGAGAGTCTTCGGTGCCAAAGCTATCTTTCGTTTGAGTGAGCTTTCGTTAGCAAGCAAACAACTGGTTTCCCTCGTATGGGACTGAGATTCAGAGGATACATCTCTCCTTTTCGCTTCGATTTCAACAGAATATTATTCGTCTTCTTTTCAATAATCTCTGAGCCATCGTCATCGAATGAAACTTTTAACCCGGTACCAACCACCAGCTGAGAAACACTGATACGGTTGTGTTGTAAGCCTTCAACGTACGCCACCTTTCGTATTGTGAAATCACCATTGGTGATCATACCATAACCTTTGATCTTGCCAATAGAATTATTACCATACTTGACACTTCCACCATCTTTTAGGGACCGAAACTCCCTAAGCTCTTCCCTTCTTCCTGTCATGTGACGCGAGCAGCCACTATTTATGTACCATTTTATCGTCGAACTGCTCGTCACGCATAACCTGCAAAATTTAAGCAGACTTAGGAACCCAAAGTTTCTTGGTTTCTTGTGAGCCTTTTACAGAACAGGGAATTGTAAGAGACACATCAACTAAAAAGGTTTTTTTTTTATTAATGTTGTTTCATCTTTTCTTTTTATGGTGAAAACTTTGATTTTATTAGATTTGAGTACTTTAGGTTCAGTTTTTGGATTTGTGAATTTGACGTTAGCAAACTTTCGGTTCTCTACTTTGTGTTTAAACGTCGTCTTTTTTTTTTTGTTTTCTGGAAAGAGCTTTCCTTTTCCTTTTCGATCATTCTGTGAGTTAGAGTGGAATGAGAAAGATGGGACTTAGGAGCAGAATTAAGCTTTCGGTCATTGCTCTTACTTGGTTGAGAGACGAAACTACCTTCCCTTCGGTTCTTCTCATTTGTTGGTCTAAGACCGAAACCATCCTTTCGGTTGTTCTCACTTTGAGGACCAAAACTTTCTTTTCGGTTGTCATCCGTCTGAGGACCGAAACTCCTCTTTCGGTTGCTATTCTTTTGTGGACCGAAACTCTGTTTTCGATTGTTTTGATTCTGGGGACTGAAACTCTTCTTACGGTTGTTTTCATTATGTTGAGCACGAGAAGCTGAGTTTGATTTTGCTTCTTCCTTTGATTTAGTGGTCTTTTCATAGCAAATGTAATTTGGGTTTTGCGATCGCCAAAACTGTTTCCTTTCAGTGAGATTCTTCTTGTATCTCAAATTACGTTGATGCTTTCTTTCTAACACATGTTTTGGAGTTTTATGGATGTTGGCCTTTTGCTTTGGTCTTTGAGCATGAGTTTCGCTCTTTAGCGAAGAGGTTTCACTTGACACCATGATCGGTTCGCTTGAAGGAATTTTGGTACCACTTGTGCTTGACACATCAAAGTGTGTAGGTTTATTAAGTGGTTCTGCCACATACCTACCTATAACCCTCCATGATGTTTTCTTAGATAGACCTACTATTTCATCGGCGTTATCAATCGGTGCTGACCAGAAAAGCTAATCACAACCATCAACATTATCTTTTTCTACTAATGCTGTCAGTTCTACTGTCTGTTGCTGAGTAACTCCTTTAACTGTATAAACTTGATTTGGAGTTGTTTGGACCTTTTGATATACGACAGCCTTTTCCTTGAGGACTTTGGTCTTGTCTTTAGACAAACGAGCGAACTCAATAGAATTTTCAGAAATAAGATTTTTGTTGGTTTCGGGTTCGCTCTTGACAAATTCGGAACAATCCACCTCATCTTCTACAAATATTTCATTCATATCATCATCCTTACTGAATTCATAAGTGTTTTCAATATCAATTTTATTTTCTGAACTCAACTTGGCATTCAAAGAGTCAAATTTTTGTACAGTTTCGGTTTTGATTTTTAATTTGTCATTTTCATCCAACAAATTTTTGAGCACGTCCTTATGGTTTTTTGAATTTATGAAGGAATCTATTTTGTCAAGACCAATTTTTTAAGTGGGAGAGATATCATTAGAAGAAACAATGTTTTCATAATTAATGCATCGACATCGATTTCATCCTCCTTTAACTCAAGGAAGGGTAAAATTATACGATGTATCTTCTTCCCTATTTCAAAATCAAGATGGAATTGAGTAATGTTGGAATATAATCGTTTAGCAATCAAAGAAAAAACATTTCGTTGTTTTAAAAGCTTTAAATTATCTCTTTTCAAATAAATTGTTTCATCCCTAGACCTAATCAACTCCTTCTCCTTCTACTCAATCCACATATGCCTCTCCCCACGTTTCGATGATACCCTGCTGATTTGATCAGTTAGGTTAGAGTTTGTGATGCGAGTTTGAGTTAAACTACCAATATACTAGAAAATTTAGATTTTAATCCATTTAGTTCTTTTTCATAGTTTGTGATGGGGATTTGTAAAGAAACAAGAATAGATTGTACCTTCTTGATCAACTCATCGCATTCGTTGATCTAATCACTAACAGGTTTCACTGAAAAACACCTGTCTTCTCGCTCTTTTGCTTCATCTAGTCCCCCATCAGTGGTATAGCCTCTCATTTGTGACACCCCAGAGGTCACCATTAGACACTTTCCTGCAACGTCCTCTTCTTTCACCAACAAAGCCCTGCCATGAGTGGGCTTCCTCACTTCTTCATCTTCAGAATCTGTGGACCAAACTTCAACATTTCCGAACTCATTGTCAACAGTATTTACCTGCATAATAATATCATTCATAGTGTTATTAGATCCAACTTTCTTCTTCTTGATTTCCTCCAATTGTCGTATGAGGTTCGCTTCCTCATCATCATCGTCATTCTTCTCTGACATCTTTCTCAACATGCAATCTTTGGCAAAGTGATTTTTGCCTCCACAGTAGTGCCAATTAAAACCTGAGTCACCACCAAGTTTTACTTCCTTCTTTGGTTCTTCTGTCTGAGAAACACTCTTCGGTTCCTCCTTCGCTTTCTCGACACTGTAGCTTCCCTGCCAGTTTCGGTTCTTATTAGTTGGGAACCTTCTTCTGATGAACTTCTTGGGATTTGACACCATCAAAGCATAATATTCACTTGTTAGATCATATTCAGAAAGATCTAAATCTTCTTCTTCTTCAGCAGCATTCTTTCCTTTGGAGATTAGGGCCAAGGACCCCATGCTAGAAACCACGTTCGTTTCTTTAGTCACTGCACTCTCATGTGACTTTAATATTCCCACCAGTTTTTCCAGAGAATAAGCCTTGAATTATTTATGTGCCTTTACAGTAGACACCACAACCATCCATTTGGGTCTAAGGCCATTCATGAATGTGACCTTCTGTTCAATGACTTTCCTTTCAATCCCATGCTTTATCATCTTACTAAGGAGATGATTAAAGCAATCAAAGGCTTGAATAAGCTTCTCTTCGGGCTTCTGCTTGAAGTCACCAAATTCTGAGAGCAATAATGTTTGGATTGAATGCTCAAGATCTTCATCCGTAGAGTACAGTTCCTTCAACATGTCCCAGATTTCTTTCGCTGTTGTGCATGAGCTTACCAACCGAAACGTTTCTGATTGTAAAGCGAACCTTATCATCATTAAAGCTTTGATGTCGCACTGAAACTTGTCCTTCTCATCTTGGGGTATGTCTTTCACATCATTGAGGAGTTGATTGTACTCCTTTTCAGTTTTAACAATTCTTGAAGTGATTGAGTGAGCGAATGGACCTACAGTAATCGCCTACCAGATCAAGTATCGATTTTCCTCTGAACCAATCACGTAGTCTTTGAAGTGATGCGTCCATACTTCATAATCTTGAGTGTATAATATAGGAATCCTTGTCGTCGATCCTATACTATTGGAGATATTGATTGGGTTTGTGTTAGAATCTTCCATGGACATGATGATGTTTGTTCAAAAACTTGCTTAAGATTAGACTTATAAATAACGTTAGGGTAAGATCGACTATTAAAGAACTACGTCAATAGAAGATGACGGCTCCAACAATATGGATCAAAGCGGAAAACCCTAAGATCTTCTTCAACAAAAGAGATGTGTATGGATTACGCAGTCTCTTGCTCTGATACCAATTGATGAGTTGAAAACTCTTAGATCGATTAGATCTTCAATAGGTTAATCAATAAAACAAACAAACACAGTAAACACAAGATGGAATCAAAGTATTACTTAATGATTCAAGAATAGTCACGCCTCGGCAGAGCTCAATGAAGAACTTCCACTGTAGAGGCGAGCTAGGGTTTGTAGTAAAATTATGAGAATAATAATGAATGCGATCGTAACAAAGGATGCATGCACGCACCTTAAATACTAAATCCTAATAAAAATAAACACGGTTGGACACACACAAACCAGTAACAAAACTAGGCTAAGGAGCGAGCCAAAGACGCAACACTTCAGGTCCCAACAGATATAATACTAGCACCTTGCATTCATCCATCCTCAAAATGTAATCAATCTATTAATATTCATAAACAAAAGATCATTATCTCTCTTTGAAATCTGAACCTGACCTACCAGATTGATGATTGAGGAAGGTGGTGGTGGATTGTAACCTTGTGGTGATTGTCGAGGAAATCGACGGTGATTTTGGTAGATCATCAATATCCAATGATCCATCAATCTGAAGAAGCAACTCGCCGACTTCGGCTATGGGGTAGGAGGAATCGTCGGCACCAAAATCGAAGAAGGCGAGGATCGGTTATGGAAGATCGCAGGCAACATTGGGATATTATTGGGATATTTTGTATTCTGTTTTAGTAAATCAGATTTAACATATAATGTAATATTCCAATAATACCCATTATCTCATTTAATTAACATGCCCGAGCCTCTTTTGTTTTCCGATTATTTACAAGAACGCCACCTTGCATCTCGACCATCCTTTTTTTATCTAACGCTCCATCTTTAATTCTCGGGTTCTCGGGAAACTTTCAGTTCTCAAATGATCGTTCCTATATATATATATATATATATATATATATATATATATATATATATATATATATATATATATATATATATATATATATAGGGTGAGGTTCAATAGAGAACCAAAATTAACAAGGAACCAAGGAACCAATCGTGAGTGTCAGAAATCATAATGATCAACGGCCAAGGAAATAGATGTACACTTGTACATTGGACGCACACACACCTAATTATACCAAAAAATCCACCTCCTTATAAAAAATCCACACTTTTTTGGTTTAAAAATTTTTTTAGGCTACATTTTTTATCGAAAAAAAACCAAATATACCGTTATTCTCGATTTTTTTTCCTCTTTCCATAAATATCTATGTTGATATATAAAAAACGAGCTTTTTTTTTTCAAAAAAACCTACTTCATTTTGTTAGTTTTTTCCATATTTAAGTTTATTTTTATAAAAAAAAACTAATTATACCAATAATATTATTTTTTTGTACTCTATTAATAAACATCAACAACGATTAAAAAAAATTAAAAATAAATAAAAACCTCGATCAGTGTAGACTCACACTGTGAATATAAACTGTAAATATTTCAATTTTTAACATTCACAATGTGAAAAAGCTTGCTTCAATTCAGATTCACATTATCAATCTAACTTAGTATTATTCACACTGTGAATCTGAGAGGGTTCACAATGTGAATCTAAACAGGTTCACAATATGAATCTGTACAAGTTGACAATGTGAATCTAAACTGAAATATTGTTTTTTTTAACATGCATATTAATATATGTTTAAAAAATACCAAAAAGTATGAATTTTAATATATTTATTAATTTTTTTTTCTATAAAAAAATAGACCTTAACTTTTCAACAAAGAAAATGAAGTGGGTTTTTTTCGAAAAAAAAAAAGTTCATTTTTTATATATCATCATGGATTTCTATGGAAAGGGATGAAAAATCGTGAATAACGATATATTCGTTTTTTTTTTCGATAAAATCCATGGTCTAAAAAAAATCTTAAATGAAAAAAGGAAATACATTTTGTTATAATCTTGGTGCATGTGCGTCCTTTGTAAAAATTTACAACTTTTTTCTTTTGTTGTTGATCACTTTAAATTTCGATGCTTTGGAATGGTTTCTTTATTCCTTAATTAATAATGGTTCCCTGTTGAACTTTATATATGTAATATGTGTAAAACCTATGTATTACACGAGTTTGTTAAAAAAATAATATAAAATTTTGAACATCAACCAATTATTAAAGAAATACAATACATATAAATAAATACTTTATTGAATAAGTATGTAATTGAACCTAAAATACAAAAAAACATTAATGAAATATTCTAAATAATTTTTAAAAATCAAAAATTTCCAAATACTTCTGTGAATACAACATTCTATGTCTTTTTAATAAGATTTCCTTCGCTATCTAAATCTCCAATTTGAACGTAATTTTTTTTATATACAAATGAAAATATTTCATCGACCGATTTGAAAGAAATCAAGTAAAAGTTTTGAAATATGAATGATTAATGAATCAAGCTTAAATTTGTAGAGAAACAATATAACCGGTGGTTGATTGTTGGAGGATCAAAACTGAGTTGAAGATTGATTGAAGACTTTCCCAATATATGTTTAAAAATAATTGGTTGAATTGCTTGATTTATTTAATTTACTTAACTTAGATCGCATATGTTTTTTATTAGGTGTCATTGTCTTATACTTACAAGTGGAAATGATTTAATTGTAAATTACCAAAAACTGACATTTGTCAAAATGAAGGAGAAAATGTCATGTGGCAAAAAGTTGTTTATTTATTAGGTAGTATATATATATATATATATATATATATATATATATATATATATATATATATATATATATATATATATATATATATATATATGTTGGTTCCCTTGAGATAAAAAATTAGAGATTGTGAGATATGTGTATAACCATTTGATTTGTTTATGTTTGTTTCTGAAACTATGTGGTGACATATTTTTAATTATATTGGTAACTTATTAAACTAACGCCGTTAATTTATGACTGTGGGGCTATTGTTGTAATTTTACAAATATTGATATGAATTTTGTAGGCTACGATACTGTAATCGTCTATTGTTTTCTTTTCTTTCTCGATCAAAGTCTCACTTCGAACTCTCAGGAAACCCTCTTTTTCTTTCTTTATCTCATTTTGCCGAAGTTTTCGTTTCATACCTGTTATTGAGAAGTCAGTAAATGTCTTCAGGAGAAAATATAAACGAAGTCGCATCTTCGTTAATCGAAATAAAAGGTTAGAATGCGAGTTATTTTTCATTTTATTGATAATGCATGTTTTTATTAATTAGTTAACTGTTGTTTTATGTTGATAATGGTGTTTTTTGTTTTGATTCAGTAGGTTTTTCGTCATTTTAATTTGATTTTGATGATTGTCTCGTTTAGAGTTGATATGTTTTTTTATTATGTTTGTTTGTATTCGTTTTTGATGTAAGTTTTTGTTTATATTTTTATACAAATAATGATTTCAAAAGAAACTATGTTCGGAAAAAAAAATTCAAAAATCAAAAAAATTTCAAATGCGGTAGAAGTGCTGTTATTTCCGAAGGTACAGTTAAAAAAAATCATCTATGATTAGAAATAGAAATAAACATATAACTTAATGTTTGAAGTTATTTGTCGTAATCATAAGTGATTTTTTTATTTTTTAAGTGTATTGAACATAACATTTAGTTATATGTTTATTTCTACTTCTAATCCTAGATGATTTTATACGTTTGTTTATAATCATTGGTAAATAGTAATGATAAATGTATTTTTATGTATCAAACATGAATATAAAGTTATTTTTGTAATCATAACTGATTTTGTGGTTCTTTTAAGTGGATTGTATATAACATTTAATTGTATTTTTATTTATTGTTCTAATCATAAATGATTTTATATGTAACACCGTAAATTTTCAAAATAATTTTTTTTAAAAATATAAAAACATTTCTCATTTAATTTCCATAAAACATTAAGTTTCAAATCTCAATTCACATCATACAAAATCCCAAGATCATATATATATCAAAAATCCCATGCGTGTGTACAGATCAAGCCGGCGCCTTCCCACAGTCATTGCTAGTACCTGAAACAACAACACTAACACTGTAAGCACGAAGCTTAGTGAGTTCCACAAAATACCACATAAAACACATATTAGCCACTCGAGGCTATAACTATGTGGGTCCGTGCACCCAAACTCTGTGAACCCTCAGGTTCTAACTTTGTAAACATGCACAGCATAAATCACATAGAAATAATGCAGTACAACACATATCATACATAGCATACAAATACTCTATCACATAACTCTGGTTACCTACTCAAGGTAAAGTATAGTGAGAAGACTCACCTCGCGTATCTCGATAACTAGCAAAATCCCGGAAACCACTCGTGCTCGATCCTCCGAGCTATAATCCTCCTATAACACAATATACCTCTAATTAACAATTTATCAACTAGGGTCGACTACCCTTATCAAGTCAACACTGGTCAACTCTGTTCAACAGTCAACGGTCAACGGTCAACTTTAACCGGACTCGATGAGTGCACTAGGGCGACTCGGCGAGTCTGAACGTTTTCACCAACTCTCTAGGATTCTCTTTTGACACGTCGAGTACTCCCCTGACTCGACGAGTTCCACCTGGCATGAATCGCGGGGCCACCACGACTCAACTCGCCGAGTCTCAAGAATAACTCGGCGAGTCCCAGATCGACTCAGTCCACCTGTCAACCCTCTGCAACTCTCCCTGACTCACTGATTTAACCCATAACTCGGCAGGACCACTCGCTGAGTGGTTAAGGGCAATCTTCAAGCTACTCGTCGAGTCTGTTCTTCAGACTCGGCGAGTCCATGCCATGCATCAACTCAAACTTGATTCTGTGGTCAGATCTGCTCCAACAACTCATAGATCTGGCCCTCCTAAGCATATTCATCACGTAAAGTCCAAGACTTGGTGCTCATAACACACCCCATGACTCATAAATGGTGTTTTGACCACAAGCATAAAGACCTTAATCCAAAACCCCCATGGATTCATAAAAAGCTTGGGCAAAGGGACACTATGGACCTCCAAGGGTCCAGATCTAGAACCAAACTCGCTTAAGGGACCAAGGAAGCACTAGATCTAGCCACAAAAGGGCTCAATAAGCCCTAAATCAACATAAACATCAACATAACAGAGAATAGCTCGAAGGTAATACCTCAAATGTGATGCTCTGGACCTCAACTCTTCAGGAAGTGGCTCCTCTTGATTTACCCTTAGCTGTTGCTTCCTTTCCCTTGCAAGATAGCACCTCCAAGGTCAATAATGGCTTCTTGCTTTGCTCCAAACGCTCAAACTCGCTAGGGTTTCACTCAGGGGACTGGTGAGCACAAATGACGGCCTTAAGGCCCCTTAAATAGGTCCCAAACCCGAGAAATTAGGGTTTCATTAAACAGCGCGGATTCACCGAGTCCATACCTCGGACTCTCCGAGTCCAGGCGCGATCCCGCGTCCAGAGTCGCGATCCTACTCGGCGAGTCTAAGCTCCAACTCGCCGAGTCCCCCCACAAAACATCAAAATTATAAGCATAAAAGATACCTGGAAATCCGGGCTGTTACATTATACGTTTGTTTATAGTCATTAGTGAATAGTAATGATAAATGTATGTTTTATTTTTTACTAACAATATGTTTATAATGAAAATTATAATTAAAAAAGGGAATGTAGATAGCTTAAGGAAGACACAGTCATCTTCCAAAAGAGAAAAGACAAATGAGGTGTCGCAAACACGTTCAAAGACATCAAAAAAAAGCATGGGTAAATGTAATCTGAATCCATTGTATTTAATCAGAAGAGATACCGATTTAAGTAGCATTGACTGGTGCGATTACATTTTGGATTGTTTGGTAAGGACGAAGAAGGTTTACAATCCAGAGAAAGAATCTTCTTTCTTTTATGGACCAACAACATACCTTATGGTACGTGAGTTATTTTTTAATATTTATTATTCTTGTTAGTTGTAAAAATATGATTATTTTTGTAATAAATCATATATGATTTTATTACATATAATCATATATGATTATGTAGTATAATTTTTGTTTAATTATATATTACACATCAAAATCATATATGATGTTATATATGTTATGATGTTATATATGTTTTTTGTAGTTGTATGTGGATACTTTCAAGTTTGATCATTTGCAAGTCACACGTAAACGTCCAACTATTTTTTATTGGACGTCAGAGAAGATAAGGTTTCTTGAGGATATTTTACAAGAGAGTGAAGGATTTGGATGTGGACATGTTAATGATGCATATGTTGAAGAATAGTTTCAAGAATCTGAGTATAATGACGAGGAATCTGATGGTGATGAGGTTGAATCTGATAGTGAAGAGGATTTATGTGATGAGGATGAAGAAAATTTTGATGTTAATAAAGTTAGTGACATGGAGGTAATTCTATAGTTTTATTCATTTATGATTTAATTAGTTTATTCATTTATGACCTTTTATGTTTAAGTATTTTAGTTGTAAGTATCTTTTTTCTTATGTAGGTGTATGAAAGTAAAATTTCATGTATGTATCAGAAGATGGAGGATTTGAAAAAAGGATCTTGTTGTAAAGATAGATGAGGGAGTGTTGAAGTTTCCTCAAAGTCAAAACTTGAAAAACAGGAAATTATTATTTCCTGTTGAAGATTTAAGCACAAAAAGTTTTGATTTCCATTATGTTTCACAAAAATACAAAGAACCGATATTAACACCTGGTTTTGTTCAAGTTAATGACGAAGATTATGAGAATGATTTTCTTAATGATGATGAAAATGTTGAAGATTATGATCAAGGGAAATGTTCTGGTGGTCAGGGGGATGGAAGTGGTCCACATGAGGGCAATATTGGTAAAAATCATGTTGAAGGTAAAGGTGATGATGATAAAGATGATGAACAAGGAAATGGAAGTGGGTGTAATAAAGAAGAGGCCATGAATTTAAATTTCGTTGTCGAAAATGTTACAAAGAGTGTGGGTCTAATTGATAGCCAGGAAGGTGTATCTTTTAGTCAACTTATTTGCGATCCAGTTGTTGAAAGTTTTCTTAAAACTTTGGATCAAGGTAGGCATATTTTATTATTATATATAGTTTAATCATGTATGATTTTAAATTTTTATATTTGAATTTTATAGGTACTGATGGTTGTTTAAATCAAAAACTAGTTGAAGATGATGTGAATTTGAATTTGACTGGTATTGATGATGGTAAGTATTTATTTATTTATTTTTAATACATAAAATATATATAAATATGTTATATAGATGATTCATTTATGATTTTAATAATTTAGGGACTGTAAATTTGGGTGAGGATGATCATAAGAATAAAGTAATTTCAGATCACACTGTTGATAAAGTTATTGTAGCAAAGAAGGATGGAGAAGGTGAAGATGTTGAAGATTGTTCAAATAAAAATAAAGATGAAGGTAATTTGTATATAACTATTGTTTATTCATATATAATTGTGTTTATAATTATTGTTTATTCATATATGATTTTTATAATTTTATTGGGTAGAAAATATTGAAGATTGTTCAAATAAAAACAAGGATTCAAATGAGACTCGATCATTGAAAAATGATATTGTTCCAAGTTTTAGTCTTGGATTTAGTCAAGATTCTGAAGGTTCCAATAATTCATCTCAAAGTCTAATTTCTTCTGAACGGATGACAAAGAAAAAGATTAAGGATAGAGTTATTTTGGGAAAACCAAGTGTTGGTCCAGAGTGTGTTATTCCAAATGTTGATGTTATTGATGCTAGTCCAGTTTCTTTTGCACCCCCTTTGGTTACATTAAAAGGACCATCAAAACCTGTTTCTGGCAAGCCTAAAGATACAAATGAATAAGCAACATCAGTAGTGGATGTCAAAGGAAAGAGACAAATGAAGTTTTCTTGTGTTTATAAGTCACCATTTAAGGAAAGGTTAATTGATTTTAAACCTAGTTTGTCACAAGTAGAAAATGTTGTTTGTGAATGGCTTTTCAATCTTCAAAGAAATCAAGGGTAAATTTTTTTAATATAATTTTTTATTTTTATAATTATAATTTTTTATTTTAAATAACATTTAAATAAATATATACAGGGATATTGTATTGCTTATGGAAACAATTGGTATTGGTTTTGGAGCTAATTATGAAAGTCTTTATAAAAAAAATCCATTTACATGTTAGTGTTCTTGATTCATGGTCTCATATACTAAATCATCAAGAGAAATTCATAAATGTTGTTAATTCTCCATTCAGATTGTTCATGAATTCTGAGACTGTAAGTTTTTATTTTATTCTACGTTTTTCATATGTTGATAATCATTAATAATTTTTTTTATTAAATATTTACATGTTATTATATAATCATTTATGATTTTCTTATATTACAGACTTTGTCATTTGAATGAAACTGCAAAATATAAATTTTTCAAGGACAGCTTCTCTCGAAGTGTTTCTGGTGATAGAGACTTGAAGGTTGTTGATATGGTATATTTATTTTTTTATACATATATATATATATATATATATATATATATATATATATATATATATATATATATATATATATATATATATTAATATTTTATTTCTAGTATTATACATGTTGATGTAAGGTATTTTTCCCGGTTTTGAGGCATAAGCACATATATCTTATTGTTATGAATCTAAAGAAACGTGCTTTTAAGGTTATCGATAATGGTGCAGATGATGCTAATTTCGATGATAAGTATGGTGCAGTTTTTAAACCTCTTGTAAGTTTCAAATGATATTTATTCTTTAGATTTGAAATCATATATGATATGTTTTATAATTATTATACTTATATTTTTCTGACTTGAAATCATATATGATTTTCAGAAAAAGTCTTTTTTGAAGTATCTAAAAGAGATCGATCATGTTAAAGCAAATGAAATGGCTGATAAAAATCATACTCCAGTAAGATTCACAATGCCATGGAGGACAGTTTATAACAAAGTGGATTGTGGAGTTTTTGATATGAGACATATGGAGAGTTATTTTGGAGAAAAAGCTTCTAAATGGAAATGTGGTCTTCCCAAAGAAGGTGGTTCTAAAAAGAAAATTATGGAAAAGTTGAGAATGAAATATGTAGCAACAATTTTAACTTCTGGGATTAATACAAAGCGTGATGATGTGTTGAAAGTTTCATATGAGTATTAGAAAGTTGATCAAAAGATTCGTGGTAAGCATATGCATATGATGCTCAATGGAATATAGAAAGAAGGTTGTCAAATTTTTTTTGATTGGATATTCTCTTATTGATGATGTTATAAGAAAAAGTCTGTTTATGTTGTGTAATGTTATGGATATTGTGAAGAATGTTTGTTTTTATGATGATGTAAAACAAGTTAATATGTATTTTGGTGGATTTTATTATGTAAGTTTGTTTGTGTGAATTATGTTATTGAATGTTAATCATAAGTGATTATGTTATATTTTAATATTTAATTTATGTTTTTAGTATTGATTATATGTTGCTTATATGTAATCATTAGTGATTGTATTCGATTATTTTTTCTATTTTTGTAATTATAAATGATTATATTTGTTGTAAAACACATTATAATTTATTATAACTTTTTCTTGATAAGTGAGCTTATCATTACTGTATGGAATACATCACCATGCAGAATCTTATCTTTGTAAGATTTTAGTTTTGTTTTTTAGTGTTTGTATTGAAGAATCTTTTCTTTCATTGAACATATCAGATCTTTACTAGATGTCTTTGAAGTAGAGGGATGTTGTTCATTTAAAGAAGATTTCTTTTTAATGAACACCATTTCTCTACATCAGATATGTAGTAAAGATTTTGTATGTTCAATGGAGATAATATTTCTAAGTAATGGTGGAAGTGTTCTTGGAGTCAACTACAATCCGTATGAAAATCTAGCTAGGAATATGAAAATCAAGAATCTTGGAAAATGAGTAACGTGATATTTGAGACTTGTGAAATTATTTGTTATTGAGGACTTGTGAAATAGGAATATGAATATTGTTATATTTAAGTTTTTTATGAGCAGTGTTGTATATTTGTTAGGAATAATGGTGTAGTATATGGTTATATGTAATGGTTAGATGTTTTTTTATGTGTAACCTTATTTTTAATCACTTATGATTAAACAAAACATATGAAGTAGTATTACATAATATTTTATGATTATACAGATGAATATTGTATATGGTTATGTGTAATGATTACATGTATTGAATAACAATTTATATGTAATCTTAAATGCTTATAGTAACATTTAATAGAAGTTTAATCACGAATGAATATATTATCCAATCAAAGAAAGAATTATCAAAGTAGATTAAATCCAGTACACAAAATCATAGTAAATTTTGTTTTTATAATAGAGTAAAGTGTACTAAAGAAAAAGTATATTATTTTGAAAAAAATTCATGACTTATTCATTACTGATTAAAGCAGTAAATATCTATGTAGCTTTTGATGATTGTTCTGTTGCAAGTTTGATTGGGCATGTCCGCAAGTTATGAGGAGCCCTTTCTCCACATCCTAAGAATCCTCATGTTTTCTTGTTTGAATTTTTATACGCTATTTTTGCTGCACTTTGAATTCTACTTTTCTTTCCGCATCCTTTATTGCTTTGAACATTTGGAACATTGATGTCCATGTTTTCATATTCCTTCAGCATGCTTTCTGTTTTCTTAACAAACAAATCCATTTTTCCTTTATTTTTTCTTACGTATTCCAAACATGCTTCAAAGTTGTAGTATGATTAACAAATCTGTTAATTTCACTGTCTCATGTATCATATACATGTCTACCAAAATTAAAATGCCTTGATATCACATCCTTTCTCTAACGATTCTCAATGTATTGTTCAGGTATCTCCTTAATTCCATGTTTCATGAGTATGTTGAATGCATGTCTGCATAAAGTCCCAAAGCGGTTGAAGTGTTCACAAGTACATATTACATCATTTGTTGGAAGTTTTATTTCTACCGGTTCAAAATAAAATTAAAGCATTAAGTGTTTTATAATCATAAATGAATATTTTTTTATATTATGTGCTGATTCAACAAAATTTAAAATAAGAATATATTACCTCAAATTCTGTTTTTAGATCACTGTTTTTGTTCAGTTGTTCCACTTTGTATAACTCCCATCCATTTTTTGTTCCAAGATGTTGGTATTGGTAGTACCAGGAACCTTTATAGATTTCTTTTTGTACTTCATAAAACAATGTACTTGTATAAACTTTTGCAACATGTTTTTCTATTGGTCGTGGTGAAATAAATTTATATACCGCCTTCTTTGTTTGATGATCAAGCTCTTGTTGTGTATTTCTTTTTTTTTTTGAATTGATGTGTCATAGTTCATCATGAAATGTAAAAGTAAATTTCTAGATTGAGAGTAAGTGTTGAAGAAGGAATTCATTCTTTCTGATCTTGAAGTGGTTTTCATCAATCCAGACATTCTTGTGTCACGGAAGTATGCAGGTATCCATTCGTCACGTAATTCAAACATATCATTGAACCATCTTTTATCTTCCAGATTGAATTCATTAATAATCAAATCCCATTTCTTTTCAAATTCATCAGGTTTGATATGCATGTTCCAAACAAGTTTGTTAAATCTTTTCTTGAAGTCTTTGTTTTTAAATAAATCGCCAGTAACCTATGAATGAACAATTTTGCTTATATAAGTATAAATTATATACCTATTTGGATATATCATATATGAGTAATCATATATGATTAATCATATATGATTACTGTAATGTAGGATCATATATGATTAATCATATATCATATATGAGTAATAATATATGATTACTATAATGTAGGATATATCATGTATGATTAATCATATATCATATATATACTGTAATCATATATGAAACTGTAATGTAGGATATATCATGTATGATTAATCATATATCATATATGTACTGTAATCATATATGATTAATCATATATGATTATATATGATTAATCATATATGATTATATATGATTAATCATATATGATTATATAATCATATATATTTATATAATCATATATGATTAATCATATATCATATATGTATGATTAATAATATATTATATATGTATGATTAATCATATATCATATATGTACTGTAATGTAGGATTGATCATATATGATTATATAATCGTATTATATAATCATATATGATTATATACTGTATCATCATAATCATAGTATGATATATGATAACTTATATTATTATAGTCATATATGATTAATCATATATAATCATATATGTTTATATAATTATATTATTGAAATACTTAATTATATATCATTATATCAATCATATATGATTAAGTATTTTAATAATATGATTATATAATCATATATCATTATATACTGTATTATCATATTACATACTATGTAATCATATATGTTTATATAGTATGGTATCTGATAATTCATATTATTAGATTAGTTAATCATATATGATTAATCATATATGGTTATATAGTATGATATGTGATAAGTCATATATGAATCATCTGTCTGTTGGGATTATTATGTTGCATCATGGGCTCGGTCCTTAGCCCAGTTTTGATTGCCGGTATTGGGCCTGTCCAACCGTGCATGTTTTGTTCTAGGGTTTAGTATATAAACTGCATGCATGCAGTCTTTGTAGTTAACGCTTTAATAATTTTCTCATTGAGTTTTTGTAAACCCTAGCTCGCCTCTATAGTGGAAGTTCTTTATTGAGCTCTGCTGAGGCGTGACTTTATTTGAATCATAAGCACATCTTTGATTCCATTATGTGTTCATATCATTATTGTGTTTGTATTATTTGATTTTCATATTCTTACCTGTGAAGGATCTAAACGATCTAGAGATTTATTCTCATCAATTGGTGTCAGAGCAGGAGACTGTGTAATTCATACACATCTCTTCTGTCGAAGAAGTTATTAGGGTTTTTAATTCCTCATTGATTGATATTGATTGAGCCATCATTCCATATTGACGTATCTCATTAATTGTTGATCTAACCCTAACGATATATTACAAGTCTGATCTTAAACAGGTAATCGATCAAAAGTCATAATAATGTCCATGGATAATTCTCAAACCAATCCAATCAACATCTCCAATAACATTGGTTCTACGACAAGGATTCCAATCTTGTATACCCAAGATTACGAAGTTTGGACGCATCACTTTGAAGATTATGTGATTGGATCGGAAGATATTGGGTACTTGATCTGGGAAGCAATCACTGTTGACCCATTTGCTCACTCAAGCACCTCAAAGATTGTCAAAACTCAGAAGGAGTACAATCAACTTGTTAACGATGTCAAAGATATCCCTCAAGACGATAAGGAAAAGTTTCAATGCAACATCAAGGCATTAAGGATGATTAGGTTTGCTTTGCAGTCAGATACGTTTCGTTTGGTAAGTTCTTATGCTACTGCTAAGGAGATTTGGGACAGATTAAAAGAATTGTATTCCACTGATGAAGATCTGGAACATACAATTCAAACTCTCATGCTTTCTGAATTTGGTGATTTCAAGCAGAAGCCTGAAGAGAAACTGGTTCAAGCTTTTGATCGCTTTAATCATCTTTTAAGTAAGATGATAAAGCATGGGATTGAAAGGAAAGTTATTGAACAAAAAGTTACTTTCATGAACGGTCTTAGACCTGAATGGATGGCTGTTGTATCTACTATTAAAGCACATGAACTGTTCAAGTCGTATTCTCTGGTGAAACTAGTGGGTATTTTGAAATCCCATGAAAGTGCACTGTCTAAGGAAACGAGTGTGGTTTCTAGTTTGGGTTCTTTAGCCTTTATCTCTAAAGGAAAAGCTCTGTTGAAGAAGAAGAGGAGTTGGATCTTGCTAATTATGATCTAACCGGCGAAGAATATGCCATGATGGTATCCAATCCTAGAAAAATCATTAAAAGGAAATTCCCAGCCAACAAGAACCAAAATTGGCAGGGAAGTTACAGCGCCAAAAAGATCAAGGAGGAACCGAAGATGGGGTCGAAGTCTGAAGAGTCAAAGAAAGAAATGAAAGTTGGTGGAGACTCAGGATTTGATTTCCATTACTGTGGAGGCAAGAACCATTTTGCAACAGATTGTATGCTGAAAAAGAAAGCATAACAGATAGATGATGTCGATGAGGAAGCGAGCCTCCTGAGACGACTGGAGGAAATCAAGAAAAGAAAGTCTTTTACTAACAATGTTACCATGAATTCTTTGATTGTACAGGATACAGACAATCACGATGAATTTGGTGGTGTTGAGGTATGGTCCACAGATTCAGAGGATGAAGAAGTCAGAAAGCCCACTCATGGGAAGGCGATGTTGGTGAAAGAAGAAACTGTAACGGGAAAGTGTTTTATGGTAACCGAAGGTGTGTCTCAAATGAGAGGATATACAACCGATGGTGGGATAGAAGGCGAGAAGGAGCAAGAGGACAGGTGTTTTGCTTCTAAATATTCTTGCTTCTCTAAATATACCTGTTACTAACTATGAAAAGGAATTCAATAACTTAAAATCAAAATTTTCAAGCATAAGTAGCAGTCTGACCTAAACCCGTGTCACAAATTCTAACCTAACTGATCAAATCAACAGGATATCGTCGAAGAGTGAGGAAAGGAGGATGTAGATAGAGCAGAATGAGAAAGAGTTGATTAGGTCTAAGGATGATTTGATTTATTTGCAAAGAGACAATCTTAAACTTTTAAAACAACGAAATGTGTTTTGTTTGATTGCTAAAAGACTTTATTTAATATCACTCAGTTGCATCTTGATTGTGAAATAGGAAAGAAGATACATCGCATGATTTTACCCTTCCTTGAGTTAAAGGAGGATGAAATCGATGCTGAAGCTTACAACTGTGAAAACGTTGTATGTTCTGACAAGGTCTCCCCTGCATATAAAATTGGTCTTGACAAAATTGAATCCTACATAAAGTCCAAAGGCCACAAGGACATGCTTAAAAATCTATTAGATGAGAATGATAGATTGAAGTTAAGAACCGAAACTATATAGAAATTTGACTCTTTGAATGCCAAATTAAGTTCAGAAAATAAAATTGATGTTGAAAATGCATCTGAACTTAATGAGGATGATGATCTGAGTGAAATCTCTATAGAAGATTTGGTGGACTGTTCAGAATTTGTCAAGAGCGAACCCGAAACACGTAAAAATTTGATTTCTGAAAATTCTGTTGAGTTCGCTAGCTCGTCAACAGAAAATACCAAAACTCTTAAAGCAAAATCTATTGTGTGCCAAAAGGTACAAACCACTCCAAATCAAGCCTACACGGTCCCTGGTATCACTCCACAACAAATTGCAGAATTGACAATTATGGTGGAAGAAGATAATGTTGCCGGATGTGACGAGTTCTTCTGGTCAGCACCAATAGACAACGCTGATGAGACGAAGGGACTATCTCAGAAGACCTCATGGAGAGTGAAAGGTAGATATGTACCCGCACCACTAAATGATCCTGCAAGATATAATGTGCTAAACACAAGTGGAACCAAGACATCATTGGGCGAACCTACGCAAACCACTAGTGAAACATCCTCAGCAAAGAGTGACTACTATACTCCTGCTTCAAAGAAAAAGGCTAACATCCACAGAAATCCAAAATAGGTGGCTGATCGAAAACACCAAAGAAATCTGAGATACAAGAAGAATTTCTCAGAAAAAAAACAGTTTTGGAGATCGAAAAATCCTCATTTTGTAAGGATTGAAAGGAAGCACAAATCTCAATAGGAATCAAGGAACCAAAAGGGGAGTTTCGGTCCTCAGAACAACATCAACCGAAAGGGTAGTTTCGGTCCTTAGAACAACATCAAGGGAAAGCATAGTTTCGGTCCCTCAACTGAAAGGAACCAAAAGGGTGATTTCGGTCCCTCGACCGAAAGGAACCGAAAGGTGAGTTTCGGTCCTTGAAGCAATATCAACCGAAAGAGCGGTTTCGGTTCTCCACCCAATAGCAACCGAAAGAGTAGTTTCGGTCCTCATCCCTACAAGTCCAATCAGACACACAGAAGATCCAATGCCACTTCTGAACCTAACACTTCACATTCTAATTCTCTTCTTCAAAAGATTTAAAGGGAAAAGGAAAACTCTTTCCAGAAGATAACAGACGTCCAAAAGAGATCCAAAAGAATGCTGACGTCAACACCATAAATCCCAATCCTACTAAACCAACCAAAATTAAAGAAAAGAAAAGATGAAACAACTTTAATTAAACGTACTTACTTGGTTGATATTTCTCTTACTATTCCCTGTCCTGTAAAAGGCTCACAAGGACCCAAGAAACTTTGGGTTCCTAAATCTGCTTAATTTTTTGCAGGTTATACGTGACGAGCAGTTCGACGAAGAATGGTATATTGATAGTGGCTGCTTGCGTCACATGATAGGGAGGAAGGAAGAACTGAGGGAGTTTCAGTCTCTCAAGGATGGTGGTATTGTGAAGTACGACAACAACTCATTTGGCACTATCAAAGGCTATGGAATGTTCACTAATGGCGATTTCTCTATAAGAAAAGTGGCTTATGTTGAAGCGCTCCAACATAACCTTGTTAGCGTATCACAACTGGTAGTTGGCACTAGATTGAAGGTATCATTTGATGATGAAGGCTCAGAGATTGTCGAGAAGAAATCTAATAACGTTCTGCTGAAGTCAAAGCGAAAGGGGGAAATGTATCCTTTGAACCTCAACCTAATTCAGGGTAAACCGGCAGTTTGCTTACTCACAAAAGCTCACTCAGATGAAAGCTGGTTATGGCATCAAAGACTCTCTCATCTGAATTTCAAGGACATCAACAAGCTGGTTTTAGGTGATCATGTTCGAGGTCTTCCCATTCTAAAATTTGACAAAGGAAATCTCTGTGCTGCCTGTGAAATAGGAAAGCAAGGCAGACAAAGTCATCCTTCTATTATCAATACAAAGGTAATAGAACCATTGGAGCTGTTACATATTGACCTGTGTGGTCACTCGTCCATTGAAAGCATTGGTGGAAACAAGTACATTCTGGTTATAGTGGACGATTTCTCTCGATTTACATGGGTATTCTTCTTGAAGCAAAAGTCTGAAACTACTCCAAAGCTTAAGCTCTTCATAAAACATGTAGAGACTCAACTAAGGAAAGTTGTTTGTAACGTGAGAAGCGACAATTGCTTGGAATTCAAGAAAAAAGAGTTTGAAGATTTTCTTGCTGAGAAGGGAACGACTCATAATTTCTCAGCCCCATACACTCCATAGCAGAATGGTATCGTTGAAAGACGAAACCAATCTCTGTGTGTAGCAGCTCGAACAATGCTATGCTTCGCATCCTTGCCTTTGTATTTCTGGGTTGATGCAATTGCTGCTGCTTGTTATACTCAGAACAGATCGTATTTGAACAAGCAATTCTCCATCACTCCTTACGAGTTTTTGAACAATCGTAAACCAAATGTGAAATTCGTTCATGTGTTCGGTTCAAGATGCTTCGTCTTCAACTCCAGAGAGAATCGAAACAAGTTTGATGCTAAGGCTGATGAAGGAATATTCTTGGGCTACTCCCTGAATTCTAAGGCGTATAGAGTTCTGAATAAGCGCTCTAAGAAGATTGAGGAAACATACTATGTCACTTTTGACGATAGCTATGTTAAGAAGATGAAATCAACAGAAAGTGCAACGCAAGAAATCTTTCCAAAGAATGGTCAAGTTACTACCTCTATTTCAAATCTTTTTGAGCAGTATTTGCTTTTGTTTGATGAGCCTCAAAAGGCGATTGATTCTGAATCAACGGCAAAAGACAACAAGGTTGATGATCTAAAACGAATCATCGATGATGCTGCTCAAAAGATGGCTGATGATCAACCCAAAGAAACCGAGAGGCCAGAAGTAAGCAAACCTTCAAATGATCTTCCTAATGTCCAGGGGGAGGGTCCATCTCTTCAACATGATCATGGTTCATCATTCCAAGGGGATAGTCTATCATCACAATCTTCAAGCTCCTCTAAAGATTCAATCGAAAGAGGTGATACCAATCCAGATACTGAACAGGCATCATCCTTCGAGGGGGAGAACACCAACGTCAATGATGATGACATTCTGTCAGAATTGGAAGAAGAAGTTAATGCAGAATTGTATCCCTCTTGTGATTCAAATTACCCACCGCTTATCAAATGGACCAAAGATCATCCTCAAAGTCAAATTATTGGGGAATCTTCAGAAAAGGTGTTAACTCGATCTCAAATCAAAGCGAAACAAGCTGCACTCTTTTCACAAGTAGAATTTTGCAAGTTCAACTCGTTTGTTTCCAAAGTTAAACTGAAGACCGTTAATTCTGCCCTTGATCATTCAGAGTGGGTTCAAGCCATGCAAGATGAGTTAAATGAGTTTGAAAGAAACAAAGTATGGCGACTTATTCCAACTTCAAAGGATGCCTCGGTTGTCGGTCTCAAATGGGTATTCAGAAACAAGATGGATAAGGAGGGAAATGTCATTCGCAACAAATCTCGGTTGGTTGTCAAAGGCTACTGTCATGAAGAAGGCATCGATTATGAAGAGACCTTCACTCCTGTTGCAAGATTAGAGTTTGTTTGTATCTTTCTTGCCTATGCTGCACACAAGAACTTTGAAGTCTATCAGATGGACGTCAAATGTGCCTTTCTCAACGGAGAAATTGAAGAGACTGTGTATGTTCAGGCTTCATGAACGAAAAGTTTCCAGATCATTGTTACATACTTGACAAAGTGGTATATGGCCTAAAACAGGCTCCCAGAGCATGGTATGAAACTCTAACTCGATTCTTAAAAATGTCTAAATTCAAACAAGGTTCGGTTGACCCAACCTTCTTTCGCAAGAGAGAAGGTAACCACTTTATGATAATCCAAATTTATGTTGATGACATCATATATGGCTCCACGAATCCCAGCTTAACAGCTGAATTCAGGAAGTTGATGGAAACTAAATTTGAGATGAGCTCAATCGGTCCAATTAACTTTTTCCTTGGCTTGAACATTAGACAGGGACCCGAAGGCATTTTTATTAATCAGGAGGCATACACCAAGACACTATTGGCTAAGTTTATAATGATGGGAGACTCCAAAGTGAAAGTGCCAATGGCCTTTGGGACAAAGCTTACACCCTCATTGGAGAAACTAGCTGCTAATATGACACTCTATCGTCAAATGATTGGGTCTATGATGTATCTCACAGCCAGTAGACCTGACATCATGTTTTTAGTCTGTTACTGTGCAAGATTCCAAGCTAACCCCCGCGAGCCTCATCTGCAAGCCGTGAAAAACATCTTTCGCTATCTGAAGCGAACCTCCTCTTTCGGTCTATGGTATCTAGCCAGCTCAGGATTCTTTGTTCAAGTATTCTCAGACGCTGACTTAGGTGGCTATGGATTAGATCGTAAAAGCACCACTGGAGGATGCCAATTTCTAGATAGTAAATTGGTTAGCTGGCAATCGAAGAAACAAACTTGTGTCTCTAGATCTCTCCACCGTAGAACCCGAATACACTGCTGCAACATCTTGCACATCTCAAGTGGTATGGATACAAAGTCAGCTTAGGGATTACGGGCTAAACATGAAGAAAATCCCACTATATTGCGACTCTGAAAATGCAATTAGGATTTGTCACAACCCAGTGCAACACTCAAAGACTAAATATATAGCACTGAGGTATCACTTTATCAAAGATCACGTTGAAGATGGAAACGTGGGAATTCATTTCGTCAGGACAACTGATCAACTGGCAGATATATTCACTAAGGCTTTACCTGAAGCGAGCTTCAACAAGATTTTACAAGGCCTAGGAATGATGGAAGCAGAATCAGTACCAAAATTGCCTTCGCTTCAATAAAGGTAACAAGCGATATAGAGCGAACCGAAATGAACCAAACGTTCGGTCTATTTCGGGTGAAGTTCGACCAAGAACCGAAATGAACCGAATGTTCGGTCTATTTCGGGTTTGGTCCTTCTGAACTCGTTTGCTTCTTTTTCTTCTCAAGGCAATTTGATGGTGTTACTATGTACATTCTTTTTAGTACTTCTTTTTATTCTTATAAAACTCAAAAATATTTTCCTTTTTGTTCAATTAATTCTTTTTCACAAAATACAAAAATATTTTTTGTTTTAATTAATTTTTTTTAAGTGTCATTCTCAATAATGAAGATCCACAAGGTATGATTTCTCTTCTACATCACATCCACACGTCCCTAGAAGCATGATGCTGTATGTTTACTAAAGCCTCAAAATATTTTAGGTGAAGCCTTAATAACATGATATATACAAATCATGTTTTCCCAAACCAGGCTGCAATATTCACTCTAATCATGAGCTACCTTACTCTACTCACATCGAGTTTAGAGTTTTCTACTTGGTGCTTCTTTTTCATAGCAGAGCTACATTCGCTTCTTATACCATCTCCATCATTTTTCTCCATTATACTTCATTTCACCAATATAACCCTTGAGACTCTCAGTATTTACCACTGAGGTTTATAGTTATACAAAATCTGCGTTAATGATCTTAGTTTCATGCCACTGTGTACTAAGTGAAACCCACAATTCAACACCACTAATGATTTGACGGTGAATTCTCATATTCAAGATCTTACTTTTACCTAATGAAATCTCTTTTTATTTTTGAGTGATCTTTTTTGAATTTGTCTAAAACCAAGGTTTTTCTTCCCCTAAATATCCAGTTTATTTTTTTGAGATTTCTATACTTCATTTTGTCATTATAACATATATCCTACCTACTTGTTCAACAGATCACATTGATCTCACAAGTACTTCGTTCAATTTAGGTCTTATGTCAAGTATCGAAATTATGAATTGAAGTGAAAGCCACACTTTATAATCTCTAAAAGATGCCTTTCAATACTTCTTAACAAGTTATTGATCGTTATTTAATGGGAAACCAAACAAGCACTTTAATGTCTCTCTTGATGTTGAAGGAAGCGATTCCTGCCCAGAATCAGCTGTTTTATGTCTCTTTAAGACGTCACAAATTATCCCAAAAAGTTTGCTTTATTTCTTTATCTTTTACACCCTATGCACGAAATTTTTTAATTTTCCACAATCTGGTTCTTTTTAAGACTGTTCAATAAAGCACAACAGGCAACGATGATTCAAATGGATTTTGGGGTGACGATTGGGATAAAGTGAAGGCTGACTCAACGGTTATCTAATCGCTTTGGCGATTTGAAAAAGCGAATTTTATGGAATGGCGTGCAAAAAGGAAACGTCCTTTCTCTTTCCTGCGTCATCATCGGTATGCAAACTGTTCATCCGTCAAGTCAGGCGCTCTTTTTGAAATAATCCAAGATATCAACTGGATTTTTCTTTCTCCTCCTTGTACGTATAAAAGGATTTGGCATGGTAATCTTTACCTTTTTATCACTTACCAAACTCTCTCAAAGAACAAAGGCGATTACTCTTATTGTTCATCATATTCTCCAAGCTTCTATAATGGCAGACTCTTCCTCAGTTCATGATACCTTTGTTCGCCAACCCTTCTCACTATCAAACCTCAACAAAACTTGATCATCGATCTCACCCCTTTTGTCTATGAACCCTACATGCTGTATGTAGTCGAGTGTCTCAAATACTCACATTTGGTCGATGCTCTGTCCAAAGTTGAGGTTGTTCCCATGTCCTGCCTTTCACTTGTTTACTCCACTTCTTACTACGACAAGGTTCATGAAAGGATTCACTTTGAAATCCACAATGATAAGACCTCCATCTCCAAGCACCGCTTCTATGCCCTAATTGGTCTTTCTCAAAAACAAACCCTTGTAAACCCTGAATCCATCACCACTGGTCAACTATTCGCTATGTTTTATCAGATGAGGTATACTGAAACCCTCACCACTATTACCAAGTTTAAGAAGTCATGCTTTCCTCCTCAATGGAATGGCCTTTTCACTTTGCTGTTTAAAGGACTCTCTGAGAAAAGTGACGACTCAGATGGGGCGAGCAAGTCTTTTATGACTGTGCTATATGGACTGTACCATGGGATAGATTTGGATTATGGAACCATTATTTGGCAACAACTGGTTCAAAGCTTGGTCTCTTCGTCCAGACACTCAGAGATCTCCTGTGGGCGATATTGGTCTATAATCACCAAGTGGGCTATGGATCGTCTTCACGTTCCAATCATGGCGGATTCTCTTCTCTCCTCCATCGCCACTTTTCACACAACCAAGATCATTGTCACAGATCCCACCAAGTACTCCTTCATTGGATCCGTTCCTGAAACCAAGCTTGCTTGTGTCTCTATAGTGAGTAATGTTCTGCAACAATATCGAAAGATTCCGTCTTCGGGTCCAAGGGAGCTAACGCCAGCCATGGTTTTCTCCATTGAAGAGGCTGACAAGCCAGTGAAAAGGGGCAAGAAGACTGAAACCCAGAAGGAGGCACATGTTTCCAAACCAACCAAGGGGCAAACCCCTAAGAAGCGAAAGTCTGACAAGGCTGCTCCATCCCAATCTCAACCGAAGAAGCAGAAGAAGCCTGCTAGGAAGCTCATACTCCAATCTTCCAGTGATTCAGACTCAGAGTATGTTCCTCCCAACCATAAATCTGCTCCTCCTTTAGAATCAGAGAGCAAACGCTTTGATGATGAGGCTTCGGGTCGAGGTGAAACTCCGCCTCTCTCCCCTACCCCAGAAATTCCAATTCACTCCCAGCCTCCTTCTCCTCCACCAGTTACCATCCTAGTATCCATCCCTCCAGTATTTCCTATTCCAACCACTCAACCATCCACCACTATTCCCATCCCTACTCCTATATTGAAAAACACTACTACCACCACTACTACCATAGGGGCTCAATCTACAGCTCCCACTCCACCTGTTACAACCGAACCACCAAAAACAACCGAACCTCCAACCACTACCAAACCCTTATCCCCTACTCCATCTATAGAAACCACCCCTGTTCTAGGCGGTGAGGACTTGGAATTTGATTCCACTTATTTTAGTCCTTACCGTGTCCAGAGTGATGAAGATGATGATGAGCCTGTTACCAAGCGTCATCTCAAAGCAGTAAACGACAAGCTAGATCAACTGCTTTCCTCCTCTTCCTCTAGTGCTTACTATGAAGCTGCTTTAAAGGCCTTGTTCTCATCTGTCGTTCAAGAACACAACGCCTCGCTCTCTACTGCAGCTAAGGATATTGAAGCCTCCACTTCTCAATGTAAGCAAGCCTCCCTCACTGTTGAGGCTTCCACCAAGGAGTGCAAGGATGTGACCGCAAAAGTCGATAAACTAGTTTCTGAGGCTCACCTTTTTCTAGATTCTTTGCAGGCGGCTGCTAAGAAGAATGTTCAAACTGTCAATGCTTCGGTGGATAACCTTCAATGGTCTCTTCAATCTGAAAGGTCCAACCTTGAAGCTGCATGCCAAACGATCGAAGCTGCCAACGAATCTCTGCATGCTAATGTTAATGATCGCTTGAATCAACTTGAGGCAGAATTAGCTGTAGAGAATCGCATCATGGATGATCTTGACAGAAGAACCTCTCAGCTGAAGATGCAAAATTACAAGCTTCATACTGCCACTGCTGAGCTAAATGACTTGTAGTCCGAAAGGGAGGTTATTCGAAGCTCTGCTGCAGATGTTCACTCCATCCTCCTTCATCTCCTTGAAGCGCATGATCCCATCATCACCATTACTATCAGACGACACTTGGCTGACAAGCTCTGGCCAACATTGGACATCCTTAGTCGTATTGATGGTGTTCCGGTGACTGGTGTCCAGTCGAAACAAGGGGGAGAGAAGGCAACAACTCAACCTCCTCCTGCACCGAAACCATCTACTGAACCGAAGGGTAATGAAGCTTCGGTCAGTAATAAGGAGAAGAAGAAGAAGATTGGGGAGGATGACACGGATAATGAAGATGATGTCTATGCTGAGAATCCTGAAAAGCCTTTTCAGAAGGCAAAGTCCTCCGATAAAGAGCTAGCAGAAAAGTACAAGAAACAATAGGCTGAGCTTGATCAAAAGCGAAAGGAGACAGAGCTCCTAGAAAAGAAGAAGTCCATTTTTCCTGACTGGACTATAGATTCACCTCAAAGGTGTGCCATTGATGAGCCTAGCGCACTTTGGCTTGAGCCTGTGATGTCATTTGGGCTCGATAACTCCAAGGATGCACAATTTGACATGCCGATCACGCAAAAGGCATTCATTTTTCACTGCTTTAATTCAACTGCTGCTATTCCTTCTCCAGACCCGAAGGTAGATAGGGATCTATTGGAGTTCTACTTAGAGTTCGCTCAACCACAGTACTTGACCTGGACTTCGAAGAAAATTACAACTGTCAAGGTTTTGAAGCCCTAATCAGCGGGCAAGTTTATTAACGTTAAATTCAAAGTGACTCGAGGCACCGAAGGCTCAGTTTACAACTTCACCCTTGCTGATCTACCGATCCTTAATCCCCACAACTGGATACTCCTCAACAATATTTTATTGTCAAATCCACGGGAGTACCAGCCAATGATTGACCATGTCAAGCGAATACTTGTGTGCTACATTCACGAGTTAGCGAAGATGGACCAAGAGATTGCTTCTGCCATTCACAAACGAACCATGATCAAGACTATGGGCAAAGCAGGCAACATCAATACAATGGTCAAGGGGAAGATTGATTCGAAGTACCACACTATAATGTTCGTCAAGGGCGAAGGTTAGATATGCATGTTCGCTCTTGTTGACAAACACCTCTTCTCAACTACTTTCTTGGAGCATATCTTGGAGATTATTTAGAGGCGTGATCATGTAGCACCTAGTTCTTGGTACGTGTTCTTTTTATTAAATCTTTTAATATTTTGCTTTTGGTCTTGGACTCGGCGAGTTGAAGGACCAACTCGCTGAGTAGAAGCGGGATGAGGCACGGAGTTTAAGTTGTGGACTCGGCGAGTCGATTTCTGGACTCGGCGAGTAGACCCTGTTTGGGCAAAAACCCTAATTTGAGGGTTTACACCCTATTTAAACACCTTAACTCAGCCTCCTTAGTCCCATTTGCTCCCAGAAGACCCCCATAGCAAACCCTAGCCGTTATTGAAGCAATCTAAGGCTTTTGGAGTGATTTTGGTGCTCTTGTGATCCAAGGAAAGTAGGAAAAGCTTGAAGGATCAAGAGGAGGCTAGAAGGATTCGGTTTTGAGCATCATTTCCTGACTTCAGAAGGTATAAAGTCTATACCTTGCTTGCTCTTTTGATAGATCCCATTTTGTGGAGTTCTAGGGCTTTTCTAAGCCATTTCTGTCACCAACCTTGATTGCAAGCATGGTTTGAGGTTGATGTTTCGGATCTAGGTCGTTTGAGGGGTTACAAGGCAGAAAGGAGTGACTTTTGCACTCAAAGAAGGCCCCATGCATTGTGAGAGCTTGGTTTAGGACCTTTTGAGCTTAAAGTCCCATGCAAGCACGTAAAGGTTGTAACTTGTTTTAGGACCTTTTGAGCTTAAAGTCCCATGCAAGACCTTTTAACTTTGACTTGGTCAGGGGGTAAAATGGTCATTTTACCCTAAGAGTAGATGTTAGTTTCTGACTAAGTGTTTTGTGGGAATTTTAGCCGGCGGATTTCTGGAGCAGCAGCAGCAGCAGTCAGAGGATTCCCATACAGTTCAGCAGCTACTACGAGGGGAGTTACCTTCCAGTAGCGGTGGGTCTACGGCCACAATGCCAGCCCACCAGAAGGGATCGTATGCTAGATGTTTGTCTTTGTGATATTCATCTGTGTTGTTACTACCTGATATGTTATATGCTAGCGTGATATGGTATGTGATAGTGATAGAGTTCGGTTGTTAGGACCAAAGGGTAGGTTAGGCACCCCAGATATGCGTAACAGTATGTTATGACATGTTTAGCTGCTAGCATGATATGTTACATGAGATAGAGGTAGTAGGAGGGGGAAGAGTCCCCGAGATTTGGTTGTTAGGACCGAAGGGTGGGTCGGACACCCCAAATATGTATGACAATAGATTATGCTATGATATATGTGATAGTAGTAGTAGGGGTGAAATAGTCCCCAAGGATCGGTTGTTAGGACCGAAGGGTAGTCAGCACCCCAGAATGGCTCGACATGGGTATGTCAGCGCCCCATAATGGCTTGACACGGGTAGGAAGGCACCCAAGTATGGCCGTACGGGTAGGTCGGCACCCCAAAATGGCCGTACCGGGTAGGTCGAGCACCCTAGAAATGCCTGGCGGTATGTATGTGATATGATTGTATGGTATGTGGTACGATGGGGGAACTCACTAAGCTTCGTGCTTACAGTTTTCAGTTTTGGTTTCATGTACCTCTTCAGCGAAGGGGAAGGAGCTGGTGCGGTAGCGGCACATCATACACACACACACTTTGGTTTTCTGCATTATGATGTTCTGGGATTGTACTCTGACATTATTATTATTTTCATGTTTTGGGTTTTCAGACACGAGATATGTTTTATGAAATGATATGATCGGATGATGTTTTACTACAAATGTTTTACAAACTACTTAACTTAAATGAGATTTTTGGGCGTGAAAATTGGGTCGTTACTAGTTGGTATCAGAGCCCTGGTTTGAGGGATTCGGACATACCTTCGGGGGCGCCTGGACTCAAACCGAGGGATTAAAAGATTTTATAAGAAAGTGGTTTTCTAAAGAATAAAATAGAAGAGTTTTTTAGAAAGAACAAGTGTGTGATGTGTGCGACCGGACAAGCTCAAGTAAGTGTTCCCCAAAGTACCCATACAAGTTTATGTTACGTTTATCAGTTTCAGTAGAACAACATGCTAGAAAAGGACTAAGGATCTAGGAGTGATTCCTTATGTGCCTACTTTATGTGCTTCTGCTTTATGTGCTTTAGCTTATGAGAGTTACATGCTAGAATTGAGTAGACAGCAGTAGGATAGCCTGACTAGGTTATGCCTGATAGTATGAGCTTAGCATTGTATGCTAGTGCAGTTCCTATTATGAGGATAGAGTTGCTTGAGATTGTTCCCTTTTTGTCCGAATACTGTTTGCTTTGTGCTATGAGGGCTTTGAGTGATGGGAGTTAGCTGTTAGGTGAATACATTAAAGTCACATGTGATCGGGGTTGAATAATCATAGAGTGTTGGATTTGACCCTATTGCGTAGCTCTTGTTTGAGTCCTAACCGTTGTAGGGATGAGTCCCTTACTCGAAGGATTACCCGACCCTCATTGCATGTGATTGTATTCAGGTAATGGCTAATTGGCATTACAAAGAGACCTTCAGCAGCTGAGGACTGGGTTGGGTGGAGTCAGAGGTTTCCTAGGGTAAGCCTAGGATTAGAGTAGCAAAGATCAGCAGTGGTAAAAGGGACCTGGTGGAGCAGTCCTTAAGGAAGGTATGGATAGATGTGGAAGGTAGTATGGGCCTGTACTACTGAAAGCAGAGGATTCGTACCCGAATTGAGGAAGGCTAAGACAAGACCGGGGAACTTGTAGTAGATGTGATCCCTTTAGAGGTATCAATATCACTAATAGTTGCCTGTATGTATTGCAGAATGGTGGTACTACGTTAGAGGCCAACATTTGGCAGTTCTGGAGAGGGATCGGGTTTGGGATCAGGTTCTAAGCCAGTAGATGAGAGGCTACACGAGTTCATCGCGTCAGAGATCACCAGAGGCATCCTTGAGTCGACCCCCATCATTTTTGGGTCGATCAAGGAAGGGATAGTTGAGCTGATGGAGGACCGCCTCAGGGCGTTCAGGAGTAACATGACATCTGGCCAGTCAGGATCTCTCACACTATCCTTTAAGGACTTCAGGGGCAGTGGTGCGCCGGAGTTCCATGGGGCGAAGGATCCCATTGCTGCCAGACGATGGATTGCGGACATTGAGTCCGCACAGCTGACCAGCTTCTGCCCCGAGGGGTCGAAGGTGAGATATGCAGCAGGATGTTTACGAGACTGAGCTAGAGATTGGTGGGAGTATGTCGGTGACTTATTGGGAGCCTCGGCTATTGAGGCAATGACCTGGTCGGACTTTCTGACCAGGTTCAGAGCAGAGTTTGCATCGGCTGTCGAGCTTCAGTAGCTGGCCAGGGAGTTTTTAGATATGAGGCAGACGACGGAGACTGTGGCGGAGATCACCGCCAAGTTCCGGGAGAGGGCGTTGCTAGTGCCCCAGTATGCGGGTGATGAGGATATGAGGAGGACCCGCTACCATGACATCCTACGGGAAGACATCCGAGAGCATGTTAGCTTTTCAGCTTGCCCTACCTTGGAATCCATGATTGCCAGGGCGAGGGAGAAGGAGATCGATCTGGAGCATGTCCGGAAGAGGAAAGTAGATGAAGGGCAGTCGATTGCGGCTTCCGGGAAGAAGCCCAAGGGATCAGATGGTAGGCCGAAAGGCCAGTCCGGACTGGGCCGCTACAGGAAATGCAGCAAACCACATGAAGGGGCGTGTAGACTGGGATCGTCAGGCTGCTACAAGTGCAGCAAGACAGGGCATTTCAGCAGGGATTGTACTGCCCCTGCACCGGTCATTCAGACGTCTGAGTTTCCATGTTTCCACTGCAACCAGAGGGGCCACAAGAACGCCAATTGCCCCCAGTTGACAGCAGCATCAACGCCAGTGAAGGCGCCAACTCCAGCGACCCTGCAGATCACTGATGGCCGGCAGGGCAAGGCAGAGGCTCTAGTGGTGAGGAGCCGGGCATTCCAGTTGACTACCGAGGAGGCACGCACTGCACTCGATGTGGTGACGGGTATGACTTCTTATTTATGTTGTTATGATATGCTGTTGTGATTTTGATATGTTATGTATGTGCTCTGTTTAGGATCGTTCCATGTGAACAGCATCCTAGTTCAGGTATTGTTTGATTCAGGTGCTACCCGATCGTTCGTTTCTCTTGCGCTCAGCAAGAGATTTTCCGAGTCTTCAGGCATGTTGGAGTGCCCTCTAGACGTAGAGATTGCAGATGACTGTTCGGTGTGAGCATCGACAATGTTTCGAGATTGTGTACTGAGGTTATTTGAGGAGCGTTATCTGGTGGATTTGGTTCCCATACCTTTACGGGGGAAGAAGGTTATTATTGGTATGGATTGGCTAAGCCCCAATGGGGCAGTGATCGACTGCGCGCAACTGTCACTGCGGATCAGGACCCCAAGTGGGGGAGAGCTGGTGATTCATGGTGAGAGACCACAGCGAGGACCAGCCCTATGTTCAGCAGCGAGAGCTAGGCATTACCTCCAGCAGGGTTGCATAGGTTATTTCGCTTATGTTATGGATACCCGGGAGGGGGGTAGAGCGACGGTGGGCGTGGTGCCCGTAGTATGAGAGTTCGCGGACGTATTCCTCGAGGAGCTGCCTGGGATACCTCCGAAGTGCCAGGTGGAGTTCAGGATCGACCTAGTCCCTGGTGCGGCTCCGATAGCCAAGGCACCCTATTGGTTGGCTTTCCTGAGATGCAGGAGTTGTCTAGGTAGCTGCAGGAGCTGCTAGATAAGGGATTTATGAGGCCAAGTAGTTCGCCTTGGAGACCCCCGATTCTGTTTGTGAAGAAGAAGGACGGGTCGCACCGTATGTGTATAGACTATAGGGAGCTAAATAAGGTAACAGTGAAGAACCGTTACCCACTCCCGAGGATTGATGACCTCTTTGACCAGCTACAGGGAGATTCTTGGTTCTCCAAGATTGATCTGCGTTCAGCATATCATCAGATGAGGGTCATAGAGGAGGATGTGCAGAAGATTGCGTTTCGAATGCGCTATGGCCACTATGAGTTTGTGGTGATGCCCTTCGGGCTCACCAATGCTCCTTTCGCATTCATGGACCTCATGAACCACGTGTGTAGACCGATGTTAGACTGGTCAGTGATAGTGTTTATTGATGATGTCTTGGTTTATTCCAAGACGCAGGAGTAGCACGAGGAGCACCTGCGGGAGGTGTTGGAGACTTTGAGGAGGGAGAGCTTGTATGCCAAGTTCTCCAAATGTGAGTTTTGGTTGCGCGAGGTGCAGTTTCTTAGGCACCTTGTCAACCAGAACGGGATTTCGGTAGACATGGCCAAGGTGGAGGCCGTGATGAGATGGGAGGTTCCGAAGTCTCCATCTGAGATTCGGAGTTTCCTGGGATTAGCGGGCTATTATCGAAGATTCATCCAGGATTTCTCCAAGATAGCCGTACCATTGACCAGGCTAACAAGGAAGGTCGTGGTCTTTCGTTGGGGGCCTGAGCAGTAGTCAGCGTTCGAGACACTGAGACAGAGATTGTGCAAGGCACCAATCTTAGCCCTGCCACAGGGTATGGGGGATTTTGTTGTTTATTGCGATGCGTCCATCTCAGGTTTGGGTGCAGTATTGATGCAGAGAGGGCATGTCATCGCCTACGCGTCGAGGCAACTGAAGCCTCACGAGGTGGATTACCCGACGCATGACTTGGAGTTGGGGGCTGTTGTGTTCGCCCTCAAGATTTCGCGTCATTACCTCTATGGGGTTTGCTGTACCATTTACACGGACCATAAGAGTTTGAGGTACCTCATGGATCAGCCGAATCTAAACATGAGACAGCATCGGTGGATGGATGTGGTAAAGGATTACGATTGTGAGATCCTTTATCACCCAGGTAAGGCCAATGTGGTGGCCGATGCGCTTAGCCGCAAGGCTGCGCCGATCAGGGATAACTGCATGCAGATGACAGTGGTGACTCCGCTATTGGAGCGGATTCGGGAGGCCCAGCAGGAGGCCATGAAGGAGGAACATCGGAAGAGTGAGCATATAGTGGGTCAGGTTTCCTCATTCGACTATGACAGCAGGGGATTATTGGCATTACACTGCAGGGTGTGGGTGCCATACCTCGGAGGCGTGCCCCAGATCTTGATGGAGGAGGCGCCCAAATCCCGATTCTCCATTCATCTTGGGGCGACGAAGATGTATAGGGATCTTCGTCTGGACTATTGGTGGCCCTACATGAAGCGGGATGTGGCATGGTACATGGAGCGGTGCTTGACCTGCAGGAAGGTCAAGGCTGAGCATCAAAGACCTCACGGCAAGATGCAGCCGTTGGATATCCCGCTGTGGAAATAGGAGGATATTACGATGGATTTTATCACCAAGCTTCTCAGGACCGCACGGGGAGTGGATTCGATATGGGTCATCGTGGATCGATTGACCAAGAGCGCCCATTTTATCCCAATTCAGGAGAGCATCTCGGCCGACAAATTGGCCGATATCTATATCAGAGAGGTGGTGGCCCGGCACGGAGTGCCAGTTTCGGTGATTTCGGATAGGGATGTGCGGTTCACATCCAGGTTTTGGAAGAAATTCCACGAAGAGTTAGGTACTCGTCTGCATTTCAGCACCGCCTTTCACCCGAAGATGGATGGCCAGAGCGAGCGGACCATCCAGACTCTGGAGGACATGCTACGGGCATGTGTTTTAGACTTCGGAGGTATCTGGGATACCTACCTTCCGTTGGCGGAGTTCCCGTATAATAATAGCTATCATGCGAGCATCGACTGCCCTTCCTTCGAGCTGTTGTATGGGAGGAGGTGCAGGACCCCGATATGTTGGGGCGAGGTTGGCCAGAGGGTCATTGGGAGCACTGAAGTAGTGCTCAAGACGACAAAGAAGATTCAGCAGGTCCAAGGCAGGCTTCAGACTGCTCAGAGTCGGCAGAAAAGTTATGCCGATAAGCGTCGATCAGACCTGGAGTTCCAGGTCGGGGATATGGTTCTCCTGAAAGTGTCGCCTTGGAAAGGCGTCATTCGATTCAGGAAGCGGGGCAAGTTGGGCCCAAGGTATATTGGACCGTTCAGGGTTATAGCCCGAGTGGGCAAGGTGGCTTATAGGCTGGATTTGCCAGCCGAACTCAGTCAGATACACAACACTTTCCATGTTTCTCAGCTGCGAAAGTGCCTGGTGGACGACTCAGCAGTGGTACCCTTGGAGGACATTCAGGTTGATGGCGACCTGAATTACATCGAGCGGCCTGTAGCGATCCTTTACCGGAAGTCGAAGGATCTGAGGAACAAAAGAGTAGAACTCGTGAAGGTGCAATGGCAGCACCAGAAGGGGTCGGAGTGGACTTGGGAGCCGGTGGATGAGATGATGGAGCACTACCTCGAGCTGTTTCAGGATCGAGCAACAGACTTCGAGGAGGAAGTCTAAAATAAGTGGGGGAGATTTGTAGCACCTGCTTCTTGGTACGTGTTCTTTTTATTAAATCTTTTAATATTTTGCTTTTGGTCTTGGTCTCGGCGAGTTGAAGGACCAACTCGCCGAGTAGAAGCGGGATGAGGCGCGGAGTTTAAGTTGTGGACTCGGCGAGTAGACCTTGTTTGGGAAAAAACCCTAATCCGAGGGTTTGCACCCTATTTAAACACCTTAACTCGGCCTCCTTAGTCTCATTTGCTCCTAGAAGACCCCCATAGCAAACCCTAGCCATTATTGAAGCAATCTAAGGCTTTTGGAGTGATTTTGGTGCTCTTGTGATCCAAGGAAGGAAGGAAAAGCTTGAAGGATCAAGAAGAGGCTAGAAGGATTCGGTTTTGAGCATCATTTGCTGACTTCAGAAGGTATAAAGTCTATGCCTTGCTTGCTCTTTTGATAGATCCCATTTTATGGAGTTTTAGGGCTTTTCTAAGCCATTTTGGTCACCAACCACGATTGCAAGCATGGTTTGAGGTTGATGTTTCGGATCTAGGTCCTTTGAGGGGTTACAAGGCAGAAAGGAGTGACTTTTGCACTCAAAGAAGGCCCCATGCATTGTGAGAGCTTGTTTTAGGACCTTTTGAGCTTAAAGTCCCATGCAAGAACGTAAAGGTTGTAACTTTACGTGCTAGATCGATTGTAGAAGCTTAGATCTACATTTTGATCAAGTGTTGTACATCAAAAAGCGAAGATTCAGTGAGTGGTTGTGACCAACTCGGCGAGTCCGTTCTGTACCATATTAGTTGAGGGTCATAAGGACCCTATTGAGTGTGGAAAGGTTTTAAGGGGGTCCCAAGGGGTGACCCAACGTTCTGGACTAAGCCATTGTTCTGGAAATTCATGGGAATCGGCGAGTACATGAACAGACTCAGTGCATCCAAGGCAATCTTCTTAAGAATGAAGATGAACTCGACGAGTTGTTCATACAACTCGGCGAGTCAAGGAAAAGACCTGAGTATCAGTTGATGATAAACAAGACGAGTTTTTCATACAACTCGGCGAGTCGAATGAGGATTCAGTCGATGTTCCTTTAGAAGGAAAACTCGTCGAGTCATCGCCTAACTCGACGAGTAGAGACGAGTATGAGGTCTAATGGAAGGATAGGGACTCGGCGAGTTGGCGAGCCAACTCGGCGAGTCAGGTCAACTAGAAGTTGACTTTGACTTTGACTTGGTCAGGGGGTAAAATGGTCATTTTACCCTAAGAGTAGACGTTAGTTTCTGACTAAGTGTTTTGTGGGAATTTTATCCGGAGGATTTCCGGAGCAGCAGCAGCAGCAGTCAGAGGATTCCCATACAGTTCAGCAGCTAGTACGAGGGGAGTTACCTTCCAGTATCGGTGGGTCTACGACCACAATGCCGGCCCACCAGTAGGGATCGTATGCTAGATGTTTGTCTTTGTGATATTCATCTGTATTGTTACTACCTGATATGTTATATGCTAGCGTGATATGGTATATGATAGTGATAGAGTTCAGTTGTTAGGACCGAAGGGTAGGTTAGGCACCCCATATATGCCTAACAGTATGTTATGACATGTTTAGCTGCTAGCATGATATGTTACATGAGATAGAGGTAGTAGGAGGGGGAAGAGTCCCCGAGATTCGGTTGTTAGGACCGAAGGGTAGGTCGGACACCCCAAATATGTCTGACAATAGAATATGTTATGATATATGTGATAGTAGTAGTAGGGGTGAAATAGTCCCCGAGGATCGGTTGTTAGGACCGAAGGGTAGTCAGCACCCCAGAATGGCTCGACATGGGTATGTCAGCGCCTCAGAATGGCTTGACACGGGTAGGAAGGTACCCCAGAATGGCCGCATGGGTAAGTCGGCACCCCAGAATGGCCGTACGGGTAGGTCGGCACCCCAGAATGGTCATACCGGGTAGGTCGGGCACCCCTGAAACGCTTGGTAGTATGTATGTGATATGATTGTATGGTATGTGGTACGATGGGGGAGCTCACTAAGCTTCGTGTTTACAGTTTTTAGTTTTGGTTTCAGGTACCTCTTCAGCGAAGGGGAAGGAGCGGGCGCGGTAGTGGCACATCATACACACACACACTTTGGTTTTCCGCATTATGATGTTCTGGGATTGTACTCTAACATTATTATTATTTTCATGTTTTGGATTTTCAGACACGAGATATGTTTTATGAAATGATATGATCGGATGTTGTTTTACTACAAATGTTTTACACACTACTTAATTTAAATGAAATTTTTGGGCGTGAAAATTGGGTCGTTACAGATCAGAACAGTGCAGCTGATAAGAAGTTGTTCACTGAAATGTTGAGGTGGTATATCCAGTTTCGGCAGACACTTCTTGCAATAATTCCTCGGTTGTTCAAGGTGATAAAGACAGTGAAGTCAACACAGAAGAAATAATCTCTCGCCTCATTTGACGCAAAGGGGGAGATTGTTGGGATTATTATGTTGCGTCATGGGCTCGGTCCTTAGCCCAGTTTTGATTGCCGGTATTGGGCCTGTCCAACCGTGCATGTTTTGTTCTAGGGTTTAGTATATAAGTTGCATGCATGCAGTCTTTGTAGTTAACGCTTTAGTAATTTTCTCAATGAGTTTTTGTAAACCCTAGCTCGCCTCTATGGTGGAAGTTCTTTATCGAGCTTTGCTGAGGCGTGACTTTATTTGAATCATAAGCACATCTTTGATTCCATTATGTGTTCATATCATTATTGTGTTTGTCTTATTTGATTTTCATATTCTTACCTGTGAAGGATCTAAACGATCTAGAGATTTATTCTCATCACTGTCATAATAATATATAATCATATATGATTATATAATGTATTTTTATTATACCTTTGCTTGTAGTTTTTTCATTATATGCCACATGCATAGTCTGTGTCTTGAATTTGGCAAGACAGATTCCACTGCTTGTTTTATTTCTTCATCTTGATAAGTTATAACAATTTTTGGTGCTTTCCCTTCATGATCTCTAAGAAAAGCTTTAAGCAGCCATTCATATGACTCAATTATCTCTCTACTCAGCAACCCAGCACCAACAATAACTGATTTCTTGTGGTGGTCAACTGCTGTGAATGGAACAAA
The DNA here is from genome assembly GCF_002870075.4 of Lactuca sativa. Lineage (NCBI taxonomy): Eukaryota > Viridiplantae > Streptophyta > Magnoliopsida > Asterales > Asteraceae > Lactuca > Lactuca sativa. The sequence goes on along the minus strand of NC_056629.2, from coordinate 107,938,724 downwards.
TACCATTTTATACCTATATAAAGAAAATGTGTTTAGTATAATCATATTTGATTAATAGTATTCTTGAATTTATATATATTAACGTACTTGTTTGTTCTAAAAGTTGCATTAAAAGATACAACTTCTCCAAACTCTGCATAAAAAGCCTTTTCTCTTTCATCTGCCCAAAACATAGCAACCAACATATCTTCATCACGTAGGAACTCAAATGAATAATTTGGGTAATGATCTCTACGATCATTCATTTTGTTTATCATTATTCGAGCATCCTTGTAGCATAAGATTCTATTTACTCCTCTCCTCAAGTTTTTGTAGTCTGTTACCTTTGCCCCTACATATTCATATCCTCCTTTCAAAACTGCTCGTATTTTGTGAGCCATTGTGGGACCAATTTTAGCTTTTGATGCATGTACTACAAACTCCTTTTCAGAATATGACATCTTTCTTGTCTTTTTCGTATAAGGTCTTTCCTCGATACTTTCCAGTGGGTGGTTGTGCATTTCAAAGAATTTCTTAACTTTGTAATCTGTTGTTCCATAAACATTTTCAAATATAATCTTTGTTGTACACCCAATATTTATCTTGTTTGAATTTGGTTTCCTCTTGACAGAACTTGTAGCCAATGTATCATGAGGTTTTGGTTTATCCTTGCCACCCTATTAAATATAACATATTTTTATTTTATTATTTGGCTATTGTATTTTGATTGGCTACTCAGTCTTGTATGAAAACCTGCCATGCATAATCTGTATACATTTTTACTGCCAAATTTAGTGATTTGAAAACACTATTTACAACTGGTACAAATTCTGTAGGGACATTTGGTTTATATTCAGATTCTTCAATTATGTTACTGCAATATGATTCATTTGTTGAATTGGAACTTTCACTTGATAAAAGAAGGGAATGACAAATATGTTATTATATAATTTTATGTTGTAATAATCATATCTGATTAACGATATGTATTTATATTTTAGTAAAAAAAATCATATATGATTTTAGATATTAATATATTATTAGATGTTAAATCATATTTATTTGTACATTATATTATATGATTGATCATATAACATACTGTGTAATCATAAATGATTATACGTATTAATTTATAAATAATCATACTTGATATTGTTTAATCATGTATGATTAATCATATGTATTTGTAGGTTGTAATATATGATTAATCCTATTTTATGATGTATAATCATATATGATTATTCATCTAATTGTAATATAAATATCGATTTCAATTTGAAAACATATATGATAAATCATAATTACAAACTATAAATACATATGATTAATCATAGATATGAACAGTCATATATGATTATTCATCCTTATATGATTAAATCACATATTTTATTATATAATCATATATGATTATTCATAATTTATAATAAAAGAATCAGAATGAAGTGTAGAAACTGTAATGTAATATGTAGTATTAAAACGAATTAGTTGTACCTTCAATACAAATCGTATTTTCAAGTTCTTCAAGTGAAATAAATTGAATTGATTTGTTCGTCGTTACGAGATGAATTGATTTAAGCTATAATAGTATCAGTTGCGATCGACTTGTCAATTTCTTTTGGATTCGACATCATTTATGAAAATTGATTTTGATTAAATTTTCAAATGCTTAGTTTATGATTGCGAGGTGCTTGTTTCTTCGATTTGAGGTTTGTATCTCGTATTTATGAGGATATGAACTGATGCTCTGTTTCGATCGTTTTTCTTTTCGATTTGAAGATTGTGAATAATTTGATAACAGATTCAGTAAAAATAGGATCTTTTTTATTATATTGAATGATTTGTTGAAGATTGGATGATATGATTAGGTGACTGATACTGAAAATCGATGATTTAGCGATATGATGATTTTTAGAGAAGGAAGGTGTCCGTTTTCTGAACATTAATTTGAAGTTTACTGTTATACCCCTTAATCATTTAACAGTTGATGTTAGTTGACGTTAAGTTCCATTGGCTGATATTTAATCTCATAATCTCTAATTTTTTTTATTAATTTCAAGGGAACCATCCCCTATATATATATATATATATATATATATATATATATATATATATATATATATATATATATATATATATATATATAATACAAACCTTACTATTTCTATAACTAGATTTAAGACGTCCAAGTGTTTAAGCTAAAGTTACAACACATAAAACCTAATATAATCTTTTGGATAAAAATACCTTTCCCGAAAATGAATTCTTAAATAATAAAACCAAGTCTTCATCCTAAAATTAATACCATAAAATCCGGAATTTAAAAATTCGAAATTTGATTTCACAACCTGTCTTTTGAACCGGTCCCCTTTGAATCCCCGTATTGCGCCATTTTCTTATCACGTTCAATTTTGAATTCCAGTATCCCATATCTCAGTATCTATCTCCCGGACCACAATCTCAGTCCCCTATATGTTTGTGATTGATGTGTGCATATTTAGTGTGTATTTAGTATATTATGGACAAAAGGTACTTAAAAGTGTTTAAATTATGTTTTTCAGTCCAAAGATGAAGCTCGGGAGCAAAAGGAAGCAAGAGAAGCGGTTAGAAGATTGAGAGTGGAATGAAGAAGGAAAACACTGAAAAAGAAGCTTCTACTCGTCGAGTCATATATCTACTCGACGAGTCCGGTCGAGGAATCAGAAGGATAATGACTCGGGATCCCAGATAGTTATCGCAATACGTAGAATGTGAGAGGGACTCGATGAGTCACCACTTGACTCGACGAGTCGGACCGCTTATTTAAAGATAATTCCACAGATCGAGAGGAAGAAGTTCGGGGACGATTCAGAAGTGCTTAGCTGCGAATAAGAAGCCAGAAAAACCCTAGAAGTCGACCAAGGAAGCTAGAATCCAATTCCGGGAGTAATTAAGGCATAATTCATCCATTCTACTTGTTTCTTTTGTTTTGTCAACATGATTAAGCAACTTGAACTTATTTGTTTGCTGTTATTTACCTTAGTTATGAGCTAAATTCTTTAAACTTCTATTTGGGGATACGAAATTGGTAATATGGTTTGATTCTTGGTAGGATTAATTCTATGTTGGTTAATTTAGTTATTTTAGCTTGCTAAAGAACCTTGTGTATGAATGATAATTGATTTTCTGTTAATAGGGAGATAATTAATTAGCATGAACATCTATTAGTTATCAATCTCATATGCTTAGTGAACACTTTTTGTCATATGTCTAGTGTAATGAATATGAAACTAGGATTAATAAGAAATTCAAGTAAATTTATGTGCAAGCTTGTGAGATGACTATTAAACAAGAAGTTAATTAAAAGATAAATTAATTAGCTACTGCAAGTCTAACTTAACCCGAATATTATATCTAGTAAATTTAATTGAAATAGGCAACTGGCCATTGTTTAAATTGATTTATTTGCTAAGGATTAATGAAGTGAATACGGAACTAATCAATTGAATCGGTAACTAGCAAAAGAATTAATCCATTGCACTTTTACCTTGAAATCAACCATAGGATCAATTAAGTTGAACTAAATAGAAGTACTTCTCCGTTATTGAATCTAGTCAAGTCTTTGTTTTCTAGCTTAACAAGTAATCATTAGTAAGTTTCTAGTCTTGTAAAACTAGAGAAAACCCCTACTTATTAGTTAAATTAGATAAATTAGGTTTTAGTATTTAATTTGCCGTTCCCTGTGTTCGATACCCTACTTGCTTGAACTATACCACAATTGATAGGTTCACTGCCTTTTGTGTGTTATTTGATAATTAAAAGTAGGTTTCAAACTAGTGGGTTTTACACACATCAAGTTTTTGGCGCCGTTGCGGGAGAACGGTTCTAAAATTAATAGTAAAATCTAGTTTAATCGATCCTTTGTGTGGGATTTATCTTACACAAAGTAATTTACAAATCAAATCAGTAAGTAGATTTAGTTTTAATAAAATTTCGTTTTTAGAATAACAAGAAATTTTTATTTTCTGTTTTTGCCTTGAACTCGCCGAGTGCATTCGAGCAGACTCGGCGAGTCCATCGCTGTTTTAGTCTTTATTTTTTATTTCGTTTTTATTCCTTTTACGCGTTTCGTTTCTTTTGTTTCGTTTTTTTTAGCTGTTTCATGACCCGAGGATCGGACACACCTCTAGTACCACCTTTGGAAGACCCGGAATCCGCACTAAAGAGAAGCAAGGGAAAAGCCGTAGGAGAAACCGCAACTTCAAAGAACTCACCACTCAAGAACTTGAAATCCGTTTTCAGCAAGAAGAAAGGCAGCAAATCAGGAGCATCCAGTGCCTCATTAACAATTGAAGAACCAATTCACGAAGGTAGCGAGTACGAGACCGAGGAAGAAAAAGAGCATATTTCCGAGCACGAAACCGATTCCGAAGAAGAGTTAGCTATCACTAGGGCTAACATCGATGAAGTCCCCATGGGGGAGTGGAAGAAAAGGATGCGTGATGACACCGGGCCGGGACTTGTGCAACCTGCAATTCCCGTAACCGCTACGTTTGAGCTAAAGGGCCATATTCTCGCTCAACTGAAGGAGATCCCTTTTACGGGAGAGATCATGAAGACGCTTACAAGCATTTGGACGAAGTAAATGATGTGGCCGACTACTTCAACGTGCCTAATGTTCCACGCGAGACCCAGCTTCTTCGAATGCTCCCTGTCACGTTTAAAGGCGCTGCGAAAGATTGGTTAAAATCACTTCCTCCCGGATCGGTCACCACATGGGCCAAGATGAAAGAAGAGTTCATTGACCATTTCTGCCCACCTTCCAAGATAGCCAAGCTAAAGAAAGCCATTGCCAACTTCGAGCAACAACCTGGAGAATCTCTTTATGAAGCTTGGGAAAGGTACAAGAGCCTACTTAGAAATTGTCCACACCATGATCTTAATAGCCAACAAGAGGTCTCCATCTTTTATGATGGAGTTAATGTCACCACAAGGCAACTACTCGATTCACAAGGCCCGCTCACCCGAAAGCCACCTCCGGAAATAAAAGAATTAATTGAAGAATTCTCTAAGCATTCTAGAGAATACCACAATCCGAGGAATGAAGTGAGTCGTGGAGCAGTAAACTCGGTGAACGATGGCATGGCGGCGGTAATAGCTAAACTCGATAGCCTAGACCGAAGAATGACGAAAATGGATCAAACGATCCATGCTATTAGGGTAGGATGCGAAAATTGTGGCGGCCCCCATCTTACCAAGGATTGTGATCGAGACGAGAATGGAAATAAAAAGGCTCAAGTATTTTATTCCAGTGGTGATAGATACGATGAAGACTGGAGGAAGCCAAAGAAGGAATGGCTCCCATACGAAGAGTATAAAAAGGCTAAGGAGGAGAAATACAAACAGAGGGAGAGGGGATTCTATCAAAAGGAAGAGCCGGTGACGGAAAAGAAGGCAAATTTAGAAGATATACTCACAAGGTTCATAACCGCGTCCGAGAAAAGACATAATGATCACGATGTAGCAATGCAAGAAACCAGAAACATGCTGAGGAATCAGCAAGCTTCCATTCTCAACATTGAGAAACAGCTAGGGCAGCTTGCACATCAAGTAAATGAAAGAAGACCGGGTCAACTTCCGAGCAACACCGAGCCCAATCCAAGAAAGGAGAACGTGAGCGTAATAACCGCCAGCAGTGAAGAAAAATTTACAAAAGCACAAAGGGTCCCCATGAAGAAGGCAGAAAATGAAGAAAAACCAGAACCAGAAAAACCCGACCAGACTCGCCGAGTCACTCTCATGGACTCGACGAGTCCAGTCGGGAATGAAGATACTACCAATTTCCTAAAGCCATACAACCCTCCTTTGCCATACCCAACCAGAGCCATGCCTGCAGAAAAAGTTCAAGCCTATAAGACCTTCATGGAGAATGTTAAAGCTTTACAAGTCAATATACCATTTGTGGAAACAATGCTCCAAACTCCTAAATACTTTAACTTGCTTAAAGGCCTTTTTGCTGCTAGGAAAGATCTGGCTGAAGTCGCAGAGATATTGATGAGTGAGCTGCCTGAGAAGAAGGGTGATCCGGGTAACATAGTAATTCCGTGCCAATTTGGTAATGAAGTTTCTACACGAGCATTGGCTGATTCAGGTGCAAGCATTAATTTGATTCCCTACTCATTCTTTAAGAAGCTAAATTTACCAACACCAAAGCCGGTAAATATGAGAATCCATTTGGCAAACAAAACGATAATTAATCCACAAGGCATTTGTGAAAACCTCCTTATCAAAGTGGGCAAGTTTATTTTTCCAGTAGACTTCGTGGTGGTGGAAATGGAAGAAGACCCCGAAATACCAATTATTTTGGGAAGATCATTCTTAAACACCGCGTGTGCCCTTATTGACATATGTGAGTCTACATTGACATTAAGAGTGGGGGATGAGTCGGTGATGTTTAAAGCTATTCCAGAAGTCAAGCAAGAAGAAGAAAGGATAGAAGAAATCTCATTTATCCAATTGGATGATGAGGTATTACAAAAAGAGCTTGAAATTTTACTAAAAGAAGACCCAAGTAAGTTCACACTACACTCTGAAGGAGTTGAAGATGCTAACAAAGACTTGGAGGAGCTAGAAAAACTACTGGAAGGAGCCAACTCAGAAAACACTCCAGGATTGATGGAACCCGATCCGACTCGCCGAGTCGTCATAATGGACTCGACGAGTCCAGTCGATTTGGATAAAAAGTTGACCAAAGCTGATCTGTTTATTGATAGTTCTTCACATACCTTGGGTTCAGTTACTGTTTTTGATTCTTTGGAAGAACAATTGGCAGAAGAAGTAAAAGGAATGGAGGTGCAACACGCCGATGTGGCATGCCTTGATACGATGCCATTTGGAGAAGGGTTAAGCACGGGAAAGGATGCAGGAATAAAGGAAAGGAAGGAGGAAGCTGATCACCAATTCAACACTAAACCTAGAGCACGGACCATCATGAAATATGAAGTCATTAAATTTAAAGAGAAGGATGTTCAAGAATTGGTGAAAAAGAAAAGGGTAAAGCAGAAAAAGAGAAAAAGGAAAGACCAAGCAGCTGAAGATGAGGCAATGAAAAGGAGAAGAGACGAATTGAAGAGGGCTTACAAGAAAAAGATTCACGCCTACAAGACCAAGTATAAACCACAAAAAGAGAGGCGTACATTCCCGATGCTTGAAGATGACAAAACGTAAATGGGAAGGAGTCTAGCTCATGACTCCTCAAAAAGAAGCGCTTGGCGGGAGGCAACCCGTCGTTAGAGTTTGTTTTCTTTTACTCTTTAGTTTTTTTTAGTTTTTGTTTCGTTTCACAATTTTAATCTTTCAAATCATCGGACATGTCTGCTTGAGAGTATGCCTAGCCTAAGTGTGGGGTGAAATGATTCATAATAAACAGAAGAATTTTGAAAAAATATGCAAATTGTTAAATGACTCGCCGAGTCTGACCCTGACTCGACGAGTATATATTGATTACTGAAAATCTTTGACTGCACGACTAGACTCGCCGAGTCTGACCCTGACTCGACGAGTCGGTTTTATTTACAGAAAAAAAAATAATTTCGAAATTACTTTTACATCTGGTAAATAGGGTTTTAACCCTAAAAATTCAGTTTCCACACCACACTTGCCGGGTATCCCTTTCGTAAACGCTCTCAAGCATTCAAAGAAATCTTCAAATCTTCTTCCAATTTCTCAAAGTTTTAAACTCAAAAGGTAACAACTTTCTTCTTGATTTCTAGAAAGAATGAGATTATAAGGCCATCTATACCTGCAATTGCATGAAAAAACCCGTTTTTGAAAAGGAATGAAATTCTAGGGTTTCGATTTTGCATGAATATTGTTGTTTTGAATGCTTAGTTTGACCTTATTACTTAGTAGGAAGTCCTTGAACAAAAACCCTTGACAGAAATTACAAGTTTTATGGTCCAATTTTATGCGACCCGTCGAATGACTCGTGCAGGTTGCGCGACTCGTCGAGTCGGGCATAGACTCGACGAGTCCAGTCGATTTACAGATACATTTCAGTTTTTAAATATTTTCTGTGTTTCTGGGTTTTGTGTGTTTATTTTGCAAAAATCATGTTCAGAAGAGGACAATCTTCAACTGGTAGCCAAGGGGAGTTTCCATGGTTAAACTTCCCGCAAATTGAATCCGCTTCAACAATGAGGAAGTGGAAGAAGAAGCTCTCCGACATTAAGAAGAAGGAGGTGTATGTACCGAACAGAATTGATTGGGAATGGCTGCAGAGTGTTAGCTATGAAGAAGAACTAGCTCGTTACCTTTTGAAGGAGTTTCAACATGAAGGCAACAGTATGGTGTGTGATGGGTGGAGCCGGGTCTTCCGTATTCAAGAACCGGTTTATTTGGAGCTATGTTTAGAATTCTTTTCCACGATATCTTTCACCGGGGGAGTGGATGTGTATCACCCGACGAGCTTTACTTTTTGTCTTGGGGGCGAGTATCGTCAATGCTCGGTGGTGGACCTTGCCTGCCGACTAGGGATCTATGATCAACCCTTAGTGACAACAAACATCTTTCGGGCTTTCTTGGCAAACACTCATATGGCGTTCCCCGATGGAGTCACGAGCAAGGGTTGGTGGAATACCATAGGAAACAAAGTCTACATCCCAAAGTCTGCACAAGAAGGGAGCATCCGATCCCCGACTCACCGCCTCATTCACCGCCTTATTTCCTCCACCATCAACCAAAGGAAAGACGGTGACAAGGTCTCCAACCTTGATGTTTTCTACTTATGGAGCATTATAACACCCGGCGTCTTTTGCAACATCCCATGGTGTATTGCTTCATACCTTTCGGAGGGTGCGGTCAAAGATCGAAAAACCTCCCGTATCAATGGAGGAATGTTTGTCACTCGATTGGCGAATTCATTCGGGTTGATGAACCGCGGAGCCTGGAACTTCATGACAATGATCCTGACGCCCCCGTTTAATCCCATTCTTTTCCGACGAGCACGGATAATCGAAGACTATGGTGGTGGCCATTATGTCATCCCAAATGATGACCCCGTTGTTGGTCCCGATGCACCGGGAAGGAGGGTGAGATCGAGAAGAGAACGGGATGTGGAGGACGAGCCGCCAGTGATTCCGGTCGAAAATGAAGATGTACCAATGGATTGGTACAATGTAGAGATGAGGCGGATGCAGGATCAATTGGCGAGGGGGCTGAATTTTAGCAACCAATCCCACATTCGACTTTTTGACCACTTCAATATCCCACATATTGATGGTGGGAATTACCCATTCATTCCGTCTTGGGATGAGAGGATTGCTGCTAGACGAAGCGGAGCCGGGGGAAGTGGAGCCGCTAATGATGATGAGGAAGATGAAGATTGATGTTTTTGTGTTTTTAATCAAACAATTTTAATTTGTTTTGTTTTGTTTATTTATTTATTTTTTTATATGCTTTGAGATTTTGTTATGTTTAATGGTTGTTTGCTTTAGTTATTTTTCAGGATTGAATTATGCTTGCTTATTTAGGATGGTTTAGAGATGTAAAGCATGGATGTTTTCTAGAGTGAGAGCGAGTCAAGGAAGCGAGTTTTTAACGTCAAAGTGTCGAGTCCGGTCCTAGGGGTATGAGCAATTGAGTCCAAATGTGAGGAAGGGTTAAAGAAGTTTTTAGAGGCTAAAACAGTTGCAAAATACCAAGTTTTTTCGTTCAGTGGCCTACTCGACGAGTGCACTAAGCTGACTCGACGAGTCGCCTTGTATTTCTACATATTCTGAGAAGGCGCGCTGGTACTCAACGAGTCCACTATAAGACTCGACGAGTCGATCATTTTTTTTTATCTCGATGGACTGCTGATTTGATGCTGCTACTGGTCCCACTTGCTCACCTATTCTTCCATTTCCATTCTTGAAGATCTTACTCTGATTTCCGCGTATTTGGAGCGACCCACACGAGTTTTGACGCCCAAGGCATGGATGAGATGTTACCATGTCTAAAGTTGATTGAAGTTGGAGCTTAAAATGGATATGATCAGCCTATCGACTGCTATCCCAGGGGAGTTTGTTCCAATTCCCTCTTTGGTTTTTTTTATGATTTTATGCATAATATGCAATGAGGGCATTGCATCACATAAGTGTGGGGTAGGGGGTTGGTTACATAATAGTCAGTTTTAAAAAATTTTGCATACCAAAAGTATTATTTAGGGCTTAAATTAGAAAATTTTGGTAAAAATTAGGATTCCATGTTAGAATTGTGTTAATAATTGCTTGAAAACCCAAATGTTTAGTTGAGCCTATATACGTTCTAGTGCATTTGTGGCTTCCTTATTCTAGTGAAATCATGGGACAAAAACATGAGCTCGCTTAGTTTGAAGGATGCAATATGTTTAGCAGCCTAAACCTGAAATGTATCCAAGAAAATTATTATCGTTAGCCAATAAAGGTTGAAGTTGAGCGCCCCTGCTTAAGCATGTAAGTTTTGAGTGAAAAAAAAAGTGAGTTACATGTTAAAAAAAAAGAGAGAGAATTACAAGAAAAGTTGAAGAATTTTTGGAGCATCAAAGTTAAAGTATGAAGTTCAAAGATCGAAAATTCCGAAGAAATTCAAAAAGTTAAATATACCAAAAATCAAACAACAAGGTGGTGAATTCAAAGAAATTAAAGATCAAATGTCAAAGAAGTGAAGAATTCCAAAGAGCTCCAATGTGGTATCATAAATTGTAATTGTCTAGATTATGTATGCTTGGGTTGCTCAACCAAAAATACCTTGAGGTTAAGAGGTTTTCTGAGGATGGATTCGGAGGGTTGCATAAAATGAGCATAGTTCGGGGTGAGTGGGTGAATGTTTATGAGGATTGTGAGTATTTGGAATATGGGGGGTTCTTTAGGGAAAATTTTAGACACAAATGCATGCGTTGCGGTCTTGGCATAATGGTTGGGTTAGATTGGAGTTGTTATATGTAATTCTAATGTATTAAAATTCAGTTTTGCTTGAGGGCAAGCAAAAGACAAGTGTGGGGTATTTTGATGTGTGCATATTTAGTGTGTATTTAGTATAGTTTTTTATTCATATATTAGCTAAATTATCGCATATTATGGACAAAAGGTACTTAAAAGTGTTAAATTATGTTTTTCAGTCCAAAGATGAAGCTCGGGAGCAAAAGGAAGCAAGAGAAGCGGTTAGAAGATTGAGAGTGGAATGAAGAAGGAAAACACTGAAAAAGAAGCTTCTACTCGTCGAGTCATATATCTACTCGACGAGTCCGGTCGAGGAATCAGAAGGATAATGACTCGGGATCCCAGATAGTTATCGCAATACGTAGAATGTGAGAGGGACTCGATGAGTCACCACTTGACTCGACGAGTCGGACCGCTTATTTAAAGATAATTCCACAGATCGAGAGGAAGAAGTTCGGGGACGATTCAGAAGTGCTTAGCTGCGAATAAGAAGCCAGAAAAACCCTAGAAGTCGACCAAGGAAGCTAGAATCCAATTCCGGGAGTAATTAAGGCATAATTCATCCATTCTACTTGTTTCTTTTGTTTTGTCAACATGATTAAGCAACTTGAACTTATTTGTTTGCTGTTATTTACCTTAGTTATGAGCTAAATTCTTTAAACTTCTATTTGGGGATACGAAATTGGTAATATGGTTTGATTCTTGGTAGGATTAATTCTATGTTGGTTAATTTAGTTATTTTAGCTTGCTAAAGAACCTTGTGTATGAATGATAATTGATTTTCTGTTAATAGGGAGATAATTAATTAGCATGAACATCTATTAGTTATCAATCTCATATGCTTAGTGAACACTTTTTGTCATATGTCTAGTGTAATGAATATGAAACTAGGATTAATAAGAAATTCAAGTAAATTTATGTGCAAGCTTGTGAGATGACTATTAAACAAGAAGTTAATTAAAAGATAAATTAATTAGCTACTGCAAGTCTAACTTAACCCGAATATTATATCTAGTAAATTTAATTGAAATAGGCAACTGGCCATTGTTTAAATTGATTTATTTGCTAAGGATTAATGAAGTGAATACGGAACTAATCAATTGAATCGGTAACTAGCAAAAGAATTAATCCATTGCACTTTTACCTTGAAATCAACCATAGGATCAATTAAGTTGAACTAAATAGAAGTACTTCTCCGTTATTGAATCTAGTCAAGTCTTTGTTTTCTAGCTTAACAAGTAATCATTAGTAAGTTTCTAGTCTTGTAAAACTAGAGAAAACCCCTACTTATTAGTTAAATTAGATAAATTAGGTTTTAGTATTTAATTTGCCGTTCCCTGTGTTCGATACCCTACTTGCTTGAACTATACCACAATTGATAGGTTCACTGCCTTTTGTGTGTTATTTGATAATTAAAAGTAGGTTTAAAACTAGTGGGTTTTACACACATCAGTGACTCACCACCCTTACGTAGTTACGCTCTCCCATTCTCCACAAACCCTAAACACACGTCACCACCACCAGTAAATGTCATTCGAACCTTAATACCATCGCAGCACCACCACCACCAGTAAATGTCATTGGAACCGCAATTCCATCACACCACCGTGCTTTTGAATGATCTTTCTTTTCAAAGCCTTTTATTTCTCTCAATCTCACCATAAGAAACTGATGTATATCCTCCTTTGGATTCCCGTCTACGTCGATAATCTGAAATCAGGTAATTATCGAATTTTTGATTTTCAAGGTTTTTCTTGCGTTTGTTTATATTTATTGAAGTTGATTGTTGCTTAAAGAAAATATTTATGATATTGGTTGGTTGATATGATATCAGGTAGGCAAACTAAATAAGATTTTTTTATTGGTGGCTGATGATAATGACTTTTTTAAGGGAACCGATGGTGATGAATAGAGTTAAACGGGCTGAGGTTTTATTGCCTTTAATCGTATCTTAGCCGTGTAAAAGATTCACTTGCTTCTTTCTCTCATGTTTCTGTTCTTTGATTATGATTATAGAAGATAAGTTAAAGTATTTCTGTTGTTGTGCATCTAAAATCTATAGAAGTTGTTTCCGATATGCTTTCTTTGGGAAACAAATTAAAACTCATGTTGAAACAGAGATCCTATCAAAGTAAGGTACGGTCTCACATTCCTATTACGTGTCACATAGTTGCTGCTTTTGTGTTCAATTATTTACACTCATACATTATTATGTATATTTATGAAGTTAAAGAATCTTATTTCCAGTTTTTGGGTTCATATAAATGTGTTAGATCCCTGAAAACATGTTTATTTCTTTAATCCTTATTTATTTTTCATCAAAATGTTGCAACTTTCAGGTGTCTATTTCATTAAAAAGTATGAGGTTCTGTTGCCCTTCGTCCTATCATAGCCAGGTCCGAGGCTTTTTTGCCCATCAGTTGACTTGACTAGAGGAAGGAGAAGCTTGAGAATTAATGGTAGTTTAACAAATTAGTGTGGTTAATCATGCTAATTTGTTTCTATTTTTATAAAATTATGTTTTTATCTCATGCCTTACAGCCCAATATAAGATTGTTTAGTTTGAGATGAAAATTATGGACATTGAAAGTGAGCATCTTGGCATACGTGAAGCAGAGTAGCATGTGATTGTTTGGATGCCCTATTTGAATTTGCAAAGATCTCAGCATATTGGTGACATAGGTAACTAGCTCTTCACTAGATTTGTCTGTTAACGCCAGTAATATCTATATTTGTAATTTTTTTTATGTGTGCTTGTTGTCAATAATAAATTGTGGGTCATTTTAACAGGTGCTTTGATTGTGTACTCCTGGTTGATTATGGAGCTGATGCGTCATTACATCATTGACCGCAGTTGGCAATATGCCTGCCAATGTGTGGAAGAAGATCTATCAAAATTTTCATATATAAATAAAAATTTACATAATGATATTTAGTTTTCAATTTATGCCCTTTGAATCGTTTTTCCCTGGAGTTTGATTCTTACACATACCTTGTATAATCAGAAACGCATCTTCCTATTTATGTAGTCATTAGTAATCATATTGCTTTTACATACAATATAAAAAAGTCAAACACAAGTTGAGTTTTGTATTAGGAGATCTTTTGCATTGTGCTAAACCAGATCTACACTATTGTGATATTTCAAAAACAAAGTGTATTTGGAGATTTACAACAGATCTACATGTAGCTGCTGAATTCCTAAGGTAACACTTGAATCATACATTGTAAATTTATTAATCAATAATGTTGGTTAAAAATCCTATTTTTTTTCTTGATGTGTTGTAATTCATTACATACTTCATGGGCTGCGGATGGAGTTGGATTCATGGTTGAGTCACGGGAATCTTCCCAAACATGGACAAGGTTGTTCCTACTTAATGTAATATGTAATGGTCTGACCAGATTTAAATGGTTTTACCGGTTTTGTTTTTTTTTCTTAGTTGAAAAAAAAGCTCACTTTGCCTCATCTTGTGCAAGTGAGGCGTCTTCCTCAACTGAGGGTCTAAAGGCACCGCTGGGTAATGGTTCTTATTTGACCCAAAAAATATTTCGCTTTTATTACCAAAAAATCATTTTTACAAAGCTAATTATGAGTCATCAGGTAATTGGGGAAGTCGAGTGAACAACTTAATTTGGTTGAATTTATATCCTTTTATGATAAATACAATATGCATTTGTGAAAGCCCTTGTAAACTTTAATAACATTTGCAAGATTCCATAGCCGGTTCTCAAACTCTTGAAGTGGAAGCAAGGCTTGAACATCTATTTTTTTTTCTAATATTAAATGGATATGTCAAGGGTCTCTCAAGTATTTATGATCTTTCTTTTTATCTGCTGAACTAGGATCTTGGGCCTATTTAACATGATATTTTCTCCAACAAAATTTTGCAGTTTGATCAACCGTAATTTTTGCTTCACTCTTGACTACACCATCTTTGGCTGCAAATTCGATTTCTCTACCGGTAAGACTTTATGTTCACAAAATAATATGTTGTTTATTTTTTATATTCTTTTTATGAATGTTTGTTGGAAGTGAGGTTTATCTCATAAGTAATAAATCGTTTGGTGAAGCCTTGTTTAGATCCTTTCAACTTAGGTACAGGGAGGTTGGAATTAATAGAAAAAATATATCAATTTTTTTTTGCATCGTTAGAAGTAGTTGAGGGTAATCTTTCATTTGTTAATCCTATGCTTCAGGTGCTTGGTGGATTTTGCCTGGTTAGTTCATACTTTTTTTGTTTATTTTATGAAACTGAGAATTATGTAACTGATGTTTAATTTTGTGCATAAAACAGGGTCTCCTTACTCATTTTTGCAGTATAACTACCAAATACCCAAACTGCCCTTCACCTACCACCCAAACTAACCCAATTATTAGAGTTCGGGTAGACTGAAACTAAGAAGCAGATGTTGAAGATACCTACTTGATTTTGTTGGAGTCAAGGTTCTTGCAGTTTGGAGGTTGTCAAGACCTTATTAGAGGTACAATGAATTCAAACTAGAAAAGTAAAGCCTGGTAGAAGTGCCACTACTGATCCCAAAAGCCTCTGTGAAAGGGTGTCATGCAAATGTTTTGGTGGCATTTAAAAGGCATAAGCGATCGTAAAACTGTAACTTAAAGTGCAATGTGGAGATTTACATTATTTTAATTATACTTAAGTTATTTTTATCTACAAAATGTGCATTGTGGTTTTGGTTTTGATAAATACTAAAATGTGGTTACCATTGTTAGAACTTTATCTCTCTCTCTCTCTCTCTCTCTCTCTCTCTCTCTCTCTCTCTCTCTCTCTCTCTCTCTCTCTCTCTCTCTCTCTCTCTCTCTCTTTCCTATGTTGGAAAGAAGAAGGTAGTATCAAACTTAGTTAGCCATATCCTTTTTAATTTGATAAGTGTTAAATAGTGAAAAAGATTCTATTATTTAGAAATTCTGATTCATGATGATATCAATGAAATACTCTTAAGAGCTTTATAAATATCTGGTATAATTTCAAATAACTTCTAAATTATTTAACCATATGAAAATTTATATTAGTCCTTGAAATATAAAAATTAGTATTGTCTTAATGCAAAATGAACATTTAAAAAAATGATAAAATAACATGTACTTTGAAACATTTGGGTTTCAAGCAACGGATAAGATAACCACAGAGTGTACATTAACTTTTGTTAGTATATTCTATTCGAAGCTAGAATAGCATAAAACAAATCGTTAATTTTTTTTCCAGTTAAAACAAATAATGACACATAAACCGAAAGCGCCACATATAAGATTTTAGATTAGCTTGTTTAGCCGGACAAGGAATGGAAAACCAAGTAGGACCAACCGATTAAACTGAACTTTAATTGGTTTCGGTTTTTTGCGCCAACAAACTAAGCCTAAACTCAAAACCTTAAATCTTAATTGTCAAAATAAGACTATTTGTTGAAATGAAACTATTAACAAAACCGAACGGTGTAAAAGGGAATTGTTGAAAATAAGATCTTTTTTATTATATTGAATGATTTGTTGAAGATTGGATGATATGATTACGTGACTGATACTGAAAATCGATGATTTAGCGATATGATGATTTTTAGAGAAGGAAGGTGTCCGTTTTCTGAACATTAATTTGAAGTTTACTGTTATACCCCTTAATCATTTAACAGTTGATGTTAGTTGACGTTAAGTTCCATTGGCAGATATTTAATCTCATAATCTCTATTTTTTTTATTAATTTCAAGGGAACCATCCCCTATATATATATATATATATATATATATATATATATATATATATATATATATATATATATATATATATATATATATATATATATATATATATATATATATATAGGGTGATAGAGAACCATAATTAACCAAAGAACCAACGAACCAATCGTGAGCGTCGGAAATCATAACGATCAACGGCCAAGGAAATAGATTTACACTTTTACATTAGACGCACACACACCGGATTATACCAAAAAATTCACCCTTTACAAAAAAACTTACAACTTTTTTTCGTTTAAATTTTTTTTGTCATATTTTTTATCGAAAAAAAATATTGAATATACCGTTGTTCACGATTTTTCGTCCTCTTTCCATGGAGATCCATGATGATATATAAAAAACAATTTTTTTTTTCGAAAAAAAAACCATTTCATTTTTTTTGATGAAAAAAAGTTAAGGTCAATTTTTTTATAGAAAAAAAATTAATAAATATATCAAAATTCATATTTTTTTGTACTTTTTAAACATAGACTCAAATTCATGTTAAAAAAAACAATATTTCAGTTTAGATTCATATTGTGAATCTTCTCATATTCACAGTATGCATAATAATAGGTCAGATTTATAGTGTGAATCTAAACTGATCGAAGCTTTTTCACATTGTGAATGTTAAAATTTGAAATATTTACAGTTTAGATTCACAGTGTAAATCTATACTGATCGAGGGTTTTTTTTTTTTTTTTTTTTTTTTTTTGTACCTTCTAAGATTCAGAGTGTGCATAATAGTAATTCAGATTTACAATGTGAATCTGAACTGTTCGAGATTTTTCATATTGTGAATGTTAAAAATTACAATATTTACAGTTTAGATTCACAGTGTGAATCTACATTGTTCGTGGGTTTTTTTTTTAATCGGTGTTGATGGTTATTAATAAAAGAGTAAAAAAAAATAATATTTTTGGTATAATTAGTTTTTTTGATAAAAATAAACTTAAATATTAAAATAACTAAGAAAATTGAGTTTTTTTCGAATTTTTTTTATATATCATCATATGGATCTTTATGGAAAGAGAATGAAAAATCGTGAACAACGATATATTCGGTTTTCTTTTTTTTTTCAATAAAAAACTTGGCCTAAAATAATTTTAAATGAAAAAAAGGAAGTGAATTTTGTTGTAATCTAGTATATATATGTCTATTATAAAAGTTTACCACCTTTCCTTTCCTTTTGTGGTTGATTGTATTTTTGATTGTATTTTTGATTACTTGGTTTCTTGATTTGATTTCTTGATTTCTTTATTTAACTTTTTATATATATTTGTGTATTTTAGTGATTAGACACGAGGGAATAGGAATCGTGTCAAGTGTCAACGCCGTTGGATGCACAGAAAAGTTGTTAGATGGTCGCTGTTATTCCTTACTGTACAGTACTCCCATTCCACTACATGTTAACATGCACCCTCTCTTTGACTATGACTTGAACCCACCCATAATTATTGGCTTTTGAACTACAAAAATTTCTATTAAATCGAATCTTTTTGTACCATTTATCCATAATTTGTGTTTCTTTTATTCACACTACTCGTGCAATTTACAAAGCAACTATTTGACATATTTTTTCGCTGAAAGACACGGGTATGATCTGAACTTTACAAAAACTCTCCAATTATTATATTAAGTAACCCATTCTCATATATAACATCGTATGCTTTTGTTTCATAAAACAACATGAATATATATTCCAACTATAAATTTATTTTATTAAACGAATTATTAAAAAATAAAAAATTATTATATAGTTGATTACATACTTTCACGCATAAAATAAAAAATTATTATATAGTTGATTACATACTTTCACGCATAAAAATATGTCATTTTTACTTGAATTTGATTTTAGAAATGATTTATTTAAAATTGAAAGTCAAACTTAAATTCTTATCTGTGTAGATTCCTAGATTCGGATACTTCGAACTGACCTTTAACTTCTTCGAAGGATTTTGATGCAAATGTTGTTATCATTCGCCTCTAGGATGGTGGTAGATGTCTAGTTTCAATGTTTTCAAATACTTTTATTTTTATTTTTATTTTTATATTATTATTATGTGGTAATAATATTATTGGAGTATGAGTTCAACAACTTTTCTAACTCGACATCAATACTTGTCAAATTATTGTTGGATTGATTTTTTTTAATATGATTGGTAGCTTACAAACGGATGGCGATTACTCGTTTGCTTATACATAATTATATGGTGAAAAAATTCTGTCAAGTTTTTAATGATATAAAATGTTAACATAACCAATAATCAAATAAACATATTAAACACATTAAAGCAGACAGCTACCATGTTCCTATCTTGTACCCTCTTGCATCAATATCCAATTTGGCATTTTGATAGCTATGAGTACTATATTATTTAACAATTCATAATAATATACAGAAAAACCGCTATCGATGAAGTCAGCTTCTGATCAGAAAAACTAATTATGGTCGTGTGAGATTAAATTGTTGCAAATCAGATAAGTACTGATTGAAGGAGAAACTACTGAAATACGGGTTAAATTTTTTTTTTTTTTTTTTTTTTGGAGGGGGGGGGGGGGGGGTGGGGTTGAGGGACCTTTTAAATCAAAAAATCACATGCATAACTGGGATGTATCTTTGGAAAATCGAAAGTTTCACCAGGGAAAGGAAAAACGATAGAAGAAGATGCATAGACAAATTCTAATCAGAGGAACAAAAACCGGAAATTAGTGTGGAAGATGTGATAAATTTTGTGAACTTTTGCTCTGTATCAGCCAACCTAGATTACTTCCGCACCAAAAATCCAAGAGTAAAATACAACATCCCTTTGATTAAAAAATCGTCGATCCAAATTCCGAAATTGAGCACCGTCACCACTCTGATTCTTGCCAACCCCCTCGTCTTCCTGCTTTTGAAGCCAATATCTAACTGATCATCACAAACCCAATCATCTGGGTTCCCCCATATAACATGTTTAACCCTTTAGCTATGAGAGTAAACATGCTCCGTTCACGTTTTTTAATTCTCTGGTAGTCGGTATAGGGTTGTAAGGGAGAAAAAAGTGTAGGAGATAGTAAAGGAGATGTTGAATCGTGGGAGGATATAATGAAGAAGAGGGTTGGTTCGACTGAAAATATAGGCAGGGTTATTTTGGTAAACTAAAATATGTTTTTGAATATTTGATAAATAATTTATTAAAAAATTGATATAATCCTAATTAAAATATGGAATTGGATATTGATGTAATTTTTATAGCTATAGAAGGATATATAAGTAATTCTAAAGTTTATAAGGATATTAAAGTAAACTTTCAAGTTTGTAAGGAAATGAATGTAAAAATCTATATATGTCACAAAATTTCCTCTCTTTATGTAGTTTCAAGGCTTTTGGAAGGTATGCGGCATGAGGAGTATTCATGAGGCGCGACATCTCCAATTTCACGGTCAGGAAAAATCGATTTTGTTTATGTTTTATTTAAAATCAGAGTATCCTTTTGAAGAATAATATTGCGGAATTTGTTCCTAAAAATATGATAAATATATCATCAAAGCATTTCCGAAGAAATGTATTTTAATTATATTAAAAACGTTGGGATGTTATCATGAATACAGTACATAAGCATAAACGGAAATAACATAGGCCTTAACATCTATTATTCTAACGACCTATAATTCATAGATCTCTCATCTAATCATCACACCTGTGTTCTTTTGCCACTACCTGTAATACAATAAACTGAATGGGTCAGACTTTGGACCCTGGTGAGCATAGAGGGTTTTCAACCCACAATAGTTAAGTTCTTTAATTTCATCAAATCATTCAACTCGATTATCCGTTCCTGTTCTCCTTACTTCCTGTCCCTAAAGTATATAATTTAAGGGACCTATCCTAAGGATCATCATCGGGATAGACAATACTGCTTAGGGGATTCCTCAACAATATATGTAAGTAAGGCAACCATGAAGGGGATGGAGTACACCAGGTGAACACATCATTCTCAAACACCTACAGGCTGCGAGCCTACTGGCATTCCAATAGATGTTTGGGTCTGCTTTCACCATCAAGGTCTCTCATCATTTTATTTCATTTTTCATCATCTATTTCATCTACCCATCTTTTCCCAACATATTGATAGGTATAAATACATGTATTGTTTAAATCAAGTAAAACATGTATACATCGTTCATCAAGCATAGATATCAAGAACATAGATAATATGCACTTATAGCATGTAATATATATTAAATATTTCATGTCTGTGTGTAAGATGAAAGTAATCATGCACTCACTTGTTAAAGTGATGACTCGAAATTTGTGCAACGCTTCACTTCTAACAATTTTCTTTTCCTTCGAATAAACCTAGTATCATTATTACTAGATTTTAGTCTAATATTTATTGCGACTAATTATTAGTCTAGAATAATTATTAACTCAATGTCTACTTTCATGATCTATCAAGTAAGGAACAACCAGGTAGGGTCATATTGGAGGTAGGGTCCGTTTGGTATATGAAGTATACTGTTTGGAAAGCCCACTTTAAATACCTCACTAAATCACATCCTAGATTTCATCCCCGTAATTAGATCAATCAGTATAACGACTTTGAATCACTGATAAATCTTGTTTATTGGTTCATAATAACGATAAATAAACTTAAACATAAGTTATACTTAAAATAGGGTAAACATAACTCACTTACAAGGGGGGTTTAGCGAGGAACCGGGATCTACGTGGACATAACTTCTGTGCCAAAAGCTCTTCTTCTCAGGGCTTTTCGGCGCTTTGGGACTCACTTCTAACACCTAGGAGGTTCTAGGGAAAGGCTTAGAAGGTTTGAGGAGGTTTGGGAGAGAATAGGTTAAAATGGTGTGAGAAACGAAGTGGTTTGTGCCTCTATTTATAGGCTGAGAGTTGTGCGAACGTTGGGCGTTCCCTAGCTAAATGTTGGAAATTCCTGGACACGTGTCACCATCTGGTGGCAAGCCTTGGTGAGGAAGCAGTGGCTCAGATCGCGCGACGTGTCACTCGCTGGTTACTCCAAAAACTAATTATCTTCTACAACCCGTAACTTGTGCATATAAGCTCCGTTTTTGACGTTCTTATATCCACACGTAGGAATCGACGAGATCTACAACTTTTGTTTAGACTCCGTCGGCTAATTTTGACTTTATTTTTAAAGTTATATTTTAATAGGCTTGGACAGTTGAAGTCCGATAAAAATTCATAACTTTGTTATCCGACGTCCGTTTTCGACTGTCTTTATATCGCTGAGCTCTTATTAATGAGATCTTGAATTCTCATTTAGGTTGTGTTGGATAAAAATTGATCGATCTAAAATTCGATTTTCGGGCTGTGTACTGCTATGTTAAATCTTAGAAAAATCATAACTTCTTCAAACGAAGTCAGATTTGGACGTTCTTTTTATGTATGTTCTCTGTAACACCCCCCTCTGGCACGTATCACAATATTGATCGATCTTGAATTCTCATTTAGGTTGTGTTGGATAAAAATTGATCGATCTAAAATTCGATTTTCGGTCTGTGTACTGCTATGTTAAATCTTAGAAAAATCATAACTTCTTCAAACGAAGTCAGATTTGGACGTTCTTTTTATGTATGTTCTCTGCAACACCCCCCTCTGGCACGTATCACAATATTGTCCGCTTTGGGCCACTCGGCACGAGGACTTCCTAGGGGGTCACCCATCCTGGTACTACTCCCGCCCGAGCACGCTTAACTGCAGAGTTCTTATGGGATCTGCTGCCCTCACGGCTTTAAAACGCGTTGTGACAAGGAAGGTATCCACACCCCTTTATAAGGAAATGTTTCGTTCTCCTTCCAAGCCGATGTGGGATCAGATCTAACCCACTTTCACCCCCCATTATAGGGTTCGACGTCCCCGTCGAACACATCGACCCGTGCCCTAGCTCTGATACCATTTGTAGTCAAGAATCATACATAACTGACTTATCCATAACTAAGTAAGGTGCTATGTGCCAAACATAGTCTTGCCATTATGCCACGGGCCGCACGTGGTCTTCCTGGTCAAGCCTAGGCCGCTCCCTGGGTCTTACAGACAAGTGCCAAGGGCCACCCCCTGGTCTTATAGACGTGTGCCAAGGGCCACCCCCTGGTCTTACAGACAAATGCCAAGGGCCACTCCCCGGTCTTACAGACAAGTGCCAAGGGCCACCCCCTGGTCTTCTATGCAAGTATCACAAAGACAACCGTACATACTACTCTACTTAGCTAAACAACATACAGTGTGCCATAAGCCACCTCCTGGTCTTTCATATCTATAGCATACAATGCGCGAGGAGCCACCTCCCGGTCTTTCATACATATTGCCTAGGGCTAACCCCCGGGTCTTCCTACCATACCACGTAACATACTGCGTGCCAGGAGCCGCTCCCTGGTCTTTCAGGCATATTCTAAATGGGCCGGCATTGGTGCCCTAGACCCATACAAACTGTGAGGAGACTCACCTGCTACTGCTGCTGCTAGACCCTTTGACCGCTACCCGTTCACTGACTGAACTCATGCTCTACTTGCTTCCCGAGCTAACAAAAACAAAGCAACACTGAGTCTAACTGACCCCCGAAAGACAACCAAGTCAACTCAGGTCAAAGTCAAAGTCCTGACAAAGTCAACCTTCCAGGTCAACCCTACTCGTCGAGTCACCCTACTGACTCGCCGAGTTCATAAGTCCAGAGTCCTTCCACCCGCGACTCTACTCGCCGAGTCAGCCCCTGACTCGCCGAGTCTACCGATTCTTGATTCCTGTCCTGTCCAACTCACTGAGTCATGGCTCGACTCGCTGACTCAAGTCTTAACTCGAAGGGTTTGGGACTCCGCGACCTGACTCGCCGAGTCTAAGAACAGACTCGCCGAGCACAAGGAAATCTTCATACAACTCGCCGAGTTGTTTATCCAACTCGTCGAGTTCATGTCCATCTTCATCCGACTCGACGAGCTGTTCATCCCACTCGTCGAGTTCCTCCTCATCTTCATGGTACTCGCCGAGTCTATTAAGATCTCCCAAAGCTCAATCCCTACGTAAAGTTGCAAACTTTACGTATAACTAAAGAGATCTAGGCTCAAAACACATTAGGGCTTGGTTTAAGGACACAAGGGCTTCACCAACTACTCATCTCCTGATGCTTTATGACATAATGGACTCACCCAACCACAGATCTGAAGTGGCAACAACATATCTAAGCCCCTAACCCGATTTGAGTCTCAAACAACCATAAAACCCCCCAAATCTCATGGCAAAATAGATATAGATGCAAAGAAGGGAAAATGGCAGCTTAATACCTCCAAGATGAACACAACTGAAGTAGATCTCGAGCACACACCTCTCCCTTGAAGCAACCTTCTTGATCTGCAAGTTTCGTCTCCAAAGTCTCCTTCCTCCAAAGCTATTTCTCTCAATAATGGAAGCTCACACGAATTATAGGGTTTACAGGTCCTCTGGAGTGATATGGGGGCTGAGGGAGGGACATAACGCCCTTTATATATGATACAACCTCCAGAATTAGGGTTTTCCTCGCACAGACCAGACTCGTCGAGTCACCTTGGCCGACTCGCCGAGTCGGTCACTTACTCATCGACCCGGATCCCGCTCTGACCCGCCGAGTCCCTCCTTGGACTCGCCGAGTCGACCCCTAAACTTTGGGTTTTCTTCCCTTTCTTGGTCTTCAAAACTTTGGGTGTTAAAACTCTCCCCCACTTAAATTAAACTTCGTCCTCGAAGTTTGCCATAGCCCACCGCCTGCGGTCCGCCTTCAATACTTACCAATTATCCAACACCAGCTGCCTACCTTCGCTGGTCTTCCACCTGGTCGTTCTGACTAACATAAACCTCGCAGGTAAACCTCGGGTACCAACTCAGAAACACAACTTACTCAACCGATAATCCTTTTGGTACTCACCAAGCACTGCACTGAACCTATAGGGGTTCACCCCTTCTTTCCATGCGCAAATTACTTGCCTTCCCAAGGCAAAGCCTCATAACCGACTTCTCCTCTGACACTGTGAAGACCTTATCCTTCACTAACTCCATCACCCCCGCTGTTCCCAGAGCGGGTCATCACCGTCTATCACCACTGACACTGCTCTCTGACAGAACTTGGTGCCTAGCACCCCTTAACCAACTATCTGAATTCAACCATAGACTGCTTACCAGCACTGCCACTGGCTAGAAATTTCTGCTATTCCATATCTGCCTTCCGGATGAACTGAGACCACCTTGGTCCCTACCAATCTACCGATATCTGGATTACCGGCTCCCACTGGTCGCTAGTCCCAACTCAACTCCTAGTCGCTTCCGGCGACTTTCGAAGAAACTTTACCAATAACCGCTCAATCCATTCTGCCACTTAGTCACACACCTGATACATTCGCCCTAACGAATAGGGACCGATAAATGCTACGGGCTACCCCGTAGTCTTACAACACTTCTACGCTGCCAACCAAAGCTACGGGCCGCCCCGCAGTCTTGCTAATCAGTGCTACGGATCACACCGTAGTCTAACCATACTCTCATACGATTGATGCGGCCACACCGCAGTCTCACTAATCTAATGCTACGTGCCACGCCGCAGTCTTACCAATCTAATGCTACGGGCCACCCTGCAGTCTTACTAATCTAATGCTACGGGCCACACCGCAGTCTTGCCAATCTAATGCTACGGGCCAACCGGTAGCCTGACAACACCTTTCCATCCCGACTAGCTGCTAGGGAATGCTACGACCAACCCCATAGTTGATCATACAACACCATCGAGTACTCCCAGGTGGTACTCATGTTCCAAATGGAACTCCCAACCGATTCCTACGTAATCCGCGAACGGAAATTTCGAGAATGAGATCTCACGGTTGGCAAGTTTTCCAAACTTCCAATTTACTCTATCCTCCAAACATATAGTCACCTGAGCCGTCTTTCTTACTACAAGAAAATGAATTAATCCCAATTTCAAGACCCCGTCTACTCCCATAACCTGATTGTTTCTCCCCCACTTAGCCTCAGCTAAGTCTTCACTGCCTGTGAAAACCCGAAGAATTCCATTCCTTCCTTCCTTACATGATAGGCATGGTAACCACCATCGCCCTATCCCTGCTATTGATCTGTCTCTAGCCCACTCCATCTGTCGCATGATTACTGAATACTAGATGAACACCGCCCGCATCTCTGATGCTAAATAAATCCTCTAAGCTCTGACTACTGTCCTTACAGTCTGAATAACTGGGCACATACTCCTTGGTGATAAGCCATTTTCCTTGATGCTTCCGAAAGCCATCCCGAACGCCCAGATTAGAACCATCAAATCCCGATGATGGTGGCTAACCACTTCCCGAATCATTTTCAACCGTACCTGAGATGATACTGAACACTTCAAACCCGAAGTGAAAGATGACCTACACTAGCTACTAATAGCTCCTGGCATGCAATTGGCATATGACAATTCCAAAATACAGTCCACATACAAGTAGAGAAACAAATCATACATAGAATCGCCTGATTCCAGGGCAAAAACTTCCATAATTCAAATAGGAATGAAAATAGTCAAAGATACGTACCTGCAACGTTCCTTCATGTAGTCCGGATCCTCCGCACCTGTCACTGCATGGCACTACCCTCTCGCCCATCCGTAATCCTCATAGTCGCTGGGGCAGGCGCACTCCCTGCTCCTCCCCTCATCATCGGGCAGTCGGTCCTCTTGTGGCCCACCTGATTGCAGTGAAAACATAATGGGCTTGCCCCCCATGGGCAGTCCCTACTGACGTGACCATCACTGCCACACTTGTAGCAGCCGAAACCCCTGGAACGACACACTCCCTCGTGCGGTTTCCCGCACGTGCTGCACTGACTTCGGCTCGGCCGAATGCTGGATCTGTGATCTGAAACCTTGGGCCTTTTGCCCGAACCTCCTGAACCCGAAACCGCCTCCGGTTTCCTCTTCTTCTCCATCTCGAGATCAATCTCCCTCTCTCGAGCCCTAACAATCATATCTTCCAGCGTCTTACAGCCGGACCTACTCACGAACTCCCTGATGTCGGCTCTCAACATCTCATGGTACCGAGCCTTCTTCATTTCCTCATCCGCGACATACTGCGGTACAAGAAGAGCCCTCTCCCTGAACTTGGCGGTGATCTCCGCCACAGTCTCAGTAGTCTGCGTCAAATCCTGAAACTCTCGTGCCAGCTGCTGCACCTCAATCATTGGCGAAAACTCCGCCCTGATCCTA
Organism: Lactuca sativa; assembly: GCF_002870075.4. Classification (NCBI taxonomy): domain Eukaryota; kingdom Viridiplantae; phylum Streptophyta; class Magnoliopsida; order Asterales; family Asteraceae; genus Lactuca; species Lactuca sativa. The sequence goes on along the minus strand of NC_056629.2, from coordinate 107,911,822 downwards.
GCCGAGAAATCGCTCCAAGTCATCGCGTCCAACGTGGCATCATCTCCCAGAGCATGACCAATCTCTTCCCACCAATCCCTCGCTCTGTCCTTCAGAAGACAGGAAGCGAGTCTAACTTTGTCCCCCTCGGGACACTTGCTGGTATGAAAAGCGTTGGCAACATCGGCCAGCCATTTGCTGCTAGCAATGGGGTCCCTAGCCCCATGATAATCTGGTGTCCCGCAGGCTCTGAACTCTCGAAATGTCAAGGTACACGCTCCCATCAATGCCATCATCTCAGTACGGAAGGCTCCCAACCTCTCATCCAAAATCTCCAATATACCCTCCTTGACCGTGCCAAAGATCACAGGAGTCTGAGCTAGAATACTGCGCGAAACCTCAGCTGATATCAACTCTCTCATTCGCTCCTCAAGCTGCTCGGCCCCTGAACCCGAGCCTGATCCCTCTTCAGCGCCTGATCCGCCTGCTGGTCTCTCTCACAATGTCACCATGCTGAAAATATACCACAACCACTATCAGAATACTCATCACTGATGCGAGACCAAACATACCCTGCCAGGTTCCCGGTCTTGTCTCGGCCTTTCCCGAATCGAGTACGGATCCTCTGCTTTTAATAGTACGGGCCCATACTACCTTCCACATCTATCTGTACTTTCCTCAGGAATTGCTTTGACTCCACCTGGTCCCTTATCCACTAATACTGCTCCCAACACTATCTCATCCTAGGCTTACCCTAGGGAAACCTCTAACTCAACTCAAACCAGTCCTCAGCTGCTGAAGGTCTCCTTGTGATGACAATTAGCCATTACCTGGATACCATCACATGTGACGAGGCTCAGATAATCCTTCGAGTAAGAGACTCGTCCCTACAACGGTTGGACTCAGACAAGAGCTGCGCAATAGGGCCAAATCCAGCACTCTGAGATTATTCAACCCTGATCGCATGTGATGTGTCGTATCCACCTAATGACTAACTCCAATCACTCAGAATCCCACAATGCACAAAGCAAGCAGCATTCGAACAAGGGAAAATCTAACCATAACATACTCAAACAATCATATCCACATATCAAGAATCTGGACTAGCATGCAACACAAACTCATAACTCAGGCATAACCTAAACAGGCTATCCTACTACTGTCTACCTAGCACTACTATGCAGCTCAAAAGCACAAATAATAGGCACATAAGGCATCATCCCTAGATCCTTAGTCCTATTCTAGCATGCTGTTCTACCAACTGATAATCATGACATAAACTTGTATGGGTATTTTGAGGTACTTACTTGAGCTCGGTTGATTGCATGCACCACACCTCTTTTCCCTTTTCAAAGTTCTTTTCTTTCTGAATTCTTTTTGCTTTTCTATAACTGTTTTTCGTTCTCAAAATTCTTTTTACCAAACTGTCTTTTTGCTTTTGAAAACTTTTATCCGACCCCTCAGTTTGAGTTCAGGAACACCCGGGAGTATGCCCGAATCCCTCAAACCAAGGCTCTGATACCAACTGTAACACCCCCCTCTGGCACGTATCACAATATTGTCTGCTTTGGGCCACTCGGCACGAGGACTTCCCAGGGGGTCACCCATCCTGGTACTACTCCCGCCCGAGCACGCTTAACTGCAGAGTTCTTATGGGATCTGCTGCCCTCACGGCTTTAAAACGCGTTGTGACAAGGAAGGTATCCACACCCCTTTATAAGGAAATGTTTCGTTCTCCTTCCAAGCCGATGTGGGATCAGATCTAACCCACTTTCACCCCCCATTATAGGGTTCGACGTCCCCGTCGAACACATCGACCCGTGCCCTAACTCTGATACCATTTGTAGTCAAGAATCATACATAACTGACTTATCCATAACCAAGTAAGGTGCTATGTGCTAAACATAGTCTTGCCATTATGCCACGGGCCGCACGTGGTCTTCCTGGTCAAGCTTGGGCTGCTCCCTAGGTCTTACAGACAAGTGCCAAGGGCCACCCCCTGGTCTTATAGACATGTGCCAAGGGCCACCCCCTGGTCTTACAGACAAATGCCAAGGGCCACTCCCCGGTCTTACAGACAAGTGCCAAGGGCCACCCCCTGGTCTTCTATGCAAGTATCACAAAGACAACCGTACATACTACTCTACTTAGCTAAACAGCATACAGTGTGCCAGAAGCCACCTCCTGGTCTTTCATATCTATAGCATACAATGCGCGAGGAGCCACCTCTCGGTCTTTCATACATATTGCCTAGGGCTAACCCCCGGGTCTTCCTACCATACCACGTAACATACTGCGTGCCAGGAGCCGCTCCCTGGTCTTTCAGGCATATTCTAAATGGACCGACATTGGTGCCCTAGACCCATACAAACAGTGAGGAGACTCACCTGATACTGCTAAACTGCTGCTGCTAGACCCTTTGACCGCTACCCGTTCACTGACTGAACTCCTGCTCTACTTGCTTCCCGAGCTAACAAAAACAAAGCAACACTGAGTCTAACTGACAAAGTCAACTCAGGTCAAAGTCAAAGTCCTGACAAAGTCAACGTTCCAGGTCAACCCTACTCGTCGAGTCACCCTACTGACTCGCCGAGTTCATAAGTCCAGAGTCCTTCCACTCGCGACTCTACTCGCCGAGTCAGCCCCCGACTCGCCGAGTCTACCGATTCTTGATTCCTGTCCTGTCCAACTCACTGAGTCATGGCTCGACTCGCTGACTCAAGTCTTAACTCGAAGGGTTTGGGACTCCGCGACCTGACTCGCCGAGTCTAATAACAGACTCGCCGAGCACAAGGAAATCTTCATCCAACTCGCCGAGTTGTTCATCCAACTCGTCGATTTCATGTCCATCTTCATCCGACTCGACGAGCTGTTCATCCCACTCGTCGAGTTCCTCCTCATCTTCATGGTACTCGCCGAGTCCACTCAAAGGACTCGCCGAGTCTATTCAGATCTCCCAACATGCAGAGGGATTTTGAGTCATGCAGGGAATCCAATCCATAGATCCATACTTCCAAAGCTCAATCCCTACGTAAAGTTGCAAACTTTACGTATAACTAAAGAGATCTAGGCTCAAAACACATTAGGGCTTGGTTTAAGGACACAAGGGCTTCACCAACTACTCATCTCCTGATGCTTTATGACATAATGGACTCACCCAACCATAGATCTGAAGTGGCAACAACATATCTAAGCCCCTAACCCGATTTGAGTCTCAAACAACCATAAAAACCCCTAAATCTCATGGCAAAATAGATATAGACGCAAAGAAGGGAAAATGGCAGCTTAATACCTCCAAGATGAACACAACTGAAGTAGATCTCGAGCACACACCTCTCCCTTGAAGCAACCTTCTTGATCTGCAAGTTTCGTCTCCAAAGTCTCCTTCCTCCAAAGCTATTTCTCTCAATAATGGAAGCTCACACGAATTATAGGGTTTACAAGTCCTCTGGAGTGATATGGGGGCTGACGGAGGGACATAACGCCCTTTATATATGATACAACTCCCAGAATTAGGGTTTTCCTCGCACAGACCAGACTCGCCGAGTCACCTTGGCCGACTCGCCGACTCGGTCACTTACTCCTCGACCCGGATCCCGCTCCGACTCGCCGAGTCCCTCCTTGGACTCGCCGAGTCGACCCCTAAACTTTGGGTTTTCTTCCCTTTCTTGGTCTTCAAAACTTTGGGTGTTACATTCTCGGTTTAACATATAATACACCTTTTGTTTAGATTGCTAAGGTTAAAAAGTAGTTTATAAAAAAATGACTTTTTGCGGTACACGGTGCCGTGTTGGTTTTGTTCCAAAACTTCGACGGGTCATAACTTCTTCGTTATAAGTCGGATTTCAGCGTTCCTTATATCCCCAAAATCCTTGTTATGACTACTTCAACTTTATTTTAATATATTGGGTCAAATCTATTGGATTAGGTGTCTAAGCCCATAACTATAATTTTAATGAACTTGATTTGATAGTAGCATGGTCCTTTTGGGTTCCCTTCACTTTAGCAACTTGACATGATGACTTATAGAGATAGAGGTTAATAACTAATTTATTAATATATTGTGAGAATAATATATAAATTAGAAATCACATTATTTAACTTGTATTTGATCAAAATTTAAGTTGGAATTATTTTGGGATTAAAGGAACTAATTAAAAGAACTGGGGTTGCTTTGCAAATCATTGATAGTTGCAAAACTGAGCTGTTGGACTCCTTTTGGATGGAGTGGAACTGGGCTGCTGGACTCCTTTTTGATGGAGTGGACGAAATCTATAGGGAGGCCCTATATAATTTGTCCAAGGCTTCTAGAATAGGAGGTCCATGGATTGCATAAGGCCTAAGTAAGAAATTAGAATTTCTACCCGAAACCCTGGCAGCCTCATCTATTAAAAGACCCCTACACTTAGGGTTTTCAGAAAATGCTTAGAGCATAGAAACCCTAGCCGAGTTTCTACATATTCCCTTCTCTCTCATCTCATCCTCTTGCTACAAGTGTTTGTGAGCCATTAGAGGTGCAACATTTGAGGCACTAAAGCTTTCAAGAGTCAAGAACAATCAAGGAATTCTTGTTATTGCTATATAACAAGCAAGGTAATCTTCTTAAGCCTTTTATATATGAATTTCAAATTATATATGCTAGATCTAGGGTTATTGCTTTGGAATTTCTTTTGCATGTTCAATTAGTTAAAAACTTACATCCAAAGTAATTAGAGTTGCATGAACACATATGATGTTGTTATGCTCAAAACCCATCAAAATCTTCGTTGTATTTTTTATGCATATTTTTATTATTATTTATTATATCATTATAAGTACGTACATTGCATATAAATCACATAAATCACATAATACTCAACTAATTATTCTTTATTACTTCAAAATAGGTTACAATTATTGACCCCAACTATTACATCACCATAATAATGCTTAGCCAGAAACGCGGGCATTACAATTCTCTCCCGCTTAGGATGATTTCATCCCAGAATTATGCATCAGCAAACAAGTGTGGATAGCGACTCATCATGTCACTCTCTGTCTCCCGGGTGAGGTTCGGCCCATTCGTATGTTTCTATCGCAAAAGCACTAGGTCGACCATCTTGCGTCGCAACTACTTTTTCTTAGGGTCAACAATTGTTTTAGGCACTTCGACTAATCTCTTTTCTTCATCAATCCTTAACTCTGAAAGTGGAATCATAACGGGAACTTCTCCCATGAACTTCCTCAAATAACACACATGGAAAATGTTATGAATACCATCCCGTTCTTCTGTAATTTCCATCTTGTAAGCTTGATTCCAAATCCTCTGAAGAACCTTGAATGACCCAATAAATCTTGGACTCAACTTCCTCTCTTTCCAAATCTTATAAGTCCCTTCCACGGTGAGACTTTGAGCAAGACTGAATCTCCAACTTCAAATGTCATTTGTCGTCGCTTCTTGTTAGCATAACTCTTTTGGCAATCCTGAGCTGCTAACATCCCTTCTTTAATCACCTTTAGCTTTTCAGAAGTCTTATGGACTATTTCGGGACCCATAAACTGATTTTTTCTGGCCTCAAGCCAACAAGATGGCGTACAAGATTTATGTCCATACAAGGCTTGATAACATGCCATCTTAATGCTCGAATGGTAACTATTGTTTTAGGAAAACTCTACTTGGGGTAAATGCTCATCCTAGTTACCTTGAAAATCTAGGGTACATGCCCTTAACATATCTTCCAATGTTTGAATTGTTCTTACGATCTTACCATCAGTTTGCGTATGGTAAGCTGTACTTAAACACAACTTCGTACCCATTTACTCTTGTATACTTTTCCAAAATCTTGATGTGAAATGATTGTTACGATCTGATACAATCGTTAAAGGTACACCGTGAAATGTTACTATCTTCTTCACGTAAGCATTTGTAAGCTTATCCATAGACCACCTCTCATTAGGTGCTATGAAGTGTGTACTCTTTGTGAAATGATCCACGACTACCCAAATCATGTCGTGACCATTCTTCGTCCTAGGTAGTATAGTTACAACATCCATGGTGATGTCTTCCCATTTACCCATGGGTACAGATGAAGGTTCTAAAATCCCATATGGTTTTTGATGTTGCGCTTTAACTCTGGCACATGTTACACATTCTGCCACATGCTTTGCAACATCGAGCTTCATCGTCAGCCACCAATAGTAAGGTTTCAGATCTCTATACATCTTAGTGCTGCAGGGATGAATCAAGTACATGGTCTTGTGTGGCTCTTCCATCAGAAGATCCCTTATTCCTTCCATATTAGGCACCCAAATCCTATCTTGGAATACCTTCAATCCTTGACTATTTGTACCGAATACTAACGTTTTGCCTAAACATTCTTCCTTTCGGTTATTTTTCTCCAAAGCTTCTTCCTGAGCTTTCTTAATGCTTTCCATAATTGTCGAGAAAACTTCTATTCTTAACACTCTTGTCCTTTTTCTTTCTAGGTTTACTTTTCGACTTAGAGCATTAGCTACGACATTTGCTTTACCAGGGTGGTAAAGTATCTCACAGTCGTAATCCTTGAGCAACTCTAGCCAGTGTTGTTGCCTCATATTCAATTCCTTTTGATCAAAGAGATACTGGAGACTTTTACGATCAGTGAAGAGTTTGCACTTTGTTCCATAAAGATAATGCCTCCATATCTCTAATGCGAATACTACCGCTACTAACTCCAGATCATGAGTGGGGTTGTTCATCTCGTGTTGTTTCAATTGTCGAGATGCGTATACTATCACTTTATCTCTCTGGGTCAGAACCCAACCTAACCCAACTCCATATGCATCACTATAGACTGCGAAGTCTTCAACTCCGCCAGGTAAAGAAAGAACTGGTGCTTTACACAACTTCTTCCTTAATTTCTCTAATGCTTCTTCATGTTTCTCACTCCATTTATATGTAGCTCCTTTATGGGTCAAATATGTCAATGGAGCAGCTATTGAAGAAAAGGCTTGGATAAACCTTCAGTAATATCCAGCTAATCCCAGAAAGCTTCGATCTCAGTGAGACTTTTTGGTCGTTCCCATTTCATCACAGTTTCAATATTTGTTGGGTCAACCAGTATTCCTTCTTGGTTAAACACATGACCCAAGAATTGGACTTCTCGAATCGAAAAATCACATTTAGAGAACTTTGCATACAGCTTCTCCTTCTTCAAAACTTCTAATACTTCTCGCAGGTTCTTTCCATGATCCTGCTGGGTCTTTGAGTAAATAAAAATGTCACCTATGAACACTATTATGGATTTATCGAAGAAGGGTTTACAAACCCTGTTCATAAAATCCATAAATGCTACTGGAGCATTGGTTAGTCCAAATGACATAACCAAGAACTCATGGTGTCCGTATCTCGTTCTGAATGCGGTCTTCTCAATACCTTGCTCTCTCACCTTCAACTAATGATATCTTAACCTAAGATCGAACTTTGAGAAATAGCTCGAACCTTGCAGCTGATGGAACATGTCGTCAATCTTTCGCAATGGATATTATTTGTTTATCGTTGACTTGTTCAACTCTCTATAGTCTATGCACATCCTCATGCTCCCATCGTTTTTCTTTACGAATAACACCGGAGCTCCCCAGGGTGATGAACTAGGTCTAATGAAACCATTTTCCAACAACTCCTAAAGTTGCATCATAAGCTCCTTCATATCTGTCGATGCTAATCGGTATGGTGCTTTCGCTATTGGTGTCAATCCTAGCAACAATCCTTTCAAAAATGTACTTGTCTATCAGAGGGTAATCCAAGAAGATCTTCGGAAAAGACTTTCGGATAGTCACACACCACTGGTATTCTTTGTATCTCTTTCTTCTCCTTCTTTGTGCCGATCACAAATGCCAAGTATGATGTGCATCCTATGGACAAACATTTTCCAAGCTTTCATTAGGGAAATGATTCCAAAATTTACTCTATGTTTGTCCCCGTACACCATAAATGACTCTTTTCCAAGTGGGTTTACTCTCACCATCTTCTTCCTGTATAGTGATTCAGCATTGTTCACACTAAGCCAATCAATTCCTAGTACGATATCAAAACTGTTCAACTCAATGGGCAACATTATGGAATTTATTCCCATTTAAGTCAATGACAATGTTTTTAATGCAATCGCTAACAAGTATGAATTTTCCACTGGAAACTTCTACAACTAGATCATTATCAAGTTTATCTATAGGAAATGCTAGTCTTCCACCAAATTTATGTGGAATAAATGAGTAGTTTACTCTATAGTCGAACAATATATTGGCATGCAATCCATTTCCAATAAAGGTACCTGAAGCGACATCTGCTTCATCCCTTGTTGCTTCCAGGGTCATCTAGAATGCTCTTGCCCTTGGCCTCGGTGGAACATTAGGCCTTGATGCCTCCTTCTTCTTTGGGTAGTCCCTAGGAATATGCCCTTCTTCATTACATCCGAAAGACACCTTCTTTTTGTAGCACCCAGTTCCAGGTATGGTATTATTTTAGAGTATGTATGTTAATCTTCTTTGGAAGCCATGAAGTGGTGAAGCCTCACCACGACGTGGCAATGAGTTTAGACCGTGGGGTTTAATGAACCACCACGATGTGTTGGTGGCTGTTGGGGGATACCCTAAAATTTAAGGGTTTAGCCATGTTTAAAGATTCTTACCCCCCTGATAGCCCCCTCCCATCAGCCTCCATCTCTCCAAATCGTCCCTTATAACCCTAGATCCATTTTGTGAGTATAAGCCTTAAAAGTGTGAGTTTTTGATGATTGTGATGGAAAAAGGTGGTGGAAGACCTCATTGGGAGTCCAAGACAAAGAAGATCCAGGAGTTTACCTTCCTCTAGCATCTCAAAGAGGTATAAAGTCTTCATCTTGATGAGTTTATGATTAGATGTATGGGTTTTCCCCCTTTTTCTTTTTTCTTCTTGCCTTGGGTGGTTGAACTTCATAAAGCTTGAAACTTTATGAGTCTTAAGGCCATTTGGAGCATTTGGCTCTCTGGATCTAGTCTAGATTTGAGTTTTGAGGGTAATGCGTGGAATCTTGTCCTTTTTTTTTTTCCTATTTTGACCTAATAAGAGTTAAGACAAGCATTGGTCATGCATGTATGAAAAGCATCGACTTTTAAGGTGTGTTTGGAGTTAGAGACTATCTTGTAGCTTTTGGTCAAGTAACCCCATGGATTGGACGAGTATTGGGGAAGCCATGAAGTGTTTTAGATCTTAAAAGTCGAGATCTATACATTTTGAAGGGTTCTATTGGATAAAGTTCGAAACATGATCCATTTAGACCCTATTTTTGACCAGATCTGAGTTGGAGACCTTTTGGAATCGAATAAAATGGATGAATGCATTAAGCTGCTGAAAACCTTGAACCACGAAGTGGCAAGCCACCACGAAGTGGTGGCAGGTTGGTTCACGACTGGTTTGTCGTGTTCGCCACCATGACATGGTACAAGGGTACCACGACTTGGCGACTAGGCTGAGTTGACTTTCTTAACCTTTTGACCGTTTATCCAAGTTTTACTTATAATGGGTTTTGGGTCATTTTGAGTTGTAGTTAAGGAACTGTTTCTATTTAGGGGTTGAGTAGAGATGATATTGGGGTCGGGATCTAATCAACTATTGCTTAGTATTCGAGGTGATTCTTCTTACAATATCCATGGGTAGAAGGCACCAATGCCGATCCATTATGTGTTATGTGCTATGCTAGTTGTCTTTATGATACTTTCATGGAAGACCACGGGGGGAGCCCGTGGAATTTGGATCTTAGACGATGGGGGGGGGGGGGGGAGCCCATGACATTCTAGGTAAAGACCATGGGAGGAGCCCATGGCATATTAGATAAAGACCATGGGGTAGTCCATGATAACTATATGTATGTTGCTTGATAATATGTGGTTGTATGTTGTATGGTATTTTGGGGGAACTCACTAAGATTTGTGGTTACGGTTTTCAGTTTATGTTTCACGTACTCTGGTTTTCAAATAGAAGGGCTCGAGATGATTGCAGAGCACACAACACATGTTTCCGTCTTTTGTGTATTACTCTGATTTTCAATGTTTTGTTAAAAATTAATTACTCTGTTTTTGTGGGAAATACATGTATTAACAATTTATTAATCTAAAAAGAAAAATTTTTATATCATGATTTTTTGGGTGTTACAAGTTGGTATCAAAGCCTTGGTTTGAGGGATTCAGACATACTCTAGAGTGTGTCTGAACTCAAACTGAGGAATTGGTAAAGTTTTCAAAAAGAAAAGTATTTTAAGAAAAGTGTTTTCTAAGATAAGAAAAGGTGTGGTGCATGCAATCAGCCGAGCTCAAGTAAATTTTCCTAAAATACCCATACGTGTTATTTGATATGGCTTGATTTATGAATTTGGGAATTGCATGCTATTTAGGGCTAAGGATCTGCTCAAATTTTGCATGATAGAATGGTAGGAGAGATGCTTTTGTATGTATATCGTAAGATCTGGTAGACTTGCATGCTAGTGTTGTTTAGTTAGAGGTAATTGATATGATATGTGATACCTTGTTTCATTGGGGGGTATTGGATGCTATGATGAGATGGGAATATCTATTGTAATAAGTAGTTGCTAAGTGTATGCTTTAAAAATTATATATGGTTAGGATATGATATCCCTAGAATAATTGATTTAGCCTTATTTCCTGTTCATTGTCTGGTTGTAGTTTTAGGGTAGAGTCTATTATTTGACAGTCTATTTGATCATGTTCTGTGTATAAATTGCATGCATAAGGCAATCGACAGTAAGGGTGGAATTTCTAGCATAAGTGTTGGTGTGTGGGGTGAATGTTCTATGATAGTTCTATAGATTGGAGTGTTACTACACGAATGTTGCTTGCTTTGTGCTTTGTGGAACTCTTGGATGATGGGAGTTAGATACTAAGTGAATAGGAAGGTATTCATGAGGTGGATGACTGGCATTATGAAGAGTTCTTCATCAGCTGATGGCAGAGTGAGGTTATGAACCTAGGTGAGCCTAGGGAGTGCTGCAGCGGTTGTAGTCGCATTTTTTAGTGAGCTTTAGTGCATCAATTTGAAAAGGTAACTTAAAAGATTCGGGTTGATTCTTGAGGAAAGTATGGATAGGTGTGGAAGGTAGTATTGGGCCCGTACTACTAAAAGCACAGGATCCATACTCGAATCGGGGAGAGTCTTGGAGAATCTAAGAAGTTTGGGGAAAAGGATTCATGAGTATGTTATGATCTTTTGCATGATGGTATTTCAGTTTGGTGATGAGTTTCCATGAAGGAGGTTTAGGTTTTCATTCCAACTCAGGTAAGGGTACTGAGCCGATTAATGAGCAGAAGCAGGAATTCATCTCGTCGATGATTACCCACGGTGTTTTAGAGAAGACTCTTGTGTCTTTGGTTCAGTCAAGGAGGGGTTTTTGAAGATCTTGGATGAACGATTAGGAGCGTTCCGTGATGAGGTCATGGCTATACTTGGAGCTCACCCCGTTTCCAGTAGGAGGTGGTTAACGGATATGGCTAACGCATTCAGGATGAGTTTCTGCCGAGGAGGCGAAGTTCATATATGCTTCCTGCCTATTGAAGGTCAGGGCGTGAGATTGGCAGGAAGAGATTGGTCGTGAGGTGGGTGATGATGCTGTTGATACCATGTTATGGAATGATTTATCGACCAAGTTCCAAGCTGAGTCACATTAGAGATTGAGGTGTAGCAGTTGGCGCGAGAGTTTCAGGATCTCTGCGAGACTATTGGGATCAGGGCAGAGATCACTGCCAAGTTCCGGAAGAGGACTTTATTGGTACCACAGTTTGCGGAAGACGAGGAAATTAAGAAAGTGACATATCATGATATGTGGCGTATGATATCAGGGAATTTGAGAGTATTCCAGGGTGTAAGAACCTGAATGATTTGATTTCTAGAGCCTGAGAGAGGGAGATCAATTTGGAGCCCCAACAAAGAGTAGCTAGTTATTTCAGTGTAGGACCGGGAGAGGCCAATGCTCCAACAGTTCATATTGCAGGTATGCTGTCTTTTGCTTTTATTTGGTTGTTATCAATTTACTTGTTTCTTGGACCTAATGTAGCGGGTCCTAATGTGTTCATTGAGGGGTTGTATATCATGTAGCGGTTCCTAATGTGTTCGACTGTTATTCTGGTTTTTCGTCAGAATCGGTTCGGGGTATTATGTAGAAGGCCTTTAGCCAGGATTCAACAGGTTAGTTATCCCGATAATCTTCAAGGTTCAGTGGTTTTAGTATTCTTTCTGGTAGGAGCGGAAGTTGCCTATGGAAGAACTGTTGGGTACGAACACTACCGTTGCTATGTGAGGAACGGTAGCAGGAAGATGGTACTTACAGTTGCATGAGTTGTTTGGTTATTGGTAATGTCAGGGGAGTTTTATATTCGCTTAGGTTGCATTTGATTAGGAACCAATAATTCTTGAGAATGGAAGTTGGGATAAAGATTCATTGGTTTAGGGCAAGGGTTATGGTTTTAGTCACCAACATAAGAACTTAGGAATGGTGTCATTGTAGGTGATCTGGATTATCAGGCTTTTTTTAAGATTTCAAGAGTATCCTTCAGGGTTTCAAGATTTGGGTGATCATGGAGTTGGCTAGCAATGGAACACTAGTATTATTTAACGCAAGGTATGGGCGATCCATTCTATTTGAAGGAGACGGGTCGGAAATCTATAAGGAATAAGAGTTGAGAAACCTTCGTTGAGTCCAAGTAGGGGAGAATTAAATGGTTGTTCAGTTTGAGGTTGTATTGGTTGGAGATTAGTGTGCGCCATAGAGGGGTTATTAGGATGGGTAGCCTTGTTGTTGGACTTTTGGGAGCCTGGTGGTTGGACTAGGTGCGAGACTGGTAGTCTTAGAGATGGTTTGAAAGTATTTATTTATCGGTCATGTGAGGGATCATCGAAAATCAATAGGTTGTAGTGTGAAATGCAAGTACAGATTCATGGATCTCTAGCTATGAGTGGAGTATAAAATTGGTTTTGGGAAAGATCTCGAGTTGGGTATCGCGCGTGTTTTGTTTAGGATTTTCATTTCGATGGATTAAGGATTGGGGTTGTTATATGTAGAGGGCATCAGTTGAAGGGTTCAAGGTTAATAAATGGATTCATTTTTGGATGACAGATCAAGTTCGTGTGATTGTGTCGTGGATTGGTTCTATTTGTTAAGGGCGTCGAGATAAGTCTAGGTAGTATTATTGATTTGGCATTTGTGTGTGTGTGTGTGGGGGGGGGGGGGGTAGCTTATTATTCGAAGGAAATGTTAGGTCACTTGCAGTTGGAATTGGATTATCTCGGAGTAGATGATTTGATTTAGTTGCACAACTCTCGTCTGAGTCTAACCGTTGCAGGGATAAGTCTCCTACTCGAAAGATTATTTGAGCCTTTTGCCAAGCATAAGTGTTAAGCAACAATGTTTGGTCTGCGATGATGTTTTCTAATGGGAATATCATGTACCAAAAATTAAGTAGTCATTTGGAAAATTAAGTGGAATGGACTCAGCAATGGTTCGGTATGGGCGGTATGTCATTGAGACAGACCGTCCTGAGACTTCAGATTTCAGGTTGAGTAGTTGTGGCTTTGACCTCCCAAGTTTTCTATTCATCCGAGGGCCACAAGGATGTACCGATACATGAGATTGAGTTATTGGTGTCCCTGCATGAAGAGAGAGGTTGCGTGGTACGTCGACCAGTGTTTGACTTGCAGGAAGGTCAAAGCCAAACATCAGAGGCCTCATTACAAGGGGCAGTCGCTACCTATTCCTGTGTGGAAATGGGAAGATATCACAATTGATTTTATTACAAAGCTTCCTAAGACGAGGCGGGGTGTGGATTCCATTTGGGTTTGTAGGGTTTCAAAGCACTCCATGGATGATGGCAATGGGCCCCTTTGATGAATTCTAGGTTAAAAGCCTAAGACTTGTCTTTTCCCTATAAATAGTCATGTATTATTCATTATTAGGGTTAAGAGTGTGAGGCAAAATGTAGCCGCCACGTGAGGTTTCTTGTAGAGTTAGATTCTTATTTCTTAAGTGTAATTTGTTCCTCACAATTCAATAAATCGAGTGATCATTCGACATAATCTTCATTATTGTGTTTGTTCTTATTTTCCGCATCTTGTTCATCAAATCACAATTAGGGTTTTAATCCCAACAAGTAACAAGTGACAGTTTCGGCCCAATTTTCAGAAAAGTTACTACATTGAGGGCCGGTGAATAGTTTTGGATTCTTTAACGCTCATATTTTTTTTTGTGAACAGAAAAATAAAGATTCCATCAAGTCTTGGCGGTTCGGAAAGTCGTTTTTTTTAACTTCAAGTTTTCACGATTTTTCCGGATTTTTTTTTATATCTTTTTGTCGCGGGGGAGCATAGTAAATTTTTATCCATTCAAGATCATTCTCATGACCTTTTGAAGGCTTTATAATCATGTTTTTGATTATAAATTGGGGGAGAATTTGGTATGGCCATTCGAAATTGGATCTGTGACTTTTCAAAGTCGAAGATTTTTGATAAAGCTTGTGGGAGAATTATGAAGGTAGCTTTTTTACAGAAGTTCTTCATCGAGCTCTACTAAGGTTTTTACAGAGAAGTATCCTTTACAGCAAGAGTTCTTCATCGAGCTCTGCTAAGGACTTGTTATATCTCCGACTTCTTGTATTTTCTCGATCAAGTGGCGTTACGAATCTTAAAGTTTGGGTTGTTACATGATATTTTTTGATGGCTTATATCATTAGCTTATTTGAAGATCGTTGTGACTTGGAGGGGGAGCTCTTCAAAGACAAGAAGTGATTCAGTTTCTTTGTTCTGAGATGGGTTTTATGGCGGGTTTGGTTTTCATGAAGATTCTTAGGGATTACATTCGAAAATGAAGTTTAAAGACATTACTTCAGTGCTTGATTTATATATCCTAGAGCCCGTGTTTGAAGACCATTGAAGAATCAAGATTCGTGGATTGCTTCATATATTCCTCGTTGCAGATCTTTTTATTTGCTAGATGCTTCTTTTGGAAGTTAAAGCATTGTCATCCATTCCATACTTTGAGGGGGAGATTGTAGGGTTTCAAAGCACTCCATGGATGATGGCAATGGGCCCCTTTGATGAATTCTAGGTTAAAAGCCCAAGACTTGTCTTTTCCCTATAAATAATCATGTATTATTCATTATTAGGGTTAAGAGTGTGAGGCAAAATGTAGCCGCCACGTGAGGTTTCTTGTAGAGTTAGATTCTTATTTCTTAAGTGTAATTTGTTCCTCACAATTCAATAAATCGAGTGATCATTCGACATAATCTTCATTATTGTGTTTGTTCTTATTTTCCGCATCTTGTTCATCAAATCACAATTAGGGTTTTAATCCCAACAGGGTTATTATGGACTGGTTAACTAAGAGTGCACATTTTATTCCGATTTTCGAGAGTATCTCCGCCGAGAAATTAACAGACATTTATGTGCATGAGGTAGTTGTCAGTCATGGAGTGGCGGTGTCGGTGGTCCCGAACCATGATGTTCGTTTCACATCCAGGTTATGGAGGAAGTTCCATGAGGATTTAGGTACTCAATTGCATTTCAGCACTGCTTACCACCCCCAAACCGATGGTCAGAGTGAGCGGACGATTCAGACGCTCAAGGATATGCTTCGGGCTTGTGTATTAGACTTTGGAGGGAGTTGGCATACTTACCTTCCACTAGCAGAGTTCTCATATAACAATAGTTATCATGCTAGTATTAGCTGACCCCCCGTTTGAGATACTATATGGTCGAAGGTGTAGAACCCCAATTTGTTGGGGTGAGGTCGGACATAGAGTTTTGGGAAGCACCAAAGTAGTGCTTAAGACCACTGAGTTGTTTCAGCAGGTGCATGATAGACTGAGAGTTGTGCAGATTCGTCAGAAGAGTTATGATGACTGACGTTGATCAGATATTGAGTTTCAAGTGGGTGATTTTGTGTTGCTAAAGGTATCACCTTGGAAGGGTGTCATTCAGTTTTGAAAGAGGGGCAAGCTGGGGCCCCGATTTATTGAACCGTTCTGGATTTTTGCTTGAGTCCACAGGGTCACTTATCGATTGGATCTTCTGGATGAGTTGAGTCAGATCCATAACACTTTCCATTTGTCTCAGCTCCGAAAGTATGTATCAGATGAATTTGCAGTCATTTCATTGGATGACATTCAGGTGGATGAGAGCATGAATTATGTTGAGAAGCCTATTAAAGCTCTGGATAGAATGAGTAAGGCACTTTGTAACAAAGAGGTGAAACTGGTGAAGGTAAAATGGGAGCATCGAAGGGGCTCTGAGTGGACCTGTGAGCCGGAGACGGGGATGCGGGAGCATTATCCAGATTTGTTCTCTGCAGTGGACTTCAAGGATGAAGTCTGATTCAAGTGGGGGAGATTTGTAACACCCGGTTCCATGTATGGTATTATTTTAGAGTATGTATGGTAATCTTCTTTGGAATCCATGACGTGGTGAAGCCTTACCACGACGTGGCGATGAGTTCGGGCAACGGGGTTCAATGAACCACCATGACGTGGTGGTGGCTGTTAGGGAAAATCCCTAAAGTATAAGGGTTGATCCCTATTAAAGATCCTTATCCCCCTTCTAGCACCCACCCATCATCCTTCATCTCTCTAAATCGTCCCTTGCATCCCTAGAGCCATTTTGTGAGTATAAGCCTTAAAAGTTTGAGTTTTTGGTGCTTGTGAAGGAAAAAAGGTGGTGGAAGACCTCATTGGGAGTCCAAGGGAAAGAAGATCTAGGATTTTACCTTCATCTAGCATCTCAAAGAGGTATAAAGTCTTCATCTTGATGAGTTTATGATTAGATCTATGGGGGTTTTCCCCTTTTTCTCTTTTTCTTGATACCTTGGGTGGTTGAACTTCATAAAGCTTGCAACTTTATGAGTCTCCAGGCAATTTGGAGCATTTGGCTCTTTTGATCTAGTATAGATTTGACTTTTGAGGGTAATGCATAGAATCTTGGCCATATTGCCCTATTTTGACCTAATAAGAGTTAAGACATGCATTGGTCATGCATGTCGGAAAAGGATCAAATTTTAAGGTGTGTTATGAGTTAGAGACTCTCTTGTAGCTTTTGCTTAAGCAACCCCATGGATTGGACGAGTATTGGTGAATCCATGAAGTGTTTTGGATCTTAAAAGTCGAGATCTATTCATTTTGGAGGGTTCTATTGTATAAAGTTGGAAACTTTATCCATTTAGACCCTATTTTGGACTAGATCTGAGTTGGAGAACTTTTGGAATCGAATGAAGTGACTAAATGCATTAACCTGCTGAAAACCCTATTACCACGACGTGTTGGTGGGTTGGTTCGTGATTGCTTTTTCGTATCCGACACCACGACGTGGTGGCCAGGCTGAGTTGACTTTCTTGACCTTTTGACCGTTTGGCCAAGTTTGACTTATAAGGGGTTTTGTGGCATTTTGAGTTGTACTTAAGGAATTGTTTCTGTTTAGGGTTTGAGTAGAGCTGATATTAGGGCTGAGATCCTGTCAGCTATCGTTTAGTATTCTAGGTGAGTCTTCTCACAATATCCATGGGTTGAACGCACCAATGTCGGCCCATTACGTGTTATGTGTTATGCTAGTTGTCTATGTGATACTTGCATAGAAGACCACATGGGGAGCCCATGAAATTTGGATATCAGACCATGGGGGGCGAGAGGCCATGAAATTCTAGTTAAAGACCATAGGAGGAGCCCATGGCGTATTAGATAAAAACCAAGGGGGTGGGGGGGGAGCCCATGGCAACTATATGTATGTTTCATGATAATCTGTGGATGTATGCTGTACGGTATTTTAGGGGAACTCACTAAGCTTTGTGCTTATGGTTTTTAGTTTATGTTTCAGTTACTATGGTTTTCAAATGGAAGGGATTAGGATGATTTCAGAGCACACACCACATGTTTCCGTCTTCTGTGAATTACTCTGATTTGTCAATGTTTTGTTAAAACTTAATTACTCTGGTTTTTGTGGGAAAGACATGTATTAACGATTTATTAATCTAAAAACAAAAAAAATTTATATCATGATTTTTGGGGTGTTACACTAGTTGAATGTGCACTCATTGGCGTAATGCCCATACTTTACACACGTGAAACATGTCACCTCCTCGACATATTTTCCAAAGTGTTTCTTTTTCCACTTATCACACCATCTTGCTTCACCCCCTCCTACTCCAAACTTTTTAGAACCAAACTTTGAGAATTTGTGTTTCTTGTTGGACCTTGAAGATCCATCAAACTTCCTTTTCTCTCCCACCTCAACTCTCTCCAGACCCTCCTCCCTTATCTGGGTCTCAACATTCTTAGCTGCCCAAATTTCGGCTTTCAAGGTGGTTGCTTGTTTGACCATTGGACCAAAGTCTGTTGTTAATCCATTGGCAAACTTGTTGACCTTGGAGAGTTCAGTTGGAACTAAATAAGGAAGAAGCTTCATTTTCTCCATAAAACTTGTATAATACTCGGTGACGCTCATTCTTCCCTTCTTTAGGTTCTGAAAGTCATTGTTGATCTCCAGTAGATCCTACTCAGAGTAGTACTGCATTTTCAGTTGCACCAAAAAGTCTTCCCAATACATCTTGCTAGCTTCACCCTTGGGCATGGTATTAGCTAGTAGCATCCACCAACTTCATACCCCATTCTTCAACAGTGTAACCACGAGAGCGGTCTTCTGTTTGTTGCTACAGTTGCAACTTTCAAACATCATCTCCATCTCGGAGATCCTATCCATGACTTCCACCGGTGTTGGGCTACCAGAAAGACTTGGTGGCTTGGATTCCATGAAATCCTGGTACTTACATCCACGTCCGTCATTCCCTCCATTGTGTTGGTTTCGTCTAACCATACGTGGCTTAGCTTGACTGCCAGTCTAACCAAAGTTTCCTTCATCGAAGTATTCAATGTTTAGTTCAGGTTGTACAATGGGTACAATAGGTTCATCCTTATTCTGTTGAAGTAGACGCCTTGTCTCTTCCATCCGAAGATCCAACATCATTTGTATCATCGCCTATACTCCTGCCAGCATGATTGGATTGTGTGTAGCTGCTACCTCAGGTGCACGCTCAATCACTCGTGGCTTAGGTTGGTAGTTTCCATTACATTTCCAAATCTGCTTCAGGTTCTCGCCATGTCGATCTATACACCAAAGTAGACGAATTTAGATCCTTATTTACAATAGACATTTAAATCCACCTTTTCCCTCCAAAAAAGTTACATGCTAGTTCTAATACTGTAATCACACGTCTAGAAACCTGAGCACATAAAGTTTCCAAACCCGGTCGGCAATAGACCATAGATCTGATCAAATAATAACATAAATCATTTAGCACATAAAAGTAATTTAGGCATCGTTCCTAAAATAAGCTAGTGCTTGTGTCTATTTAGGTATAATACCTAAATATAGTAGAAACTCATTTCACAATCATCGCTTAGCATTCTAAGTTTAAGTCTAGAAATCCTACAAATTCCTAGTTCGCTTAAACTAATACTTTGATACCAACCGTTACATCCCCAATTTCATGGCCACAAAAGACCGATTTGTTTATGCTTTATTTAAAAATTAGAGTATTCTTTTGAAGAATAATATTGCAGAATTTGTTCCTAAAAATATGATAAAGATATTATCAAAGCATTTTCGAAGAAACGTATTTTAATTATATTAAAAATGTTGGGATTTTTGTATTTGGTGTCTAAGCCCATAACTATAACTGGGATGTACTTGACCCGATTGTAGCATGGTCCTTTTGGGTTGCCTTCACTAGTGCAATTTGATAGGATGAACTTTTGAGAGAAAGGTTATCTGTGATTTAATATTATCTTATAAGTATAATATATTAATTGAGAAATCATATTATTTAATTAGTATTGATCAAGAACTTGTGAGGTGAGTTTTCCCCCCACTGTAGTTTTGGATCGAAGGAACTAAGGATGGCCCATTGGATTGATATCCTGGTTTATCGCATGTTGGTATGTTGTAGTGATTTGTTAGACCTGTATCCTATTAGATAGGAAGATGCTATGATTGGTGATCTGTAAGATATGTCTAATTGTCTGTTGACTGGTTATATGTATGTTTATATGTTATGTATATGTATGGGTTTCTTGGCCTTCATTGTACACTGGTCCGCCTCAACCCAACCACACATAAACCATGTTGACATATACATAACAAATAAACATACATCTTCAGCCAACTTTGCATTGACAAAACCCTCTGGCTGACTCATGTAAACATCTTCAGCCAACTTTCCATTAAGGAAAGCGGTTTTGACATCCATTTGTCATAGTTCATAGTCATGAAATGCAGCTATGGCTAGCATAACCCTTCCCTGTCCACATCTCATGAGGTGTTTTGGTAACCCCAAAACTTTGATGAAAATACATCGCTCACTATGAGGTTCAAGCTTGTTGTGGGTCTCGCGTCTCACGAAAGCCTCGCAACCCCAAACATTGATGTGATCCAACGAGGGAACCTTCCTTGTCCACATCTCGTGAGGTGTTTTGGCAACCTTCTTAGTAGGGAATAGATTAAGGATATAGACGGCAATCTCTAAGGCATACCCCCAGATTGAGATTGGTAACGAAGCTAGACTCATCATGGAACGAACCAGTGTTGCAAAACTTGGCCGAGTAGTCCGCCAATTACTCGGAATCGGCCCTCCACCAAGGCGAGTAATATGTGAACTCGGCAAAAAAACTCAGATTAAGTCAAACTCGGTCGAAAATCGGTAAAAATTGATCAAAACCGGTCAACATCTCTCTAACTCGGGCCTACTCGGTCAAACTCGGCCAACTTGGTCAAAATCGGTCAAACTCGGTCAAAGGGTCAATATTGTCATAAAAAGAGAAAAAAATCAAGAATTTCAAGATTAATATGTATAATACACTTAATGATTTATTATTTAACACACACATGTGATTATTACTACATATATATATATATATATATATATATATATATATATATATATATATATATATATATATATATATATATATATATATCTTAAATTTTTCAGTAATTATTTATGAAGTGAGACATTTGTGTGTATTTCAGTTTTTATGTATTCACATGTATCTAATTTTGTTATATATTTGAATCAGATTATGATTTTAACTTATGATTTTGACATATATAATTTTCCTAAAAATATTTCTACATGAATTACCGAATCCGAGTACTCCCGAGTAGTCGCTACTCCCCAGTCAGTCGAACAGGTGCCGAGTAGCGAGTTCTACAACCTTGGAACGAACCATGTCCAACAAGGTTCGATTGCGCCTCTTAGCCACACCATTCAACTATTGTGTCCTAGGTGGCATCAAATGACTCCAAAACTCCAGCCTTTTGGAGTTGGGTTACGTGCTTCTTGTTGACATCACCAAGACCACAATGCCACAAGCATGCCTTGTCTAAAACATTGGACTAATCAATATTCAACACATTATTTCCTAGGTTATCTACAACCATCATAGTTTCACATATACCATTACAGGGTAATGCTTCAATATAAAACATACCATTATAATAAGCATTAATACTTCCAATTTCATTATTAAATGAAAAGGTAAAACCTTGTTTATACAAACTGTGAAAGGAAATAATATTTCTCGCCATATCCGTCGAGTAACAATAATTATTCAATTCTAATTCTAACCCACTACTAAGAAATAAAGAATAAACTCCAATCTTGGTGACAGGCGACATTTTCCTATTTCCCATGCTCCATATCCCTACTTCCATTTAGTCCCTGCAAATCACAACAAATGTGAAATCCACAACCTTTATCAAGGACCCAAGAAATAGCATGTGATGAGTTATTAGAATGAATAGTGTAAATACCTGCAAAGGTGGGCTTTATCTTCCCATCCTTAATGTCCTGCAAGTATTTAGGGAAGCTTCGTTTCCAGCGCCCTTTTTCATGATAATGGAAGAACTTTGCATCCTGAAGAGTTGAGAAACTCTTTGATCGTTTAGATCTTTTAACAGATTAATAACAAAAACAAAAACAACAATATAAAGCACAAGAATGAATAAAAATATGTCGAATGATTCAATAGATTCAAGCCTCAGCAGAGCTCGATAAAGAACTTCCACTGTAGAGGCTATTAGGGTTACAAACGATAAAGATAATATCTTTGAAAAGATTGACTTCCAAAAACTACGTACAAAGATGCATGCAAGCACCTATAAATACAAAACCCTAGAAAGAACTCACGGATGGACAGGCCCAATCCGAAGACAAAATGGACTAAAGAGCGAGCCCATGACGCAACACCTTTCAGACCCTACAATCTCCCCCTTTGCGTCAATTGGAACGTGACTATTACTTTGGCTTGCTGGGTCCAGGTGCAGGAACTTTCTTAGTGGTTTCAAACAGACGTGGGATGAGAGCAAGGATGGTTTGTCTGAAGCGAATGTACCACTGGATCATGTCATCAAAATACTTCTTGTCATCTGCTGAATTCTGCTTGCATCGATGAATGATTCCCAGAACATGTTCCAAGCATGCAGTAGTGTAAAGGTGTTTATCTGCCAAGGCGAACAGGCATTTTTGGCCTTCGTTCCTTGTAAACATGACATAATTCCGCTTCGGGTCGATTCTCCCCATCTGCATCATGTTCAAATCACTAGCAGAGCCAACATGAGAGATAGTAGGCTTTTTCTTGAAGATACTAGCGATCTCCTAATCCATCTTGGCAACCTCCATGATGTAGCACACAAGCATCCTTTTAAAGTGATCAATGATTGGACCATACTCAGCTTCGTTGGTGAGAAGGATGTTATGCAAAATAATCCAATCATGTGGATTCAGGTTGGGAAGATCAGCAAGCGATATAGCGTGTTCGGTTTTAGCAGAACCCCTCAGTACTTTGAACCGAACGTTTGTGAAGTTCCCCTCACGAAACGGTTTGAGGACCCGAAAATTGACGATCTTCTGAGCGCTCCATGTTTGATACTGAGGTTGAGCAGACTTCATATAGAATTCAACAAGTTCCCTGTCAACTTTCGGATGAGGATGAGGGACATCAGCAACATTATCAAAAGCATGGAAGATGAAGGCTTTTCGGGTCAGTGGTATATCGAACTGAGAGTCGACAGAATTGATTCGATCCAAGGAGATCACTGGTTCGAGCCACAGGATGCTGGGAGTTTCAATGGCTTCTTTTAAAAGCTTCTGGAGAGTCCACGGAGGAAAAATAGTTTTTCTACTCTCAAGAAGATCATGAGCCTCCTTCATTTTTCGTTCGTTCGCCTCAAACTCTCTGGCAACGCGAGCGCTCATGTCAGCATCTTTATCCCGACCTTGTTTCTTTAAGAGATCAGCGATGGTCTCTTTATCATCATCATCACTGTCTTCAACAATCTTCTTTCCTTTGTCTTTGACACCCGAACATGAGGCTTGACCTGCTGGAGGAGGTTCGGTTGCTTTGGTTGTTGTGGAAGTGGGGGGCGGTTGAGACACATCTTATCCCCGTTGTTTCGGATAGGCCACGAACTCAAGGAGCCCTTCAAGTTTGCTGAGTAGGGCAAGGGTAGGAGCAAGCTTCTCTGCGAGGGCACGCCTTACTGAGTAATTCAGGATAGGATCATGTGCTTCGATGATGTTGGAAAGGGCGGTGTGGACATCCGAAACACAAGATGAAATAACCTCACGCTCAGATCGAAGAGATGCAACTTCCTTCTCAGATTGGAAAAGATGAAGACTCTTGACCTTGAGAGCAGTGGTCTTGCGAGCAAGAGCATCCATCACTGAGTTCTCTGAAGCGAGATCTTCTTGCAGCTTAGTCAGGCGCTCCTCAACAGTTGCCTGAAATAATTTGTTGTCATCGTTGAGAAACTAACGAAGACTGGCAAATTAGTGCAGTTCGGAGGCAACTGAAGTGGTCAGCCTGTTGACAAGAGAGTCAACCTTCTCTGTATTGGAGTCAGCAGCGCCCTGTAAAGACTGCAAAAGAGAATTAGCATCAACAAATAGTTCTTCGACTTTTTCGGTCGCTGCAGCACACGCCTTGGTAGAGGCGTCGATGGCGGCAGTGGCAGAGTTCATAGAGGCTTCATGAGCCTTGGTGAATGTATCAACGAGCCCCTGAATAGCATCCTCTGAGATGGTCGATCGAGAGGAAGAAGAGGAGGAAGCAATGAGAGTATCAATTTTCTCATGAAGCTCCTTGAGATGTTTCTTGGTGACTGGAGCATCATCGTCATCATCACTTTGGACTTGATACAGACTGTAGTAGACCGAGTCAAACGTCATGTCCTCTCCTCCAAGAAAAGGTTATTCATCTTCTGCGGAGTGAGCGGGAGATGAGGGCGAGGGTGGAGGCTTGGTTTTGGTAGTAGGTTCCGGTGTGGATGTATGTTCGGTAGTGGGAGAGGCTTCGGGTGCTGAAGTAGGAACCCCCATATCAGATACGTTGGTTCGAACATCAGCGGTGGTTGTTGTAGTAGCTTCTGTGAAGATAGGAGGTGGTATAGGGATAGAGGTAGGTGGTATTTGAGTAGTGGAGGTTATGGGGGGAATGGAAATAGAGATGGAGATTGAAGGAGGAGAGACAAGTTTAGTGGAAATAGGTACCTCAGGGGTAGGCGAACATGGAGGAGTGTTACCTCGAAGTGACTCTTCTGAGTCTGAACTCTCTTCCTCAGATTCATTGGAGGAGGAGGCAAGAATAAGCTTTCGCCTGGGTTGAGTCTTCCTCTTCTTTGGTGGAGGGGATTGAGCTGCCCTGGAAGGTTTGTGTTTCTTTAGAGAAGGACCTTTCGCCTCTTTAACAACCTTCTTGTCTTTTCCCTTGTCTTGTTTCTTTCCCCTGGGAGCAGGCCTATCAACGTCATGGATTGATTGAATCATTTCAGGAGTGAGTTCTCTGGGACCTGAGCGACGAAACTCCTTGTATGTTCTGATGATGCGACTGTCGCTTGGAACACACCCATACATTGAATCAGGGATTGAGCCAACGAACTGAAATTTGGAGGAATCAGACACTATGATCTTCGTAGTGTAGAAAGTTCCTATCAAAGAGAGTGGAGAATCAACAACTATAGGGACATGATACTTGTCCGTCACCCACTTTGTGACCGGCGTCCAGAATCTGGCATAAGAGATCTATGAATGGCGAGAAGTAGACGCTAGGCTCTGAATCAGCTGCTTCCATAAAACCGATCCGTAATAGAGATTGACGCCGTGGTACAATCCATAGAGAATTGTCATAAACAGGCGGCTCGCCCCATCTGAACTTGCACTTCGTTCCGATAGCCCCTTGAACAACACAGTGAAGAAGTCATTCCACTGAGGAGGTAAGCAAGATTTCTTCAACTTTGTAATGGTGGTCAGAATTTCAGTGTAACCCATGTTGTAAAACTTGGAGAACAACTGTCCCATAGGAATGGATTTAGGGTTAAACCTAACTCATCAGGTGCAAACCCTAAAAGCGAACAAAATCGCTGTTTGGAGATGGAGGACTTGTTATCAAGAATGTCAAAGAAGATTCGATCAACAGACTTGTCATAGTGGGCTGTGGAGAAGACTTGCGACATACACTCCATTGGAACAGGTTCGACCTTGGTGAGTGCTGGAACCAGTGGCGAATACTTGAGACATTCCACGATTGGGAACATGAAAGAATCATAAACTTGTTGGGTGAGATCGATGATCAGGCTTTTTTGAGAACGGATGGGTAGAATGTGGGAGGTAGCATGAACTGAAGAGGAGTCCGCCATTGAAGAGAAGTTTTTGGGGAAGATGATGAACAGTAGGAGAAAGTAATCTTTTCTTGCTCTCTGAATATTTGGTGCAGTAAAGAGGTAAAGATTTGTCGAATTTACCTTTTATACCGTGGTGAGAAGAGAGAGAAGAATCTGTTCCCAAATCTTCAAAGAAAAAACAAAGCGTTTCCTTAGGTGATTGACACGTGACAGTTTAGAACCTCGATGATTATGCAAGAGAGAGAAAAACTGTCCTGTTTCACACGCCTTCCCATCAAGCGCCGTTTGAAATGTCAAAAACGATTCCGCTTCTCACGCCTACCCATCAGGCGCCATTTGAAATAGTAAACTGATTAGACTTTCAGCTGAGTCAGCAACTTATCCTTTTAGTATGAGCTGTCATCATAGATCAAGAGAACCACATGGAACATTGTTAACCACATCTTAGATTAGAACATTAAATCCCATAGCTAAAAAGAGCTTATAAGTAACGAAACCAGATTTATGGAAAATCAAAAAGATGTTCGTGCATAGAGTGTCAAAGAAAAAGAAATAAAGCAACACATATGTGGGAAATTGTGATGTCAATAAAGACACGAAACAGTGGATCCCGGGCATGAATCTCTTCCTTCAAAGCCAAGAGAGACCTTAAAGTGTTTGTGTTGTTTCCCGTTGAATTACGATCAGACACTAATTAAGAAGTGTTGAAAGGCATCTTTTAATAAGGCTAATTTGGGAGGCTTTCGCTTCAGTTCAGAATCCCTGATCTTGACATAAGACAAAAATCGACTGAAGTACTTGTGAGACCAATGTGGTCTGTTGAACAAGTAGGTGGGAAGTATAGTTAAGTGACATGTTGAAAATACTTTGAGGTGAAATCTCAAAAAAAATTAAAACTGGATTCCAAGGGAAGAAATGTTATGGTATTTAACAATTTCATAGAAATCACACAAAAAGAAAAATTAGAGATTTCATGGTACAACCACTTGGGTGAATTCGTTAATTCATGAGTGAAAACTAGAGCAGATTTAATTGTTCACCGTCAAGGCATAGTAGGTATTGAATTGTGGGTTTCACTTAGCACGTAGTGGCACGAAGCTAAGATCATAAACACAGAAATTGTGTAACCATAAACCTCAGTGGTAATTTCTGAGAGTCTCAAGGGTTACTTGTATGAAGCGAATATGATGGAGAAAAATATTTGAGATTGTGTAAAGAAACCAAAGTACCTCTGCTATAAAAGGAGTGACTAGGCAGAAAGCTTTTATCTCATATGAGAAGAGAGCAAGGTAGCTGATGATTAGAATAAATATAATAGCCTATTTGGGAAGACAAGGTTTGTATATACCAAGTCAGTAAGGCTTTATTCAGAATCAGTTGAGGCTTTGGACAACATGCAGCAGCATGCTTCTAGGGACACTTAGCTAGTAAAAAAGTGTGAGAATTATACCTGCCCCATCGATCATTCACAAATGATAAACACAAATAGAAGCAAAGATAAAAAAAAATATTTTTGGATTTTATTAAATTTTGATTCAAAGAAAAACAAAAATAAAACAACAAAAAAAAAAAATTTTGGAACCGAAAACGAAATAGACCGAACGCTCGGTTCATTTCGGTTTAAGAAAAAACTTTAAATAATGAAAAGAAACTTTATAAATAAGTGTACAAAAATATTACAACAAAAGAAACTACCTTTCAGAGATAAGCGAAGACAAGTGCAATAGGACCGAACCCGAACGT
The DNA here is from genome assembly GCF_002870075.4 of Lactuca sativa. Lineage (NCBI taxonomy): Eukaryota > Viridiplantae > Streptophyta > Magnoliopsida > Asterales > Asteraceae > Lactuca > Lactuca sativa. Next base: position 107,884,389 of record NC_056629.2, on the reverse strand, counting down.
TCGGTTCATTTCGGCATCCATGTGAACCGAACCCGAACGTTCGGTTCATTTCGCTTCCAACTTTCAGTTTTGAGAAGGTGTTTTTGGTACTGAATATGATTCCATCATACCGAGTCCTTGTAGAATTTGATTAAAACTTGCTTCAGGAAGGGCTTTGGTGAAGATGTTAGCCAGTTGATCAGTAGTTCGAACAAAATGAATCTCTATGTTTCCGTCTTCCACATGATCCTTGATGAAGTGATACCTCAATGCAATATGTTTGGTTTTGGAATGTTGCACTGGGTTATGACAGATCCTAATTGCACTTTCTGAGTCACAATATAGTGGGATCTTTTTCATATTGAGTCCATAATCCCGGAGTTGGCTTTGGATCCAAATCACTTGAGATGTTCAAGAAGCGGCTGCAATGTACTTTGCTTCAGCTGTTGACAGAGAAACACATGTTTGTTTCTTAGATTGCCAGCTCACCGGCTTCCCGTCGACGAATTGACATCCTCCTGTAGTGCTTTTCCTGTTTAAGCCATATCCTCCAAGGCCTGCATCTGAGTAGGCTTGAACAAAGAAACCTGAGTTTGAGGGATACCAGAGACCGAGAGAGGTAGTTCGCTTCAAATACCGGAGTATATTTTTCACTGCCAGCATGTGTGGTTCATGAGGATTTACTTGAAACCTGGCACAATAACACATAGAAAACATTATATCAAGCCTGCTAGCTGTGAGGTACATCAGGGAACCAATCATTTAGCGGTATTGCGTTATGTCAACTACCGGTTTTTCCAAGGATGGTGTGAGCTTGGTACTAAACGCCATAGGGACTTTGACCTTTGAATCTCCCATCATGACGAATTTAGCGAGAAGAGTCTAGGTATATGCTTCCTGGTTAATAAAGATGCCTTCGGGTCCCTGTCTAATATTTAAACCAAGGAAAAAGTTAATTGGACCCATTGAGCTCATTTCAAATTTTGTCTCCATCAACTTTCTGAATTCGGCTGTTAAGCTAGGATTCGTTGAGCCAAAGATGATATCATCGATATAGATCTAAACTATCATGAGGTGGTTACCTTCCTTCTTATGAAAGAAGGTTGGGTCAACCGAACCTTGTTTAAATTTAGACATCTTTAAAAAATTAGTTAGTGTTTCATACCATGCCCTAGGTGCTTGTTTCAGACCGTAAACTGCCTTATCTAGGATGTAGCAGTAATTTGGATGCTTTTCATTCATGAAACCAGGAGGTTGCTCCACGTAAACCGTTTCTTCAAGTTCCCCATTCAGAAAAGTGCACTTCACATCCATTTGGTAGACCTCGAAGTTCTTGTGTGCAGCATTGGCAAGAAATATTCAAACAAATTCCAGCCTTGCTACCGGAGAAAATGTTTCTTCGTAATCAATTCCTTCTTCCTGGCAGTATCCTTTTACCACAAGACGAGCCTTATTTCGAATCACATTACCATCCTTATCCATTTTGTTTCAGAATACCCATTTGAGACCAACGACTGAGGCATCTTTCGGTGTTGGGATAAGACTTCAGACCTTATTTCTTTCAAACTCATTGAGTTCATCTTGCATTGCTTGAACCCAATCAGAATGATCGAGAGCAATATTGACTGTCTTTGGCTCAATTTTGGACACAAAAGAATTAAATATGCAAACCTCTACTTTGGAGAATAGGGAAGTTTGCTTTGCCTTCACTTGAGATCGGGTTAGGACCTTTACAGATACATTACCCACTATTTGAGATACAGGATGATCTCTGGTCCATTTGGTGAGTGGAGGATAGTTTGGATCATAGGAAGGATTCAATTCAGCATTGACTATTTCTTCCAACTCTGATTGAATATCATCATCATAGAACATATCTGAATTCTCCCCCTCGACAGATGATGAATCATTTGGATCTTTAGGTTGATTTAAACCTTCGGGTGCTACTGAGCTTTCAGGTGTAGCCGGGCTTTCGGGTGCTACAGGACTTTTGGGTGTAGCCGGGCTTTCGGGAGTTACAAAGATTGGATTCTCCCCCTGAATATGTGAATCCTGTTGATTTGAAGAGAATTGATTCTCCCCCTCAATCGAAGTGCCGCTCTGAGGAGGTTCGTTTCGAACCGGTTCTCCTTCTCCCATTTGTTTGGCTGCATCTTCGATAATCTGCTTCAGATGATCGATTTTGTTGTCTGCTGCCTTGGCTTTCGAGAGAGTCGCTTTCTTAGGTTCATCAAATAAGTCTACGAATTGGTCAAATAAATTAGCAATGGATGTTGTGACTTGAACTGATTGAGAGAAAATCTCTCCAATTGGTTCTTTGGTAGACTTTAGCTTCTTGACGTAATTGTCATCGAATGTCACATAATAGGTTTCTTCAATTCTTCTAGAACATTTATTTAAAACCCTATATGCCTTTGAAGTAAGAGAATATCCCAGAAAGATTCCTTCGTCAGCTTTAACATCAAACTTGTTGCGATGTTCTTTGGAGTTGAACATGAAGCACCTTGAACCGAACACATGGAAGAATTTTACATTCGGCTTCCTGTTGTTGATGATATCATAAGGAGTGAGAGAGAAACGCTTGTTGAGATAAGACCTATTCTGCGTAAAACATGCTGCAGCAATAGCATCAGCCTAGAAATATAAGGGAAGAGAAGCAAAACTTAGCATAGTTCGGGCCGCCGCACACAAGGATTGGTTTTGCCTTTCGACAATACCATTTTGTTGAGGTGTATAAGGGGCTGAGAAGTTATGACTGGTTCCTTTTTCTGCCAAGAAGTCTTCGAATTTTTTGTTCTTGAATTCTAGTCCATTGTCGCTCCTAATGTTTTGAACGACTTTTCTCAGTTGTACTTCGACCTGCTTGATAAACATCTTCAGCTTAGGAGTGGCCTCAGATTTGTGCTTTAGAAGGAAAACCCATGTAAAGCGTGAGAAATCATCAACAATAACAAGAATATACTTGTTACCGCCAATGCTCTCGATTGATGAAGGACCACATAAGTCGATGTGAAGCAACTCAAGTGGTTCAACAACTTTTGTGTTTATAATTGATGGGTGACTTTGACGACTCTGTTTCCCCATTTCGCATGCAGCGCACAAGTGTTCACGATCAAACTTGAGCAATGGAAGACCCCGAACATGACCGCCGGTGACAAGCTTGTTGATGTCTTTGAAGTTGAGATGTGAAAGCCTTCGGTGCCACAACCAGCTTTCGTCTGAATGAGCTTTGGACAAAAGACATATGGTTGGATTCCCTTTGATTGGTCTGAGATTTAGAGGGAACATTTCACCTTTTCGATCTGACTTGAGAATTACTTTGTTGGTTTTCTTCTCTATTATTTTTGAACCTTCATCGTCGAACGAGACTTTGAGACCTGTACCTCCAACCAGTTGAGATACACTGATGAGATTATGCTGCAACCCTTCTACATACGCCACCTTTCTTATTGTGAAGTCTCCATTGGTTATCATCCCATAACCCTTTATTGTTCCATAGGAGTTGTTACCGAACTTGACATTGCCACCATTTTGAAGTGATCGAAACTCCCTTAGCTCTTCCTTCCTTCTTGTCATGTGACGTGAGCAGCCACTGTCTATATACCATTCTTCATCGAACTGCTCGTCACTGATAACCTACAAAAATCAAGCAAATTTAGGAACCCAAAGTTTCTTGGGTCCACGTGAGCCTTTCATAGAAACAAGAATAGTAAGAGAAACATCAACTAGGTATGTTCGTTTTATTAGAGTTGTTTCATCTTTTCTTTTAATAGTAAACACTTTGATTTTATTAGAATTAGTTGTAGGTGTTTTGGATTCAGATTCTGGTGTTTTGACATTAGCCTGCTTTCGTTCTTCCTTAGCTGAGGAAATCTTCCCTTTTCCTTTCAAATCCTTTGACGATCTTGAATTTGGTGTAAGAACAGAATTGGGCTTAGAATAAGATTTAGAATGAGAAGAATCAGAGGAAAAGAAATTAGAATGAGAATCTTTCCTGACTTGAGGTTCAAAATGACCCTTTCGGTTGTGGTCATCTGAGGGACCGAACCTGGACTTCGGCAGCCGTTTGATGATGAACCGAAGCTGGATCTTCTGGTGTTATTGGTTTGTGGCCCAAAACTGGGTCTTTTATTGTAGAAGCTTGATGGGCTGAAATCTAGCCTTTGTTTGTTGTTGTTTGGCGAACCGAAACTAGCTTTTCGGTTATTGTTGTGTTCGGGACCGAACCTATCCTTTCGGTTCTGTTCTTCCTTTGGCCCGAAAGTCTTCTTCTGGTAACTTTGAATTGGAGACTCAAAATTCCTTTGACTCTTGTTTCCTTCTCCTTTTGACTTAGAATTTTTGTCAGAGTGAGTGTAGTGAGGATTTTGGGAGCGCCAAAACTGCTTTCGCTTTGAGAGATTTTTCTTGTATCTCAGGTTTCTCTATTGCTTTTGATTTTTCACTTGTTTTGGTTGTCTGTGGATGTTAGCCTTTTGTTTCAGCTTCTTAGCAACCGGTTCACTCTTCATAGATGAGGTTTCGCTTGTGGAGGTGACTTCTTCTACAGGAGTTTCTTTTGTGCCACTGGTACTTGGTACGTCAAAATTGGTAGGCTTATTCAGCGGTTCGGGCACATATCTACCTTTGGCCTTCCAGGATGTACGTTCCGACAGACCAACCGTTTCGTCTGCATTGTCTATATGTGCTGACCAGAAAAACTCATCACAACCATCTGCATTATCTTCGTTCACTATGGCAGTGAGTTCGGCTGTTTGATGTTCGGTTACTCTTGTGACCTTATACACCTGATTGGGAGTAGTTCTAACCTTCTGAAACACAACCGCCTTTTCTTTAAGGACTGGGAACTTAGTTTTGGACAATCGAGCGAATTCCACAGAATTTTCAGAAATCAGGTTTTTGTGGTTTTTGGGTTCGCTCCTGACGAACTCAGAACAGTCAACTTCGTCCTCTACAGAAATTTCACTCATATCATCGTCCTCATTAAGTTCAGATGCATTTTCAACATCAATTTTGTTTTCTGAACTTAAATTGGTACTCAATAAGTCGAATTTTTGTATGGTTTCGGTCCTGAGTTTCAACTTATCATTTTCATCCAAAAGATTTTTAAGCATGTCCTTATGGTCCTTGGACTTTATAAAGGATTCGATTTTGTCCAAACCATAAATGTAAGTGGGATTGACATCATCAGAAGATACAACACTTTCACAGTTGTATGCTTCAACATCAATTTCATCCTCCTTGAACTCAAGGAAGGGTAAAATCATGCGATGTATCTTCTGTCCTATTTCACAATTTAGATGCGGTTGAGTAATGTTAGCATAAAGCCTTTTGGCGATCAAATAAAAAAGATTCCTTTGTTTTAACAATTTAAGATTGTCTCTTTGCAAATTAATGTTTTCATCCCTAGACTTAATCAGCTCCAACTCTTTCTACTCTATCCACATCCTTCGCTCCTCACTCTTGGATGACACCCTGCTTATTTGGTCAGTCAGATTAGAATTCGTGACCCGTGTTTGAGTTAAACAACTATCTAGATTTGAAATTCTTGAATTCAAGTTATTTAATTCCTTTTCATATGATTTTTGTGGCTAAATGAAACAAAAACAGATTGTACCTTCTTGATCAGTTCATCAAGTTCACTGATCTGCACACTAAGAGGTTTTGCTGTAAAGCATAAGTCCTCTTGCTCCTTGGCCTCTTCATTTCCACCATCAATGTTGTATCCCCTCATCTGAGATACATCGGTCACCATCAGACATCTTCCATCGGTTTCACCACTTTTTGCAACATAAGCCTTTCCATGAGAAGGCTTTCTCACTTCATCGTCTTCTGAGTCGGTCGACCACACCTGTACGCCACCGAACTCATTATCATCTACCGAACCCTGCACAATAAGAACATTCATAGAGGGATTAGTAGCAACTTTCTTCCTTTTGATCTCTTCCAGTCTTTTCATAAGACTTGCTTCTTCATCTTTCTCTTCATCCTTTTCTGCCATCTTCTTCATCACGCAATCCTTTGCGTAGTGATTCTTTCCCCCACAGTAGAAGCAACTGACACCAGAGTCAGCTTCACCAATCGCTTCCTTTTTCGATTCCTCAACCTTCGGTTCATCTTTCACTCTTTCGAAACTATAGCTTCCCTACCAATTACGATTTTTGTTTGAAGGAAACTTTTTCTTGATAAACCTTCTAGGATTTGACACCATCATAGCATAGTCTTCGGCTGTCAGATCGTGATCTCCCAGATTTAGATCGTCTTCGTCCTCTTCTACACTTTTACCCTTAGACAGAAGCGCCAGAGACCCCAGATTTGAAACCACGCTTTTCTCTTGTAGCACTATCTTTTCTTGGGATTTCAGAATCCCCACCAGTTTCGCCAGTGAGTACGATTTGAACTGCTCGTGTGCTTTAACCGTTGACACAACAGCTCTCCATTCGGATCTTAGATCATTCAGAAAAGCGACTTTCTGTTCGATGAGCTTCCTTTCGATATCATGTTTGATCATCTTGTTGAGAAGATGATTGAAGCGATCAAATGTCTGCGTAATTGACACATCAGGATTTTGCTTGAACTCTCCAAATTCAGACAGAAGTAAAGTCTGAATTGAGTGCTCCAGATCTTCATCTGTGGAATACAGCTCTCGTAGCCGATCCCAGATTTCTTTAGCTATACTGCAAGAACTCACCAATCTAAACGTGTCAGATTGAAGGGCGAATCAAATTAGTCTCAATGCCTTGATGTTGCACTGAAACTTCTCCTTTTCGTCATGAGCAACATCTTTCACATCTTTCAACAAATCATTATACTCCTTTTGAGTTTTAATAATTCTGGATGTTCCTGAATGAGTAAATGGTCCAGACACAATAGCTTCCCATATCAGATACCCATTATCTTCAGATCCAATGACGTAGTCTTCAAAGTGATGCGCCCAAACATCGTAATCTTGAGTGTAGAGAATTGGAATCTTGGTTGTAGATCCTATACTGTTTGAGATGTTGACAGGGTTGGATTGAGAATCGTCCATGCTTGATCGATTAACCTATTATAAGATCAGACTTGTAATACGTAAAATTAGGGCAAGATGAATAATTAAAGAGTTACGTCAATTATGGAGTGACGGCTCAATAAATATCAATAAATGCAGAATAAACCCTAATCATTTCTTTCACAGAAGAAATGTGTATGAATTACACAGTCTCCTATTCTGATACCAACTGAAGAGTTGAGAAAGTCTTTGATCGTTTAGATCTTTTAACAGATTAATCACAAAAAACGAAAACAACATTATAAAGCACAAGAATGAATCAAAATATGTCGAATGATTCAATAGATTCAAGCCTCAGCAGAGCTTGATAAAGAACTTCCGCTGTAGAGGCTATTAGGGTTACAAATGATAAAGATAATATCTTTGAAAAGATTGACTTCCAAAAACTACGTACAAAGATGCATGCAAGCACCTATAAATACAAAACCCTAGAAAGAACTCACGGATGGACAGGCCCATTCTGGAGACAAAATGGACTAAAGAGCAAGCCCATGACGCAACACCTTTCAAACCATACACATCCTTTGGATTAGTAGAAGGATTAGTAGAACAAGATTTGGTCCCACTGGAAGAGGATCCATCAAGAGATTTTCCATTGGAACTCTTAGAAGGAGCCTTCTTCTTTTTCTCTTTCCCATGTCCAATTGCCAGAATCGGAGCATCAGTAGTAGTAGGAGTAGGTACAACCGACTTGCCTTTCAAGTTGCTTTCTGCAGTTCTTAGAAGGGATTGAAGCTTACTAAGAGTGACCTCCTCCTTGTTCATATGATAGGTCATACGGAACTGATCATAACAAGAAGGCAACGAATGTAGGATGATTTCAATGGCCACCTCTTCATCGAAGTTTAAATTTAACTTCAACAAGTGGTCCACATATCTCTGCATCTTTTACAAGTGGGCCGTGATGGACTCTCCATCCTTCATTTTGGTTGTGATCACGGAGGCAATGATCTCATACCTCTCCTGCCGAGCACTTTGATGGTACCTTTCCATAAAATCTTGGTGCATTTCGAAGGGCCAGAAGTCCTCATAGGACTTTTGAAGCTCAGTAGTCATGGTAGCAATCATAATGCATGACACCTTTGTTGCATCCCTCTCCTGAACCCTGTATTCCTTGATTTGTTCGGGAGTAGCAGTTGGTTCATCAATCTCCTTCAGCTCTTTATCCAGGACATATTCTTTGTCCTCATAGCGAAGGGACATATGAATTTTTCTTATCCAATCATTAAAGTTTGACCCATCGAAGATAGTTCTCCAACCAAATTCATGAGGGAGAATGAGCTAGAAGGGTTGGAGCCTGAAGCATTGTTTGTAACACCCCATTCTTGGTATGTAATTCAAATTAAGTATTTCATTTCTGAAGGGGTACTCGATGAGTCTGTGGCCTGAATCGTCGAGTAGAGACGGGACGATCACGCGTTTTGATCTGGCTACTCAACGAGTCCATACTCTGGACTCAGCGAGTCAGCCTGTCTGGATGAAGCCCTAATTTTAAGAGTTTGCACCTTATTTAAACACACTTATACGCCCCTAATCTCGCCACTATCACTCTTCGAACATTTCCCTATAAACCCTAGCCCCCATTGTTAAGTTTGAGTGTGTTTGTGCTAGCTTGGAAGCTTTGGGAAGAAGAAGAAGAAAGATGGTCCATAGAAGAGAAGGGAGATCCAGGAGTTAGCTTCCATCTGTTTCTCATTTAGGTAATGAAGTTATGACCTTGTGCATTCCTCCATTAAAACCTCCTTTATGCTTGTTATTCCTTCTTTGGAGCCTCTTATGATTCAAAATTTTAGATATGGACTCTCCTTTGGATGGAAACTTCAGATCTAGACTTTCATTGCATTCTAGAAGTGTAAAGTTTCAGTTAGGGTCGTGAATGAGGTCCCTATTGAGCTTGGAACCCCATTAAGAGCTTAGATTTGTCATTTGAAGCCTTTAAATCCATGCATGCACGTAATGTTTGCAACTTTATGTGATAAGAATGCCCTTGAAGCTTAGATCTGTGATTTGGAGCCGCTGCATGACTCAAATCAGGTATGTATGGAAGAAGGACTGAATGGACTCGACGAGTCGCAAGGTTGACTCGGCGAGTCATATGAAGATAGCCGTGGACTCGACGAGTTAGATGAGAAACTCAGCGAGTCCGATTAAAATTGCCCTAGACTCGATGGGTTGTTCATATAACTCGGCGAGTCAGATGAGTTTTCCCGAGAAAAGTAGTGTTCAAGTGAAATAGCTTCATTTCTTCTTAGTTGTACGTAAAGTTAGCAACTATACGTGTTCAGATGGTTCTAGGGCCTCAAATCTACAAGTTAAATGCTCTGGAATGGTTTAGAATTCGACTGTATGGAATCTGCATGACAGGACCCGGTGAGTTGCTCTTCGGACTTGACGAGTCGAGTCGTGACTTCCTGCTTTTCTTCGGTTTGTGAGTCCAGGGCGATTCACTGAGTGGGAAAGGGACTCGGTGAGTTAAAGTCAATGTTAGTAAAGAAAGGACTCAGCGAGTCTGCACCCTGACTCGGCGAGTCCGGTCAACTGGAAGTTGACTTTGACCAGGGGTAGAATAGTTATTATACCCTGAGGGCATTAATAAGTACCTGATCTAGTGTTTTTGGGATTTGTAGTCGAACAGTTCCAGGGCAGTAGTCAGCCACTTTCGGAGTTAGCATCTCAGCAACCAAAAGTACGAGGTGAGTTTCCTTGCAGTAGGACAGGGTCTACGGCCACAATGTCGGACCGTTTAGTTAGCAGTAGTTCCGGACCTTGGTCCGATGCAGTAGTATGTATGCTTGATGTCTTCGTGATTCATGCATGTTTTATTATGAGTAGTATGTCGGGCAAGCCTGATACAGAATGCGATTATGCTATATGTTCATGATATGTTATATCCAGTTTATTCCAGATTTTGGTCCGATGTCGGGCGGGGCCCGATGCAGTGCGTGGGGCCCAACTTATTCCGGATTTTGGTCTGATGTCGGGCGGGGCCTGATGTAGTGGGAGAGGCCCAAGTTATTCCAGATTTTGGTCCGATGTCGGGCGGGGCCCGATGTAGTGGGCGGGGCCCAAGTTAGTCCAGACTTCGATCTGATGTCGGGCGGGGACCGTTGTAGTGGGTGGGGCCCAGTATGTATTATTTTTATTATAGTATGATATGTGGTAGTTTGGGGGAGCTCACTAAGCTTTGTGCTTACAGTTTCAGTTTTTGTTTCAGGTACTTCTGCAAGAAAAGGGAAGAGCTCAGGATGATGGCATTGCACACACCACAGTCTCAACTTTTGTCCTGGGAGTTTATTTTAGATACTATGTTATGTTGATACAGTTCTTTTGTCATGACACATCTATTCTAACTTTTAGGGATTTAGAGTAGGGACCTCATCAGCTTTTGTTCAGTTTGTGAGGTGAGTTTTCCCCCCACTGTAGTTTTGGATCGAAGGAACCAAGGATGGCCCATTGCATTGATATCCTGGTTTATTGCATGTTGGTATGTTGTAGTGATTTGTTAGACATGTATCCTATTAGATAGGAAGATGCTATGATTAGTGATCTGTAAGATATGTCTAATTGTCTGTTGACTGGTTATATGTATGTTTATCTGTTGTGTATATGTCAACATGGTTTATGTGTGGTTGGGTTGAGGCGGACCAGTGTACAAAGAAGGACAAGAAACCCATCCTAGATAGACTGCATGCCAGTGGGCGTACCAGTCATGCCGAAGGCCTGGAGAACGTTCCATATATGTTGAAGGTCCGATGAGGTGTACCACTCATGCTGAATGTTCTGTGAGCATACCAGATAGATTGTAGGCCGATGAGGCATTCCAGTCAGGCTGAAGGCTCTTCATTCATGTTGTTTGTATTATGCTAATGTTATATTTTGGTACTTTGGGGGATCTCACTAAGCGTTGGCTTACAGTTTTGGGTTATGTTTCAGGTTCTTCGTATGATCCCGGGAAGGCGAAGGCGTGACCGTACACATCCTCATGTTCTGAATTATGATTTTGGGAGACTCTAATGTTGAACATGTTTTGAAAACTATGTTTGTAGACAATTTGTGGAACTGGTTGATTTTAAAAGTTTAAATTTATCCTGATTTTCATGAGTGTTACAAGTTGGTATAAGAGCCTTGGTTTGAGTGAACTGGAGGAACACTCGTGTGAATCTAGTCTCAAACTAAGGAAAAGATTTTAAAAAAGATTTTCAAATTGTTTTCAAAATAATCAAAGAGGATGCAACGTGTAAGATCAGCCAGAGCCAGTAAGTAGACCCCAAATTACCACATTGTTATTTGATTTTGTGATATGTTAGAACAGATGGGTTTTGACCATTCTAACACTCCTATGGTGTACATGCAACCCTAGAAACCTTGGATTTATGTTTTCTCTAATATACATGTAAATTTGATTTTCCAAGGTTCTAAACCTAACTAGCATGTTATGGGGTACTTGTAACATACCTTTACTTGTGGTTGATTGCTTGGAGTCTTTAGATCCTAGCACCATTAATGTGGATGCCTCAAGTGGAATCGCAAATCACCAAAAACAAGTTGGAAACTTTGAGAGAATATGATGCACTCTAGAAATTGGCCCACCCTTGTTCTCACACACACTAGTGCCATTTCAAGTGCCAAGGACATCTTTATATAGTATGGAAGATTAGGGTTACATGCATGTAAAACCTAATGCCCATGACTTTTTATTTACATAGGATCCATGGGTTAAAAGCTCCATGGACTATCCATGGACTTCCTTACACTGTTATCCCATCCTAAATACATCTTAGCCGAATCCATATATATGTAAGAGTCCATATTTAATTAGCCCCTTTTGATCACTAAATTAATTCTTGATCAATACTAATTAAATAATATGATTTCATATTAAATTTATTATAACTTATAATATATTAATACATCATAAATATCATATTCTCAAAAATATATCCATACAAATTGTTAGGTGAAGTGCAACCCAAATGGACCTTGCCGGGTCGGTCAAGTTCATACCAAATATAGTTACGGACTTCGACACCTTATCCAACAGTCTCCCACTTGGATAAGTCTAATAACTATAGTTGCAAGTACAACTTCAGGAACCAACCACCAATCGTAGCTCTTTAAAACTCTGTTGAACTATGATGTACCATTTTAGATAAATGATCATATAATCCTCTATTCTTAAGATATCAGCCGGACAAATACATGGAACAATGTCATACTTATCGTCCAACAGTTTGTTTCTCGATCTCTGATTTGTTTGACATAGAACTAAACTGAACACATCAATTAGGTTTTGACCGGGCCCGACACATAAGTCAAAACCAAATCATCGAGGGGCCCATATATCGCTTCTATTCCTAGAAGGAACAGATAAACTTCGACTCATATGCTTGTACTAACTACTTGTTGAATTATGCACAAAAGCACGTTTTATGACATCAAGTTACCGATGCATTTTCATACAATCAATGGATAACCAACTCATTGTCAACAACTCATATCTCTAGGTTTGAAGATTTATATGATATTACCGTCTCACAACCACTCGAGATAAATTCCATTAAGTGATACAAATGAGCATTGGTTTAATCCAATACTCAGACCTTATGAGTACTCATGAATGTTGCAGCAACCATTGCTATATCTAATGCACCCTAGACAAATCTACAAGCCCAATTCATGATAGTATTAATTTATTACCTACTTCCAAAGTATGATTGACTGTGGAGAGATTGAATAATATAATTATTCTAGAAGTCAAAACATGCAAAATTGAAACAATAGTAAACGATTAACACAAGATAGTAACACCTTACTCATAAATAAGCAGGAACTTTTATTTAATCATCAAATGTCAATTAAATTTTACAAGTTTAAGAAAATATCTATCTAATTATTAAAACTAATATCGTCCCTCAGCCCGATGCTCCTTGCATGCTGTGTATGCCTAATCCTAGTCAGTCCCTTTGCGAGGGGATCTGCAGGGTTCTCTTCTAACGATACCCACTTTGCCACGAGGAGTCCTTCTTCTATCTTGTGCCTTATGAAGTGATATTTTCTGTCAATGTGTATGGATCTACCGTGATCTCTTAGTTCCTTGGTTAAGGCAACCGCACTATTGCTGTCACAGAAAATCTCCATAGGCTCAAGTATAGCTGGCATAGCTCCAAGTTCTCTAATGATGTTCTTCAGCCATATCGCCTCCTTTTCCGCTTCACTTGCTGCCATGTACTATGATTCACAAGTGGAACCAGCTACTGTCTCCTGGTTGGAACTTTTCCAAGTAATTGCTCCTCCATTTAAGGTAAAGACCCATCCTGACTAAGAACGGAAAGTATCCCTATCAGTCTGAAAGCTAGCATCGCTATACCCAGCTACTCTCAAGTCATCACTCCCACCGAGAGTAAGAACCCAGTCCTTAGTCATCTGTAGGTACTTGAGAATGTTCTTTACCGCAATCCAGTGAGCCTTGCTAGGGTTTCCGTGATATATGCTGACCATGCTCAAAGCAAAGGCCACATCATGGCGAATACAAGTCATATCATACATGATCGAGCCAACAGTGGAAGCGTATGGTAATCGACTCATCTCAGCTATCTCATCCATTGTACTCAGATTCTGAGTCTTACTCAGTTTGGCATTGTGCTGGATCGGTAAGTTCCCTTTCTTGGAATTCTGCATGTTGAACCTTTTCAGCATCTTGCATAACCCTAATGGACTTAATCTTCGGTACTGGTGAGAAGGTCTCATCATAGTCAACTCTTGGAGTTTAAGTACAACCCTTCACAACTAGTCGCGCCTTATAACTGTGTACTTTCTCATCCATGTTGGTCTTCTTCTTGAAGATCCCTTTGCACCCGACTATCTTACGACCCGGTACATTGTCAACCAAGTTCCAAACATGATTGTCACACATGGATTGAATCTCGCTATCCATAGCCTCCTTCCACTTAGCAGACCCGGGGCCTGCCATGGCTTTCCTATAGTTAATAGGTTCATCCAAATTTACCAGTGTACTATCACTGATAAATGTATCACCTTCTGCGTTGATATGATAACCATAATAAAAATTTGGTGTGTTCCTAACCCTAGTGGAACGCCTCAGAGGTACAGACTCATCTATCGGCTCAACAGGAGGTTCCTCCTCAGGTTGATCGCTAGTGTTTGAGGTTCCTTCACCACTTGACTCCTGAAGCTCTTCAAGGTCAATTTGCCTCCCACCGTTTCCTTCGCTTATAATTTTTTTCTCTCGAAAGACTCCTCTCCTTGCCACAAAAACCACATTCTCACTGGATCTATAGAAGAACTAACCAAAGGATTTCTGTGGGTAGCCGATGAAAATACACCTCTCACTACGGGGTTTGAGCTTGTTGTGAGTGTCGCACCTCACAAAAGCCTCGCAACCCCAAATCTTGATGTGGTCTAAATTGGGAACTTTCCCAGTCCACATCTCATGAGGTGTTTTGGCAACCTTTTTAGTAGGGACTAGATGAAGGATATGGGTGGCAGTCTCTAAGGCATACCCCCAAAATGAGATTGGTAACAAAGCACGACTCATCATGGAACGAACCATGTCCAAAAAGGTTCGATTGCACCTCTCAGCTACACCATTCAGCTGTGGTTTCCTAGGTGGTGTCAATTGTGAAACAATTTCACATCCTTTAAGATAGTCAAGGACCTCGATACTAAGATACTCTCCTCCTCGATGAGATCGGAGCATCTAGATGTTCCTGCCCAATTGATTCTCCACTTCCTGCTTAAACTCTTTGAACTTTTCAAAGGTTTCTGACGTATGCTTCATTAAGTAGATATAGCCATATCTGTTGTAATCATCATTAAAAGTCACATAGTAGCGATTAGCATCCCTTGTGGCGGTTTTGAAGGGTCCACACACATCTGTGTGTATGAGGTCCAACAAACCTTTACCCCTAGAACAAGTACCAGTGAAGGGTGACTTTGTCATTTTTCCAAGTAAACAAGAATCGCAACTATCATCTGACTTTAGGTCAAATGATTCCAAAACTCTAGCCTTTTGGAGTTGGCCTATGTGCTTCTTGCTAACATGTCCAAGACGACAATGCCACAAGCATGCTTTATCCAAGCTAATCGAAGAATCAATATGTAATATATTATTTCCTAGGTTGTTTAAAATCGACACTGTTCCATATACACCATCACAAGGTAATGCTTTAAAATAAAACACATCATTATAAAAAGCATTAATAGCACCAATTTTATTATCAAATGAAAATGTGAATCCTTGCTTGTACAAACTATGAAAGGAAATAATATTTCTCACCATTTTAGACGAGTAACAACATTTATTCAAATCTAAAGTTAACCCATTACTAAGCAATAAAGAATAAACTCCAATCTTGGTCACAGGTGATACTTTCCTATTTCCCATGATTAACTTTATCTTCCCGTGCTCCACTTCTTCACTTCTTCTTTGGCCCTGCAAATCAGTACAAATGTGAATACCACAACCTGTATCAAGAACCCAAGAATTAGTATGTGATGAGTTATTAGACAATATAGTGTAAATACCTGTATGGGTGGGTTTTACTTTCCCATCCCTAACATCTTGCAAGTACTTGGGGGCAGCTTCGCTTCTAATGCCCCTTTTCATGGCAGTAGAAGCATTGTGCTTCCTTTAAGTTTGAAGAAGGAGGAATGGAACCAGTTTTGGTTCCACTTGAAGAGGAGCCATCAAGAGACTTTCCCTTGGTACCCTTCGAAGGGGTCTTCCTCTTCTTCCCTTTTCCCTGCCCAATTGCCAGAACAAGAGTTGTAGTAGGACTAGGAGTAACAACCGATTTACCTTTAAGGCCACTTTCAGTGGTCCTTAAAGTTCCTTGAAGTTTTCTAAGCATAACTTCCTCTTTGTTCATATGATAAGTCATGCGAAACCAATCATAAGTTAGAGGTAAGGAATGGAGAATGATATCGATCGCCATGTCCTCAGGAAAGTCCACATTAAGCTTTAGCAACCGTTCCACGAACCTTTTCATTTTCTGCAAGTGGCCGGTGATGGGTTCACCATCCTTCATCCTAGCTGTTATCATGGAGGAAATGATTTCATACCTCTCCTGACGAGCACTCTGCTAGTACCTTTCCATCAGGTCTAGGTGCATCTCAAAGGGATAGAAAGCTTCATTGGATTTCTAGAGTTCTGTTGTCATTGTGCCCAACATGATGCAAGACACCTTAGTGCCATCTTTCTCATGGGTAGTGTACTCATCAATCTCCTCAGGAGTAGCAGTTGACTCATCAATAACCCTCAGTTCCTTATCAAGGACATACTCCTTCCCTTCATATCGAGTAATCATCCTGATGTTCCTAATCCATTCATTGAAATTAGACCCATCAAAAGTGACTTTCCCACACAAATTCATGAGGGAAAAGGAGCATGTAGGGTTTGAGCTAATAGCAGTGTTGGAAGAGATTTGAAAAGAAATAAAGATAAGTTCAGATTAGATAAAGAATCCTTAATAAGTCACCAAAATGAATTATTAAGGCTAGGACCCAACAAACTATTTCATAACTTGGAAGAGGGATGTCATACTTCAAGCTATAAAATATTTGAAGGTAGGTAAATGACGATTTACCAATTTCCACCACGAAAAACAAAATAAATTATTAAGTTTTAATTGGATTTGAAACTCCTAGATCTTTTGAGATTCGTTGAACTTTCAATGGCATGTTTAAATCTATTGGATTTGAAACTCCTAGATCTTTTGAGATTCATTGAACTTTAAATGGCATGTTTAAATCTCAATTGTGTCCTCTCAAGTTTGTGACTAGGATGCCGAGGATCACAAACAAGGTGTGAGTAACCATGCAAATTGACTTGGTACCCTTAACTTGTCGTGAGTCTCACGCCTCACGAAATCCTCGCAACCACAAACCTTGATGTGGTCCAATGTGGGAGCCTTCCCAGTCCACATCTCGTGAGGTGTTTTCGCAACCTTTTTGGTAGGGACTAAATTAAGGATATGGGCGGCAATCTCTAAGGCATACCCCTAGAACGAGATTGGTAATGAAGCTCGACTCATCATGGAATGAACCATGTCCAACAAGGTTCCATTGTGCCTCTCAGCCACACCATGAAGCTGTGGTGTCCTAGGTGGCGTCAACTGTTAAAAAATTCCACACTCCTTAAGATAGTCTAGGAACTCGATAATAAGATACTCACCACCTTGATCAGATCAGAGCATCTTTATATTTCTGTCCAGCTGATTCTCCACTTCCTATTTAAACTCTTTGAATTTCTTAAAGGTTTTTGACTTATGCTTGATTAAGTAGACATAGCCATATCTACTGTAATCATCAGTGTAACTCACATAGAAGTAGTTAGGATCCCTTGTGACGGTTCTGAAGGACCCACACACATCGGTGTGTATGAGATCTATCAAAACCTCACCCCTCTCACAGGTACCAGTGAAGGGTGATTTTGTCATCTTTCCAAGTAAGCAAGATTCGCAAGTGTCATCCGACCTTAAGTCGAATGACTCCAAAACTCTAGCCTTTTGGATATGGCCTATGCACTTCTTGCAGACATGTCCAAGACGACAATGCCACAAGCATACTTTATCCAATTCATTGGAAGAATCAATATGCAACACATCATTTCCTAAGTTGTCTACAACATTTACTGTTTCATATACACCATTACAAGGTAATGCCTTAAAATAAAAAACATCATTATAATAAACATTTATTGCACCAATTTCATTATCAAACGAAAATGTGAAACCTTGTTTGTACAAACCATGAAAGGAAATAATATTTCTCGCCATATCAGTCGAGTAGCAACAATTATTCAATTCTATTCCTAACCCACTACTAAGCAATAAAGATTAAACTCCAATCTTGGTGATAGGTGAAACCTTCATATTCCCCATGATCAAGTTTATCATCCCGTGCTCCACATCCTTACTTCATTTTAGACCCTGCACATAAGAACAAATGTGAAATTCACAACCTGTTTCAAGCATCCAAGAGTTAGAATGTGATGAGTTTTTAGATGGAATAGTATAAATACATACATGGGCGAGTTTAACCTTCCCATCCTTAACGTCCTGCAAGTATTTGGGGCAGCTTCGTTTCCAGTTCCCTTTTTTGTGACGGTAGAAACACTCTTCTTCTTTAGGAATGGAAATGGGAGCAGCAGAACTAGCCTTTGTCCCACTTGAAGAGGATCCATCAAGAGACTTTCCCTTGCGGCTCTTTGAGGGAGCCTTCATCTTCTTCCCTTTCCTTTGTCCAATTGCCAGAACAAGGGAGGTGGTAGGAGTAGTTGATGGGTTTTGGTATACTACAACATCCCGTTGCGTACATACAACCCTAAATACATTGGATCTATGTTTTCACTAATTATACATGCAAAGGGTGTCCAAGTTATTAAACCTACAACTAGCGTGCAATTTGACATAAACAAATAAGATACTAGTTAGAGTAACATACCTTTTATGTGGCTTGAAGTCTTAAAGTATTTGGTGTTCCTAGAAAGACTTTGGCCTTTAAGAAAATAGTGCCCCAAGTGTTGCACCTTAAATGAAATCACAACTCACCTAGGACAAATGATGATACTTGAGAGAGAATCCTACACACCAAAACCGTCTATATCCTCCAAGAATACATTAGTGGTGATTTTGGCTATGAAGTAACATATTTATATGTGGAATTCCAAAGGTCATGAGTATCACCCAAATCCATTCTTATGGGTGTTATGATCCTTGGTTCATGTGGCCCAACTCTTTATGTGTCCATACATAAACTTGGTCTAACATGGATCATAAGCCCAACACATATAAATATAACTAATTACCATAATTAGTCCCCATAGATTTAAATAGTCTCTTTTGATCACTAAATTAATTCCAAATAAATTCTTGATCAATACTAATCCAAACATATGATTTCATATTAATATATTAGAACTTATAATATATTGATAAATCATATATAACCTTCTCTCAAGAGTCCATCCTAACAAATTGTCCTGGTCTTATGCAACCCAAATGGACCATGCTACTCTCGGGTCGAATACATACCAATAATAGTTATGGGATTAGACATCTAATCCAACGGTATCCTACTTGGATAAGTCTAAAAGTATTATTGCAACTATGACTCCAAGATCCCGACCAACAATCGTAGCTCTTAAAAGCCGTTGTAGAACTCTGACATAGTAAAGGACGTGTGTGACAACCGTCAATTTTCAGTCAAGTCAAAGTCAACTAAAGTCAACAAGTCAAACCGGTCCACTTATTTTGCCGTGAGTACTAGAGTTTACGTTAAGTAACTCCTAAACAACTCTCTAATCTAATGAGAGATCATAAATCGAAAAGTGCGTACATCTAGATCTCCTTAACCTAAAATTGTGGTATGTGGCAAGCCAAACCGATAAAACAATGTTGCATACTCATCGGGAGTATGCAAGATCCTTAAACAAGGCTTAACGGGGCTTACGGACCCTGCATTGCAAAGCCGAACACTCAAAAAGGTCACCAATGAAACCTCTCTCAATCGTTTTCACTTTATCTCTCTCTGTGAGAAATCTCTCCCAAATCTCTCTAAGTATGTCAAATCTCTCCCAAATCTCTCTAAGTATGTGAAATCTCTCCTAAATCTCTCTCTGAATGAGAAATCTCTCCAAGAATGTCAAATCTCTCCCAAATCTCTCTAAGTATGTGAAATCTCTCCCAAATCTCTCTCTGAATGAGAAATCTCTCCAAGAATGTCAAATCTCTCCCAAATCTCTCTAAGTATGTGAAATCTCTCCCAAATCTCTCTTTGTATGAGAAATCTCTCCAAGTATGTCAAATCTCTCCCAAATCTCTCTAAGTATGTGAAATCTCTCCTAAATCTCACTAAGTATGTGAAATCTCTCCCAAATCTCTCTTTGTATGAGGAATCTCTCCAAGTATGTCAAATTTCTCCCAAATCTCTCTAAGTATGTGAAATCTCTCCAAGTATGTCAAATCTCTCCCAAATCTCTCTAAGAATATGAAATCTCTCCCAAATATCTCTTTGTATGTGAAATCTCTCCAAGAATGTCAAATCTCTCCCAAATCTCTCTGAGTATGTGGAATCTCTCTCAAATCTCTCTCGAAATCTCTCCCAACTTTCTATAATCACTCGGGGCATCCCGACCCTCGAATTTGGCGAAAACAGCCCAAAAACGGAAATCTACGCGAAAAACGGACCTTAGGATCCGAAACCCCTCTTAGGAACCGAACCCTCCTGATGAAGAAGGCTGCTGATCCGAACCAAAGGTACTGTTCACTAACCGAACCGAAGGTACTGTTCACTACAGTCCGTTCGGTTCTGACATTCTCGCCTCTTATCTCCGAACCGAACCTCACCTTCGCTACTGACCCTTTGGACCGAGCCTTCGGACCGGACCCTCGCCCTTCGCTTCTCGCGTCTGACTCGCGCCTTTCGCTTCCGACTCAAACCTCAGCATGGACCGAGCCTCGGCCTAGGGACCAAACCTCGGCCTAGGACCGAGAGGTCTCGCTGGGAACTCATTTTCTCCCGGTTTTCGCGTAGTTTTGCGTTTAAGGCCCGTTTTTAATTATTTTAACGCGGGGTTTTCACCCAAAATCATATTTTAACATAATAAACCCTAAATATTCACAATTTAATCATATTTTCATAAAAATCTTTATTTAAATAGTAGAAGCAAGTGGGTAAAGTACAAAGAGGTGGAGTGTTGACTTTGCTTTACTTTATGACACAAGCAACCACTCCCACACCCACTCTATGACCACCCACACCTCCCCACCTTACCTAGGTCACATCAATGTCCTTTCCACTCAATCATCACTCATTCCCACGTTTTTGAGAGCTGAATATTCATCCTCTCTCCTCATTTTCTCTATTCTCACCAAAAAGAGCAAACTCTTTTCTCTCTCATTTTCCCTCTCTAGAACTCGAGATTTGAGGGATGATCTTGGGATTTTCCTCCACATTTGGTAAGAATAATCCATTCTCTTTATGATTATCTCAATTATTTCCACTCGAATCATGGACATCTTACACAAACTCTCTCATAATTGTGTTAGATCTTCGAATCTTCAAGTGATTCTTCAAGTGTTCTTGGGTTGAACACTTCTCTTCTTCAACACTTACCTACTGAAATCACTTAAGGTGAGTTCATACCCCTACATTTTCATGTTTTTCTCAAGTTTTTAGGGGGGGGGGGGGGGGAATACAAGTTAAAACACCAAGAACATAACTACACTTTTCTAACAGCCTTCATCAGAAAAGTTCAACTCCATTCACGGACTGTTTTGGACACCTTAAACATTTTTGTTTTCAAAACTGTTTTAGGTGCATGTAGTTCCACTTCTTGGATTTAAAATGACTACTTGCACATCTCCATACGATTTTTCTACAATTTATGGTGATTTTTACAAAACTGCCTATCATTTCAAACATCAATCCGGACCAGTCTGTGATTATGGACTTTTTCACATAAGTAAGAAGTCATTAAAAATTATAATAAAAATTATGAACAAACTAGACTCATTTTCCAAACTCTCAGAAGTTACAGAACTTGATTTGGACATTTTATGATTTTTCTACAATTTTTCCAATAACAGTTACAGAAAATGTTATTAACAGAAAAACACTATAAATTTCATTTCACCTTGTAACATGTTGAGCAAGGTATACATTGTTATGTGATTATGTGTAGTTGCAATAAATGACAATTTTGTATTCTTATATAGACATACATCAGAAAACAAATGGATTTACACCTCCACAAGTATGGTAAATATATAAATGATATTACAAGGCTATATCCATTAAAATATAAACATTGGTAAATTATGACAAGTAAGGCCTATGCTCACTACCCACACAAATAATTGATAAACTATAATAGGTATAGTTTAGGGTTATTTATATAACAAACACATTATTAAAGGTTTTACACATACAAAAGAGTTATTGCCACTATGGACAATTATGATAAACTATAATAAGTATAGTTAAGCCATTATACCCCCACAAACGAACACGCTAGTTATAATCGGTATAGTTATGGTAAATATGTATTACAAACAAAGTGATAAACTATAATAGGTATATTTTATGTTTCATCTACCCTATGAACTTAATTACAAGAAAGGAATTCACCATCACCACCACTTTTGATAAGCTATAATATGCATAGTTCAGGTTCACTAATCACTATTACTCTCCGGTGAACTATGATATGTATAGGTTATATTCACCATCACCACCACTTTTGATAAGCTATAATATGCATAGTTCAGGTTCACTAATCACTATTACTCTCCGGTGAACTATGATATGTATAGGTTATATTCACCATCACCATCACTTTTGATAAGCTATAATATGCATAGTTCGGGTTCACTAATCACTATTACTCTCCGGTGAACTATGATATCTATAGGTTATATTCACCATCACCACCACTTTTGGTAAACTATAGTATGCATAGTTTAGGTTCACATTAAATTTTCGCATTGTTAGACTTCAACTATAATCGTTGAGCGTATATGCTTGAGTCATACAAGAATTTAGTCTGGATTGGCTTAAAATTGGTGGTGCCCGCCTCATCTCCTGTTCCTCGTTGGGTTGTGGACCTAGGGCAGACCCACTATATTCAACGTTTTATCTAACTTAAATCTTATATAACTTATATACGTTGGACGATTATAGGGGAAATCTACTGGTCAATCTAGGGTTCATCAACACATCATATAAGAATATTCTGTTTACACTTAACTAAGAAAATATTGGATTTTCTGGAGATCAAACTCTATCGATTTTAAAAAGGAAAACGGTTTCTACTCCAAACAGAACTCTTATGAACTCACCAACTTAATTGTTGACACTTTTCAAAACTACTTGTATTCTCAGAAAATCAGTGAAACAGGAAAACTACAGCGCTTTGAGGATGGGACGTTAAACCGTCAACAATTTATTTTTGTCATCATAATGTAATTGATTTTGAAACATGTAAACATATACTTTGGTGTAACTTTTTCAACTATATTTATGATGGTTGTATTTACTTTGAGCACTATTATACACGTTGTTGTGATACTGTACATGAAGTCCTCCACCCCTGGACGTTTCCGCCATCCTTGGTTTGGGGGTGTGACAGATTGGTATCAGAGCATTGTTTATAGTGAACTCAGTATATCGAACCACATAAGATATACAAACTATAAATACATTGGGGCTGAAAGTCTCCGATTTAAAGTTTTCAAAGCAACTATACTTTTAGAAACAAATACTTTCTCGGTATAAGTAGGAGCATGTGCACACACACTAGGGTCAGTATCACGGTGGGATGGGACAAAAGTGGTGATTGTTGAACAATACGAGTAGGCTTGGGGATGTATAGTCAGGTCTGGGAATGACATAGCCTGATCAACTATGTCTCACCCAGAAGTGATTAGCATATGCCCAGGAATGGTCGTAGGTGTTGCAACAAGTCTAAAAACTTACCAACACTACCACAATGAAATACCTTAGGGGGTATTTGGTGTTATTATAATTACTTATTTGAGAAATAAATAGATTTTTATCAATAGGTCAATAATTGCCTAGTGGATACATTAAAATTATATGTATCCAGGACGTCATAGACTTAGAATCCGTGGATCTTTGCTTTACTTCCTGTTCTCGTTGGATTGGGGATTTAGAGTTAGGATCACTTATTCGAAGGTCTATCCTGTCCCAAATACATATGACTAGTATGCACTAAACAATATATTGAAGTACCTGATAAAGATCATCTTATAATTATCTAATTAGTACGTCTACTTAGCTATTTCTTATATCCCCCTTTCTCACGAAGGTATCATGGATGAATTCCATCCCCACGACGACCCGTACTACCCTAACCACGACAATACTGAATGGCTCGGAGAGGAGCCAGAGAATGATTACCGAATCCCTTTGGATGGTCACCAAGCTGAAGGCTTTGCTGATGGTCCTGACTCCGACCCTGAAGTGGAGAACCTACTCTGATGGCCCTTGTTCCGAATCCTAACCCTCGTCCGGTTGTTCAAGGCCCAACGCCTCCTTGGGTAGAGTGCTTGGAAACCTGGAACGAAGAACACGACCAACCTAGTTTGTTAAATGGAGACATTCGAATCCTTCAGAATCCGGAGACTACACTATTCAAGGGAACCGTAGCATTGCCCAAAATCTTCCTTACGTTAATGAGATGTAGACCTATTTTCCTCGAACCCTATATTACAAACAATTTACATATGGTAACTCCAAGAAATTCTTAATATATACCAAGTAATTTTAGAAAAGGATCAGGCGAAACAAATCACAAGTTGCATTTGAGTCACTACCACAAAAAAATTCATTCATAAGGGGCTTTGTTATGAATTACATACAAAATACTTTTAAGTCAGAACATAATACAGACAAGTCTGGCTTGATATCATCTGACTTGTCACTACTATTAAAAACTTATCGATGTTCGTCTCTACCAACTTATGACAGGACTATGCCGCCAAAGAAAAAGTCCAGACCCTCCGGAAGCACAGCACCGCCCCCTCCGCAGTTTGATCCCATAATGTTTCAAGCTGCCGTAACAGCAGCCGTGGCGGCAACAATGTCGCAAATGGGTACAAATGGTTCCGACGGCTTCGGATCCGGGAATATTAACTCGAATCAGGGGGACAGCACAGGACGTACTAAGGAGTGTTCTTACAAAGACTTCACGAATGGCAAACCCGATCCTTTCGACGGAAGCGGGGGCGTCATCGCACTGATGCAATGGTTCGAAAGGACCGAAGCAGTCTTCGAAATTTGTGCTTGTCCCGAAGCAAGCAAGGTCAAGTATGCGGCATTCACCTTCACAAGAAAAGCTCTTACTTGGTGGAACGGCAGAGTTAAGTCGCTTACTCCTGCAGTGGCTAACTCTATAAGCTGGGAGGATCTAAAAGCTTTAATGCTGAAAGAATATTGCCCAAGAGGCGAAGTGCAAAAACTCGAAGAGGAACTCTGGAACCTCAAAATGTCGGGGACGGATCTCGAAGCTTATACCGCCCGATTCAATGACCTAGCACTCCTCTGTCCTGCAATGGTCACCCCAAAGGAGAAAAAGGTAGAACGATACCTTTGGGGGCTATCATCCCAGATTCATGATAGTGTATTGGCCTCCAGACCAACTACCTTCGACAGCGCCAAGGAGTTGGCACAACAACTCATCGACCATCGTGCCAGCCATGACACTACGACAACCACGCAAATTTTTGCTGTTCATGCTGCCACAACCCTCACCACGCCAACTCCCATGAAACAATACACTGGAACCCTTCCGAAATGTAACAAGTGTAGCTTCCATCACACTGGGGCTTGTAGAGAATTGCATTGCATGAACTGCAATAGGAAAGGGCACACTACCCGTTTCTGTAGGGCACCGGCACGACCCATCAACCAGTTCCCCGGCTCTGGAGTAAGCCCAGCCTGTTACAAATGTGGAGAAACAGGCCACTTTAAAAGGAACTGCCCAAGAGCAAGAGATGCCAGTGGTGGTGGAAGGGTGCTTGCGATCACCGATGGAGAGACCACCCCGGAACTGCCCGCAAATATTAGTACGTGTCCCTAACATCGACGACTAAATTCCAAAGTTCTTTATTTGATTAAGTCTAGCATCAATTAAAGCATGCATAGTATTAATGCCAAGGATTAAACTGAGAGCATAAACAATAAGAAATTCCAAGGCCGTCATGAGACCATTCTATGAATTTACTTCGACTCCGTAATGGGACTGCATCATAGGGATGTAGGTCAAACTTTCGAGAACATGCTTCTACTCTATAGGTGAACGGTCGAAATACATCTAGGTTCAATGTTAGCCCTCACTAGGAACTCTAATTCATTAAGAAGGATTACTAAGTTATTTGTTATGATTTCCTCACTTATACATTCCCCAGTTATATATAACGAATACCTGGTAGATAATAGAATGTGAGAATTCTGACTTAGTTTCTTTTCCTCGTTGGGATGTGAAACTGAAGTAGAATCACACATTTTACTATCCGCCCAGTATTGGTTATATCATAATGTGTACAAGCTAAGTTTTCATGTATAATAACTCATCTCTTAGTCAGAATCAAAATAATGTAGAGCCGACCTTAAGCATTCACAAACTCCTTACCTGATTTCAAATTTCGGGACGAAATTCCCTCTAACGGGGGGATGATGTGACAACCATCAATTTTCAGTCAAGTCAAAGTCAACTAAAGTCAACAAGTCAAACCGATCCACTAATTTTGCCGTGAGTACTAGAGTTTACGTTAAGTAACTCCTAAACAACTCTCTAATCTAATGAGAGATCATAAATCGAAAAGTGCGTACATCTAGATCTCCTTAACCTAAAACTGTGGTATGTGGCGAGCCAAACCAATAAAACAATGTTGCATACTCATCGGGAGTATGCAAGATCCTTAAACAAGGCTTAATGGGGCTTACGGACCCTGCATTGCAAAGCCGAACACTCAAAAAGGTCACCAATGAAACCTCTCTCAATCGTTTTCACTTTATCTCTCTCTATGAGAAATCTCTCCCAAATCTCTCTAAGTATGTCAAATCTCTCCCAAATCTCTCTAAGTATGTGAAATCTCTCCTAAATCTCTCTCTGAATGAGAAATCTCTCCAAGAATGTCAAATCTCTCCCAAATCTCTCTAAGTATGTGAAATCTCTCCCAAATCTCTCTCTGAATGAGAAATCTCTCCAAGAATGTCAAATCTCTCCCAAATCTCTCTAAGTATGTGAAATCTCTCCCAAATCTCTCTTTGTATGAGAAATCTCTCCAAGTATGTCAAATCTCTCCCAAATCTCTCTAAGTATGTGAAATCTCTCCTAAATCTCACTAAGTATGTGAAATCTCTCCCAAATCTCTCTTTGTATGAGGAATCTCTCCAAGTATGTCAAATTTCTCCCAAATCTCTCTAAGTATGTGAAATCTCTCCAAGTATGTCAAATCTCTCCCAAATCTCTCTAAGAATATGAAATCTCTCCCAAATATCTCTTTGTATGTGAAATCTCTCCAAGAATGTCAAATCTCTCCCAAATCTCTCTGAGTATGTGGAATCTCTCTCAAATCTCTCTCGAAATCTCTCCCAACTTTCTATAATCACTCGGGGCATCCCGGCCCTCGAATTTGGCGAAAACAGCCCAAAAACGGAAGTCTACGCGAAAAACGGACCTTAGGATCCGAAACCCCTCTTAGGAACCGAACCCTCCTGATGAAGAAGGCTGCTGATCCGAACCGAAGGTACTGTTCACTAACCGAACCGAAGGTACTGTTCACTACAGTCCGTTCGGTTCTGACATTCTCGCCTCTTATCTCCGAACCGAACCTCACCTTCGCTACTGACCCTTTGGACCGAGCCTTCGGACCGGACCCTCGCCCTTCGCTTCTCGCGTCTGACTCGCGCCTTTCGCTTCCGACTCAAACCTCAGCATGGACCGAGCCTCGGCCTAGGGACCGAACCTCGGCCTAGGACCGAGAGGTCTCGCTGGGAACTCATTTTCTCCCGGTTTTCGCGTAGTTTTGCGTTTAAGGCCCGTTTTTAATTATTTTAACGCGGGGTTTTCACCCAAAATCATATTTTAACATAATAAACCCTAAATATTCACAATTTAATCATATTTTCATAAAAATCTTTATTTAAATAGTAGAAGCAAGTGGGTAAAGTACAAAGAGGTGGAGTGTTGACTTTGCTTTACTTTATGACACAAGCAACCACTCCCACACCCACTCTATGACCAGCCACACCTCCCCACCTTACCTAGGTCACATCAATGTCCTTTCCACTCAATCATCACTCATTCCCACGTTTTTGAGAGCTGAATATTCATCCTCTCTCCTCATTTTCTCTATTCTCACCAAAAAGAGCAAACTCTTTTCTCTCTCATTTTCCCTCTCTAGAACTCGAGATTTGAGGGCTGATCTTGGGATTTTCCTCCACATTTGGTAAGAATAATCCATTCTCTTTATGATTATCTCAATTATTTCCACTCGAATCATGGACATCTTACACAAACTCTCTCATAATTGTGTTAGATCTTCGAATCTTCAAGTGATTCTTCAAGTGTTCTTGGGTTGAACACTTCTCTTCTTCAACACTTACCTACTGAAATCACTTAAGGTGAGTTCATACCCCTACATTTTCATGTTTTTCTCAAGTTTTTAGGGGGGGGGGGGGGGGAATACAAGTTAAAACACCAAGAACATAACTACACTTTTCTAACAGCCTTCATCAGAAAAGTTCAACTCCATTCACGGACTGTTTTGGACACCTTAAACATTTTTGTTTTCAAAACTGTTTTAGGTGCATGTAGTTCCACTTCTTGTATTTAAAATGACTACTTGCACATCTCCATACGATTTTTCTACAATTTATGGTGATTTTTACAAAACTGCCTATCATTTCAAACATCAATCCGGACCAGTCTGTGATTATGGACTTTTTCACATAAGTAAGAAGTCATTAAAAATTATAATAAAAATTATGAACAAACTAGACTCATTTTCCAAACTCTCAGAAGTTACAGAACTTGATTTGGACATTTTATGATTTTTCTACAATTTTTCCAATAACAGTTACAGAAAATGTTATTAACAGAAAAACACTATAAATTTCATTTCACCTTGTAACATGTTGAGCAAGGTATACATTGTTATGTGATTATGTGTAGTTGCAATAAATGACAATTTTGTATTCTTATATAGACATACATCAGAAAACAAATGGATTTACACCTCCACAAGTATGGTAAATATATAAATGATATTACAAGGCTATATCCATTAAAATATAAACATTGGTAAATTATGACAAGTAAGGCCTATGCTCACTACCCACACAAATAATTGATAAACTATAATAGGTATAGTTTAGGGTTATTTATATAACAAACACATTATTAAAGGTTTTACACATACAAAAGAGTTATTGCCACTATGGACAATTATGATAAACTATAATAAGTATAGTTAAGCCATTATACCCCCACAAACGAACACGCTAGCTATAATCGGTATAGTTATGGTAAATATGTATTACAAACAAAGTGATAAACTATAATAGGTATATTTTATGTTTCATCTACCCTATGAACTTAATTACAAGAAAGGAATTCACCATCACCACCACTTTTGATAAGCTATAATATGCATAGTTCAGGTTCACTAATCACTATTACTCTCCGGTGAACTATGATATGTATAGGTTATATTCACCATCACCACCACTTTTGATAAGCTATAATATGCATAGTTCAGGTTCACTAATCACTATTACTCTCCGGTGAACTATGATATGTATAGGTTATATTCACCATCACCATCACTTTTGATAAGCTATAATATGCATAGTTCAGGTTCACTAATCACTATTACTCTCCGGTGAACTATGATATCTATAGGTTATATTCACCATCACCACCACTTTTGGTAAACTATAGTATGCATAGTTTAGGTTCACATTAAATTTTCGCATTGTTAGACTTCAACTATAATCGTTGAGCGTATATGCTTGAGTCATACAAGAATTTAGTCTGGATTGGCTTAAAATTGGTGGTGCCCGCCTCATCTCCTGTTCCTCGTTGGGTTGTGGACCTAGGGCAGACCCACTATATTCAACGTTTTATCTAACTTAAATCTTATATAACTTATATACGTTGGACGATTATAGGGGAAATCTACTGGTCAATCTAGGGTTCATCAACACATCATATAAGAATATTCTGTTTACACTTAACTAAGAAAATATTGGATTTTCTGGAGATCAAACTCTATCGATTTTAAAAAGGAAAACGGTTTCTACTCCAAACAGAACTCTTATGAACTCACCAACTTAATTGTTGACACTTTTCAAAACTACTTGTATTCTCAGAAAATCAGTGAAACAGGAAAACTACAGCGCTTTGAGGATGGGACGTTAAACCGTCAACAATTTATTTTTGTCATCATAATGTAATTGATTTTGAAACATGTAAACATATACTTTGGTGTAACTTTTTCAACTATATTTATGATGGTTGTATTTACTTTGAGCACTATTATACACGTTGTTGTGATACTGTACATGAAGTCCTCCACCCCTGGACGTTTCCGCCATCCTTGGTTTGGGGGTGTGACAGATTGGTATCAGAGCATTGTTTATAGTGAACTCAGTATATCGAACCACATAAGATATACAAACTATAAATACATTGGGGCTGAAAGTCTCCGATTTAAAGTTTTCAAAGCAACTATACTTTTAGAAACAAATACTTTCTCGGTATAAGTAGGAGCATGTGCACACACACTAGGGTCAGTATCACGGTGGGATGGGACAAAAGTGGTGATTGTTGAACAATACGAGTAGGCTTGGGGATGTATAGTCAGGTCTGGGAATGACATAGCCTGATCAACTATGTCTCACCCAGAAGTGATTAGCATATGCCCAGGAATGGTCGTAGGTGTTGCAACAAGTCTAAAAACTTACCAACACTACCACAATGAAATACCTTAGGGGGTATTTGGTGTTATTATAATTACTTATTTGAGAAATAAATAGATTTTTATCAATAGGTCAATAATTGCCTAGTGGATACATTAAAATTATATGTATCCAGGACGTCATAGACTTAGAATCCGTGGATCTTTGCTTTACTTCCTGTTCTCGTTGGATTGGGGATTTAGAGTTAGGATCACTTATTCGAAGGTCTATCCTGTCCCAAATACATATGACTAGTATGCACTAAACAATATATTGAAGTACCTGATAAAGATCATCTTATAATTATCTAATTAGTACGTCTACTTAGCTATTTCTTATATCCCCCTTTCTCACGAAGGTATCATGGATGAATTCCATCCCCACGACGACCCGTACTACCCTAACCACGACAATACTGAATGGCTCGGAGAGGAGCCAGAGAATGATTACCGAATCCCTTTGGATGGTCACCAAGCTGAAGGCTTTGCTGATGGTCCTGACTCCGACCCTGAAGTGGAGAACCTACCCTGATGGCCCTTGTTCCGAATCCTAACCCTCGTCCGGTTGTTCAAGGCCCAACGCCTCCTTGGGTAGAGTGCTTGGAAACCTGGAACGAAGAACACGACCAACCTAGTTTGTTAAATGGAGACATTCGAATCCTTCAGAATCCGGAGACTACACTATTCAAGGGAACCGTAGCATTGCCCAAAATCTTCCTTACGTTAATGAGATGTAGACCTATTTTCCTCGAACCCTATATTACAAACAATTTACATATGGTAACTCCAAGAAATTCTTAATATATACCAAGTAATTTTAGAAAAGGATCAGGCGAAACAAATCACAAGTTGCATTTGAGTCACTACCACAAAAAAATTCATTCATAAGGGGCTTTGTTATGAATTACATACAAAATACTTTTAAGTCAGAACATAATACAGACAAGTCTGGCTTGATATCATCTGACTTGTCACTACTATTAAAAACTTATCGATGTTCGTCTCTACCAACTTATGACAGGACTATGCCGCCAAAGAAAAAGTCCAGACCCTCCGGAAGCACAGCACCGCCCCCTCCGCAGTTTGATCCCATAATGTTTCAAGCTGCCGTAACAGCAGCCGTGGCGGCAACAATGTCGCAAATGGGTACAAATGGTTCCGACGGCTTCGGATCCGGGAATATTAACTCGAATCAGGGGGACAGCACAGGACGTACTAAGGAGTGTTCTTACAAAGACTTCACGAATGGCAAACCCGATCCTTTCGACGGAAGCGGGGGCGTCATCGCACTGATGCAATGGTTCGAAAGGACCGAAGCAGTCTTCGAAATTTGTGCTTGTCCCGAAGCAAGCAAGGTCAAGTATGCGGCATTCACCTTCACAAGAAAAGCTCTTACTTGGTGGAACGGCAGAGTTAAGTCGCTTACTCCTGCAGTGGCTAACTCTATAAGCTGGGAGGATCTAAAAGCTTTAATGCTGAAAGAATATTGCCCAAGAGGCGAAGTGCAAAAACTCGAAGAGGAACTCTGGAACCTCAAAATGTCGGGGACGGATCTCGAAGCTTATACCGCCCGATTCAATGACCTAGCACTCCTCTGTCCTGCAATGGTCACCCCAAAGGAGAAAAAGGTAGAACGATACCTTTGGGGGCTATCATCCCAGATTCATGATAGTGTATTGGCCTCCAGACCAACTACCTTCGACAGCGCCAAGGAGTTGGCACAACAACTCATCGACCATCGTGCCAGCCATGACACTACGACAACCACGCAAATTTTTGCTGTTCATGCTGCCACAACCCTCACCACGCCAACTCCCATGAAACAATACACTGGAACCCTTCCGAAATGTAACAAGTGTAGCTTCCATCACACTGGGGCTTGTAGAGAATTGCATTGCATGAACTGCAATAGGAAAGGGCACACTACCCGTTTCTGTAGGGCACCGGCACGACCCATCAACCAGTTCCCCGGCTCTGGAGTAAGCCCAGCCTGTTACAAATGTGGAGAAACA
Source organism: Lactuca sativa (assembly GCF_002870075.4). Taxonomy (NCBI): domain Eukaryota; kingdom Viridiplantae; phylum Streptophyta; class Magnoliopsida; order Asterales; family Asteraceae; genus Lactuca; species Lactuca sativa. Next base: position 107,851,840 of record NC_056629.2, on the reverse strand, counting down.
GGCCACTTTAAAAGGAACTGCCCAAGAGCAAGAGATGCCAGTGGTGGTGGAAGGGTGCTTGCGATCACCGATGGAGAGACCACCCCGGAACTGCCCGCAAATATTAGTACGTGTCCCTAACATCGACGACTAAATTCCAAAGTTCTTTATTTGATTAAGTCTAGCATCAATTAAAGCATGCATAGTATTAATGCCAAGGATTAAACTGAGAGCATAAACAATAAGAAATTCCAAGGCCGTCATGAGACCATTCTATGAATTTACTTCGACTCCGTAATGGGACTGCATCATAGGGATGTAGGTCAAACTTTCGAGAACATGCTTCTACTCTATAGGTGAACGGTCGAAATACATCTAGGTTCAATGTTAGCCCTCACTAGGAACTCTAATTCATTAAGAAGGATTACTAAGTTATTTGTTATGATTTCCTCACTTATACATTCCCCAGTTATATATAACGAATACCTGGTAGATAATAGAATGTGAGAATTCTGACTTAGTTTCTTTTCCTCGTTGGGATGTGAAACTGAAGTAGAATCACACATTTTACTATCCGCCCAGTATTGGTTATATCATAATGTGTACAAGCTAAGTTTTCATGTATAATAACTCATCTCTTAGTCAGAATCAAAATAATGTAGAGCCGACCTTAAGCATTCACAAACTCCTTACCTGATTTCAAATTTCGGGACGAAATTCCCTCTAACGGGGGGATGATGTGACAACCATCAATTTTCAGTCAAGTCAAAGTCAACTAAAGTCAACAAGTCAAACCGATCCACTAATTTTGCCGTGAGTACTAGAGTTTACGTTAAGTAACTCCTAAACAACTCTCTAATCTAATGAGAGATCATAAATCGAAAAGTGCGTACATCTAGATCTCCTTAACCTAAAACTGTGGTATGTGGCGAGCCAAACCAATAAAACAATGTTGCATACTCATCGGGAGTATGCAAGATCCTTAAACAAGGCTTAATGGGGCTTACGGACCCTGCATTGCAAAGCCAAACACTCAAAAAGGTCACCAATGAAACCTCTCTCAATCGTTTTCACTTTATCTCTCTCTATGAGAAATCTCTCCCAAATCTCTCTAAGTATGTCAAATCTCTCCCAAATCTCTCTAAGTATGTGAAATCTCTCCTAAATCTCTCTCTGAATGAGAAATCTCTCCAAGAATGTCAAATCTCTCCCAAATCTCTCTAAGTATGTGAAATCTCTCCCAAATCTCTCTCTGAATGAGAAATCTCTCCAAGAATGTCAAATCTCTCCCAAATCTCTCTAAGTATGTGAAATCTCTCCCAAATTTCTCTTTGTATGAGAAATCTCTCCAAGTATGTCAAATCTCTCCCAAATCTCTCTAAGTATGTGAAATCTCTCCTAAATCTCACTAAGTATGTGAAATCTCTCCCAAATCTCTCTTTGTATGAGGAATCTCTCCAAGTATGTCAAATTTCTCCCAAATCTCTCTAAGTATGTGAAATCTCTCCAAGTATGTCAAATCTCTCCCAAATCTCTCTAAGAATATGAAATCTCTCCCAAATATCTCTTTGTATGTGAAATCTCTCCAAGAATGTCAAATCTCTCCCAAATCTCTCTGAGTATGTGGAATCTCTCTCAAATCTCTCTCGAAATCTCTCCCAACTTTCTATAATCACTCGGGGCATCCCGACCCTCGAATTTGGCGAAAACAGCCCAAAAACGGAAGTCTACGCGAAAAACGGACCTTAGGATCCGAAACCCCTCTTAGGAACCGAACCCTCCTGATGAAGAAGGCTGCTGATCCGAACCGAAGGTACTGTTCACTAACCGAACCGAAGGTACTGTTCACTACAGTCCGTTCGGTTCTGACATTCTCGCCTCTTATCTCCGAACCGAACCTCACCTTCGCTACTGACCCTTTGGACCGAGCCTTCGGACCGGACCCTCGCCCTTCGCTTCTCGCGTCTGACTCGCGCCTTTCGCTTCCGACTCAAACCTCAGCATGGACCGAGCCTCGGCCTAGGGACCGAACCTCTGCCTAGGACCGAGAGGTCTCGCTGGGAACTCATTTTCTCCCGGTTTTCGCGTAGTTTTGCGTTTAAGGCCCGTTTTTAATTATTTTAACGCGGGGTTTTCACCCAAAATCATATTTTAACATAATAAACCCTAAATATTCACAATTTAATCATATTTTCATAAAAATCTTTATTTAAATAGTAGAAGCAAGTGGGTAAAGTACAAAGAGGTGGAGTGTTGACTTTGCTTTACTTTATGACACAAGCAACCACTCCCACACCCACTCTATGACCAGCCACACCTCCCCACCTTACCTAGGTCACATCAATGTCCTTTCCACTCAATCATCACTCATTCCCACGTTTTTGAGAGCTGAATATTCATCCTCTCTCCTCATTTTCTCTCTTCTCACCAAAAAGAGCAAACTCTTTTCTCTCTCATTTTCCCTCTCTAGAACTCGAGATTTGAGGGCTGATCTTGGGATTTTCCTCCACATTTGGTAAGAATAATCCATTCTCTTTATGATTATCTCAATTATTTCCACTCGAATCATGGACATCTTACACAAACTCTCTCATAATTGTGTTAGATCTTCGAATCTTCAAGTGATTCTTCAAGTGTTCTTGGGTTGAACACTTCTCTTCTTCAACACTTACCTACTGAAATCACTTAAGGTGAGTTCATACCCCTACATTTTCATGTTTTTCTCAAGTTTTTAGGGGGGGGGGGGGGGGGAATACAAGTTAAAACACCAAGAACATAACTACACTTTTCTAACAGCCTTCATCAGAAAAGTTCAACTCCATTCACGGACTGTTTTGGACACCTTAAACATTTTTGTTTTCAAAACTGTTTTAGGTGCATGTAGTTCCACTTCTTAGATTTAAAATGACTACTTGCACATCTCCATACAATTTTTCTACAATTTATGGTGATTTTTACAAAACTGCCTATCATTTCAAACATCAATCCGGACCAGTCTGTGATTATGGACTTTTTCACATAAGTAAGAAGTCATTAAAAATTATAATAAAAATTAGGAACAAACTAGACTCATTTTCCAAACTCTCAGAAGTTACAGAACTTGATTTGGACATTTTATGATTTTTCTACAATTTTTCCAATAACAGTTACAGAAAATGTTATTAACAGAAAAACACTATAAATTTCATTTCACCTTGTAACATGTTGAGCAAGGTATACATTGTTATGTGATTATGTGTAGTTGCAATAAATGACAATTTTGTATTCTTATATAGACATACATCAGAAAACAAATGGATTTACACCTCCACAAGTATGGTAAATATATAAATGATATTACAAGGCTATATCCATTAAAATATAAACATTGGTAAATTATGACAAGTAAGGCCTATGCTCACTACCCACACAAATAATTGATAAACTATAATAGGTATAGTTTAGGGTTATTTATATAACAAACACATTATTAAAGGTTTTACACATACAAAAGAGTTATTGCCACTATGGACAATTATGATAAACTATAATAAGTATAGTTAAGCCATTATACCCCCACAAACGAACACGCTAGTTATAATCGGTATAGTTATGGTAAATATGTATTACAAACAAAGTGATAAACTATAATAGGTATATTTTATGTTTCATCTACCCTATGAACTTAATTACAAGAAAGGAATTCACCATCACCACCACTTTTGATAAGCTATAATATGCATAGTTCAGGTTCACTAATCACTATTACTCTCCGGTGAACTATGATATGTATATGTTATATTCACCATCACCACCACTTTTGATAAGCTATAATATGCATAGTTCAGGTTCACTAATCACTATTACTCTCCGGTGAACTATGATATGTATAGGTTATATTCACCATCATCATCACTTTTGATAAGCTATAATATGCATAGTTCAGGTTCACTAATCACTATTACTCTCCGGTGAACTATGATATGTATAGGTTATATTCACCATCACCACCACTTTTGGTAAACTATAGTATGCATAGTTTAGGTTCACATTAAATTTTCGCATTGTTAGACTTCAACTATAATCGTTGAGCGTATATGCTTGAGTCATACAAGAATTTAGTCTGGATTGGCTTAGAATTGGTGGTGCCCGCTGTAACGGTTCAAATTTTCAAATAAATTTTTCGTTAAAACAAAACATCATTATTCGACAAAAGGGTTTATTCCAAGTTTGTTTCAAAATATAAATAATAAATCTCCAGGATCTTCAACAGTGGCAGTGTGTACGTGTCACGCCGGCGCCTTTCCACGGTCATCACTAGTACCTGAAAAACATAAACACAACTAGTAAGCATAAATGCTTAGTGAGTTCCCCAGTATACGACTTACCCACATACGCCTTCCGGCCCGGACCTTTCGGTCCACATAACATTGCCTTCCGGCCCGGACCTTTCGATCCACATAACATTGCCTTCCGGCCCGGACCTTTCGGTCCACATAACATTGCCTTCCGGCCCGGACCTTTCGGTCCACATAATATTGCCTTCCGGCCCATGATAGTATAAAACATAACACATGTAACATAAAACTCATAACACATAAATCATACATCATACCGTTCTTTCTATCACATAAAGTCTCGCCTTCCGGCCCGTATAAGCATACATCACATATAAGCACACATCACATATAAAGCATCTACCTCTCTAGACATAGCATGAATATAACACACACGACCTTCCGGTCTAACAGTCAAACCCTTCCAGGTGAAGTATAGTGAGAAGACTCACCTCGTAGTACGCAGGCTATAACCTCTTCGAGCTACTCGCACACAATCCGCTAGTCCGCAGGTTCCCTATAATACCACAGCCTTGGTTAATGATCTTATCAAACAAGACAACTGACCCCTCTAAGATATATACAGGTCAACGGTCAATCTTGACCGGACTCGTCGAGTGCAAAGGGTAACTCGACGAGTATAGACATCCTGACACCACTCGCCAAGTCTGAAGAACGACTCGACGAGCTCCAGTAGATCTTCAAGCTACTCGCCGAGTCTGAAGAACAACTCGACGAGTCCTAGTGAACCTTCAAGCTACTCGCCGAGTCTGAAGAACAACTCGGCGAGTTCTAGTGAACCTTCAAGCTACTCGCCGAGTCTGAAGAACAACTCGGCGAGTTCTCGCCATGCAGTCAATCCGCTGCCTCCTGTATTTCGCATGATTTCGAAGTATATAGATATAGGGCTTCCTGGACTTTCACATATACTATTACAGGGGTTTTTAACACTTATAACAACAATATAATCTAACTAACCCTTAATTGGGTTTCCTAAACCCTAAACTCGCATACAACGTAAAAGTTACAGATTTCGATCCGAAGATTACCTGGAAACGTGTTCCCTGTGTCTCCAAACCTCCAGTACTCGATTCCTTTGATCACCACCTTGCTCCTCCTTGTCTAACAATCTCTTCAAGCCTTCTCAAGTCCTCTCTCTTGCTTCAGATGCTCACACACTCCCAGGGGATCTTCAACCGGCCAAAAGACGCGACATGACGGCCATAAGATCGTTATATACGATCAGAAATGAAACGGCTAGGGTTCAGCTGAACAGCGTCGACTCGCCGAGTCCCTTATTGGACTCGTCGAGTCCGGTCGCGCGTCTGCGACCAAGACCATGGCCCTACTCGGCGAGTCGTGCACCAACTCGCCGAGTCCCCTCCTAAATGTGCCCCAAAAATAATTTAAAGAAATACCTGAAATTCCGGGCTGTTACAACTCTCCCCCACTAGAACTAGACTTCGCCCTCGAAGTCTCTCATTCTGCGAATAACTCCGGATGTTGCTCCCGCATTTCTCTTTCCGGCTCCCAAGTCATCTCCGATCCTTTCCGATGTTGCCACTGAACCAACACCAGTGGTATTTCCTTGTTCCGTAGAACCTTGATCTTCCGATCCCTGATAGCTACTGGTCTCTCGGCGTAATTCAGACTCGCATCTACCTGGATATCTTCTAACGGAACCACTGCTGCCTCATCGGCTATACACTTCCTCAGCTGTGATACGTGGAAGGTATTGTGAATCTGATTCAGCTCCGCTGGCAACTCCAACCGATAAGCTACCCGACCTACCCTTGCAATTACCCGAAATGGACCTATGAACCGGGGCCCCAATTTGCCCCTCTTCCTGAACCGAATCACCCCTTTCCAAGGAGAAACCTTTAGGAGAACGAAGTCGCCGACCTGGAATTCGAGCTCGGACCGGCGTCTGTCCGCATAACTCTTCTGTCGGCTCTGGGCGGTCAATAACCTCTGCCTCACCCGTTGGATCTGTTCAGTCGTTTGAAGTACGATCTCTGTATTGCCCATCACTCTCTGTCCCACTTCTCCCCAGCAAATGGGAGTCCGACACCTCCTACCATACAACAACTCAAAAGGTGGCATACCAATGCTCGAATGATGGCTGTTGTTGTAGGAAAACTCAGCCAGCGGCAGATGCGCATCCCAGCTACCCCCGAAGTCTAACACACACGCTCTAAGCATATCTTCCAATGTCTGGATCGTCCGCTCGCTTTGACCGTCGGTCTGGGGATGGTATGCGGTACTAAAATGCAGTTTAGTACCCAACTCCTCATGGAATTTCTTCCAGAACCTGGAAGTGAAACGTACATCGCGGTCCGAAACAATCGAGGTCGGCACTCCATGCCGAGATACTATCTCTCTCACGTACAACTCCGCCAACTTCTCTGCTGATGAACTTTCACTAATGGCAAGGAAATGTGCACTCTTTGTTAGTCTATCCACAATCACCCAAATCGCATCGACTCCCCTGGCAGTTTTCGGCAATTTGGTGATGAAATCCATCGTGATCTGATCCCACTTCCACTCAGGGATCTCCAAGGGTTGCAACTTACCGTGCGGTCTCTGGTGCTCGGCCTTAACTTTACGGCAGGTCAAACACCTCTCCACGAACCAAGCAACGTCTCTCTTCATGCAAGGCCACCAGTACTCCTTTTTCAAATCCAGATACATTTTCGTAGCACCGGGATGGATCGAGAATTTCGATCTATGTGCCTCCTCCATCAAAATAGCACGCGTACCGCCCACGAATGGCACCCAGATCCGACCCTGAAATGTCAGAAGTCCCCGCCCATCCGTAACGAACTCTGAAATTAACCCGACGACCCGCTCCTGTTTCTGCATCCCAGACTTCACAACCTCGGCTTGTGCCCCACGAATAGTATCTAATACCGGAGTCACCACCGTCAATCTCAAACATACATCCCGCAATGGAGTACCCTCCGCCCTACGACTCAATGCATCGGCTACCACATTAGCCTTGCCTGGGTGGTATAGGATCTCACAGTCATAATCCTTAACCACGTCTAACCATCTCCTCTGGCGCATGTTTAGGTTGGGTTGGTCCATCAAATACTTCAAACTCTTATGGTCCGTGTATATGGTACAACGAACCCCGTACAGGTAGTGACGCCAAATTTTGAGGGCGAACACTACTGCCCCTACTCTAAGTCATGCGTGGGATATCTCGCTTCGTGAGGCTTCAGCTGCCTCGATGCATAGGCTATCACATGGCCCCTCTGCATCAACACTGCACCCAGTCCTGAAATCGATGCGTCGCAATATACAACGAAGTCCTCCATTCCTTCCGGAAGAGCTAATACTGGTGCTTCGCACAGTCTCTGACGAAGTGTCTCGAAGGAAGTCTGCTGCTCGGGTCCCCATGAGAATGTAACACCCTTTCGGGTCAATTTGGTAAGTGGCACTGCGATCTTGGAGAAGTCCCTAATGAACCTTCGATAGTACCCTGCCAACCCAAGGAAACTCCTGATCTCCGAAGGTGACTTTGGTGCCTCCCATCTCATCACTGCTTCCACCTTGGCCGGATCGACCAATATCCCTGCCTGATTTACAACGTGCCCCAGAAATTGAACCTCCCGTAACCAGAAGTCACATTTGGAGAATTTTGCATATAGCTTCTCCGACCTCAGTACCTCAAGGACCTCCCTCAAATGTCCCTCATGCTGCTCCCTAGACCGCGAATACACCAGAATGTCGTCGATGAATACAATCACAGACCGATCCAGCATCGGCCTGCATACCCTGTTCATGAGATCCATGAACACTGCTGGGGCATTGGTGAGCCCAAAAGGCATCACCACGAACTCGTAATGCCCATACCGCGTCCTAAAGGCTGTCTTCTGGACGTCCTCATCCCGCACCCTTACCTGATGGTACCCTGATCTCAAATCAATCTTGGAAAACCAAGATGCCCCTTGCAACTGATCGAATAGATCATCGATTCTTGGTAACGGATAGCGGTTCTTAACTGTCACCTTGTTCAGTTCCCGGTAATCGATACACATCCGGTGTGAACCATCCTTCTTCTTGACGAACAGAATCGGTGCTCCCCACGGCGAGCTACTCGGCCGAATAAATCCCTTCCCCAACAACTCTTGAAGTTGCGAGGACAATTCTTGCATCTCTAGAGGTGCAAGACGATAAGGCACCTTCGCAATAGGCGCCGCCCCTGGAACTAGATCAATACCAAACTCCACTTGCCTCGCAGGAGGTATTCCCGACAAATCCTCGGGGAAAACATCTGGAAACTCGCGCACCACTGGGACCTCCTTCAATGTCTTCGGTCTCTCGGAACTCTCCCGCGTATCCATCACATACGCCACAAAACCGTTACATCCCTGCTGTAGACATTGCCTCGCCCTAGCGGCCGAACAAAAAGCTGATCCCGATCGGGTACCCTCGCCGTATACCGTAAGAACTCCCCCACTAGGGTCTCGTATAGTCACCAACTGACGCTCGCAGTCGATGACAGCGCTGAATCGGCTCAACCAGTCCATGCCTACAATGACACAGACATCACCCATCGCAATAGGAATTAGGTTAATCGGAAATGCGACCCCGAAGATCTCTAGCACACATCCCCGAAAAACCTCCGTAGCACAAATCACCCTCTCAGCCGCAATGGAAACGCTCAAAGGCCGACTTAACGGCTCACGACTAATGCCGATGTGCTGACTAAAAGCTAACGATACAAACGATCTACTCGCACCCGAATCAAATAATACTAGAGCAGGCATAGAGTTCACAAGGAAAGTACCTACACATATATTAACATAAGCATAACATTTCGACCTTTAATTAAATACATGAAGGATAACATACCTGCCACAACATCGGGCGCAGCGCGGACCTCCTCCGCAGTCAGCTGAAAGGCTCTCCCGCGAGCCCTCGGGGCCTCGACCTTCACCGGTCGGGTCTCAGTAGTCCGGGTAGTAGGTGTGGCTCCCTGACGAAGTTGCGGGCACTCGGCCTTCCGATGGCCTGTCTGGTTGCAGTGAAAGCAAACCATAAACCCCTTAGGGCAATCCCTGGCAATATGTCCGTCCTTGCCACACTTGTAGCAACCACCAGTTCGACACGCCCCCTCGTGACTCTTGCCGCACTTCGCGCAAGTGCGACCCTTCGAACCTCCCATCCTCGAATCAGCGAACTTAGTCCGCTTGGCTGCCGGCTGAGACTGGGCCGGCCGTCGATCCACCTGCCGAGACTCAGCCTCCTCCCTCGCTTGAGTCTCCAACTCAATCTCGCGCTTCCTGGCGTTCGCCTGAAGCTCAGTGAAAGTACGATAGGTGGAGTTTGACACAAACTCCCGAATCTCCCTCTTCAAAACACCCAAATAGCGGCTCATTCGCGACTGCTCCGTAGATACCAGCTCGGGGCAGAAAATTGCCCTCTCATGAAACTTCCGTGTGATCACTGCCACGGAATCAGTACCCTGCTTAAGGGTCAAGAACTCCTGAATCAATCGCTCCCTCTCTACCGGGGGAACGTACTCATCCCTGAACATCTCTGTAAACCTCTCCCATGTCACCGCCGAAATCTCTGCCTGAGTGAAGTTCGCTGTCACGAACTTCCACCAATCCTTCGCTCCCAGACGGAGCTGGTTCAAGGCGAACCGTACCCTCAAGTGCTCCGGGCATGAGCAAGTATAGAAACACCCCTCGATGTCGGCGATCCACCTCATAGCTGCAATCGGATCCTGCGTCCCATCAAATTCAGGGGGTTTCGTGTTGCTGAATTCCCTGAATAGTAATGAATCACCCCCTTGCGGCCTGGCAGCAGCCACCGCTGCGGTAGCGGCAGCAACTGCAGCTTCAGTAAGTGCGGCGCACCGCTCCTCAAACTCCTCCATCAACGTGGTCTTAATAGACCCAAACATCTCCGGGATCTCAGCCCGGACCGCCGCAGCTACCTCTTCCTGAATAATCTGAAGAATCTCCTCGTCACTCGCACCGCTCGAACTCGCCCCATTGCGTGTGATAACCATGATGTCTCTGAAATACAACATAAAATCATCAGAGACTCCACCAAGTACAATTGTACTCGATACGCGCCCTACCCAGTCTCCGATTTCCAGGGATTCTTATTTGAGTCTTCCACTGATCCGGTGCCTTCGATAGTACGGGCCCAATACTACCGACCACACCGTATCAGTATTCGTCCCAAATCTTCCTCCCCAAATCCCGAATAACGAGTACTCTACTTCTAGTATGCACTATTTACTTGCACGCCACCAAGTATCTCATATAAGCAATCTCCCTAGACTAAGGCATCACAAAACAGGCAATTCTATTCCTATCATGTATACCTAGTCTTCTAGCATGCATAACAATTCATAATTCAGTGCATAACATAACATCGTAAGGTATTCTGGGGATCTTTACCGTTCGGACGCTGGCTGCTCGTACACACTGTTCCACCCTTGTTTTTACCGCCTTGCCCTTTATAAAATGTTACGTCCTTATCATTTTTAAGAAAAAGTTTTTCCTCAAATCCCCGGTCTGAGTTCAGTTGCACCCAAAAGTACCCCCGAATCCCTCAAACCAAGGCTCTGATACCAATTGTAACGGTTCAAATTTTCAAATAAATTTTTCGTTAAAACAAAACATCATTATTCGACAAAAGGGTTTATTCCAAGTTTGTTTCAAAATATAAATAATAAATCTCCAGGATCTTCAACAGTGGCAGTGTGTACGTGTCACGCCGGCGCCTTTCCACGGTCATCACTAGTACCTGAAAAACATAAACACAACTAGTAAGCATAAATGCTTAGTGAGTTCCCCAGTATACGACTTACCCACATACGCCTTCCGGCCTGGACCTTTCGGTCCACATAACATTGCCTTCCGGCCCGGACCTTTCGATCCACATAACATTGCCTTCCGGCCCGGACCTTTCGGTCCACATAACATTGCCTTCCGCCCCGGACCTTTCGGTCCACATAATATTGCCTTCCGGCCCATGATAGTATAAAACATAACACATGTAACATAAAACTCATAACACATAAATCATACATCATACCGTTCTTTCTATCACATAAAGTCTCGCCTTCCGGCCCGTATAAGCATACATCACATATAAGCACACATCACATATAAAGCATCTACCTCTCTAGACATAGCATGAATATAACACACACGACCTTCCGGTCTAACAGTCAAACCCTTCCGGGTGAAGTATAGTGAGAAGACTCACCTGGTAGTACGCAGGCTATAACCTCTTCGAGCTACTCGCACACAATCCGCTAGTCCGCAGGTTCCCTATAATACCACAGCCTTGGTTAATGATCTTATCAAACAAGACAACTGACCCCTCTAAGATATATACAGGTCAACGGTCAATCTTGACCGGACTCGTCGAGTGCAAAGGGTAACTCGACGAGTATAGACATCCTGACACCACTCGCCAAGTCTGAAGAACGACTCGACGAGCTCCAGTAGATCTTCAAGCTACTCGCCGAGTCTGAAGAACAACTCGACGAGTCCTAGTGAACCTTCAAGCTACTCGCCGAGTCTGAAGAACAACTCGGCGAGTTCTAGTGAACCTTCAAGCTACTCGCCGAGTCTGAAGAACAACTCGGCGAGTTCTCGCCATGCAGTCAATCCGCTGCCTCCTGTATTTCGCATGATTTCGAAGTATATAGATATAGGGCTTCCTGGACTTTCACATATACTATTACAGGGGTTTTTAACACTTATAACAACAATATAATCTAACTAACCCTTAATTGGGTTTCCTAAACCCTAAACTCGCATACAACGTAAAAGTTACAGATTTCGATCCGAAGATTACCTGGAAACGTGTTCCCTGTGTCTCCAAACCTCCAGTACTCGATTCCTTTGATCACCACCTTGCTCCTCCTTGTCTAACAATCTCTTCAAGCCTTCTCAAGTCCTCTCTCTTGCTTCAGATGCTCACACACTCCCAGGGGATCTTCAACCGGCCAAAAGACGCGACATGACGGCCATAAGATCGTTATATACGATCAGAAATGAAACGGCTAGGGTTCAGCTGAACAGCGTCGACTCGCCGAGTCCCTTATTGGACTCGTCGAGTCCGGTCGCGCGTCTGCGACCAAGACCATGGCCCTACTCGGCGAGTCGTGCACCAACTCGCCGAGTCCCCTCCTAAATGTGCCCCAAAAATAATTTAAAGAAATACCTGAAATTCCGGGCTGTTACACCCGCCTCATCTCCTGTTCCTCGTTGGGTTGTGGACCTAGGGCAGACCCACTATATTCAACGTTTTATCTAACTTAAATCTTATATAACTTATATACGTTGGACGATTATAGGAGAAATCTACGGGTCAATCTAGGGTTCATCAACACATCATATAAGAATATTCTGTTTACACTTAACTAAGAAAATATTGGATTTTCTGGAGATCAAACTCTATCGATTTTAAAAAGGAAAACGGTTTCTACTCCAAACAGAACTCTTATGAACTCACCAACTTAATTGTTGACACTTTTTAAAACTACTTGTATTCTCAGAAAATCAGTGAAACAGGAAAACTACAGCGCTTTGAGGATGGGACGTTAAACCGTCAACAATTTATTTTTGTCATCATAATGTAATTGATTTTGAAACATGTAAACATATACTTTGGTGTAACTTTTTCAACTATATTTATGATGGTTGTATTTACTTTGAGCACTATTATACACGTTGTTGTGATACTGTACATGAAGTCCTCCACCCCTGGACGTTTCCGCCATCCTTGGTTTGGGGGTGTGACAACGTGTCCATTAGATAAGGGATCATATATTCCTCCATTCTAGATATCATATGGACTGAGACATGGTTTGTAATAATTCTCTCTGTCCATGTGTTGTTTCCCGATTTCTAATTTATGACGATTGACTAATTGAACAAATCAAATCATTCAAGGCCCGACCGATCACTTACGTTTGTCATCACTAAATCATCGAGGGGCCCACATATATCGCTTTTATCCCTCCAAGGTAAAAGGAATGGATAAAATTCACCCCAGATGCTTGCTTTTACATACTCATCAAATCACATACAACGATATGGTTTATAACAAACAAGTTACTGGTTGTGTTTACATATGTCAATGTGCAACCGACGTGCAACTACAACTCACACGTCTCCGTTTGAAGAATATAAGATATTATTGTCTCATGATCACTCGTGATAAAATCCATGAAGTGAGTCAAATGAGTGTGGGTTTGATCCAATACTCGAATCTCATTCCAGGAGCACTCATGAACACTACAGTTATGTCTAGGCCACCTAGAAAAACTACAGACCCATTCATGACAGTCTTGATTCATACCTACTTCCAACGTTTGATTGACTGTGGAGTGTTTGAATAACCTAGTTATTCGGGCAGTCAAAATATGTAAAGTGAAACACAAGAATAATACTAATCCTGTATGGCCCAAGCACCATTGATAGTAAATAAAACACCTTTTATTTAAACACCATATTGATTACACATTATTCATTGTATAATGTTTCGATTTTTCAACCTAATGCTTGAATTAAAACAATAGTCATGCCATGCTCCAAGCATGCACACTGTGTTTGTCCAAAAAATAGTTATGCCATACTCCAAGTATACACAATATGTTTGTCTATGATCCTTACTTAGTGAAATATACCAATTGAACTTGATTCCAATGATGCTCTTTTCACAATCCCAAATCCTTACCGCAAATGTAAGAATACAAGATTCTTTGCCATTCAATGAAATATGTTAGATTCTAAACTTATATGCATTGATCCTCTTATAATGACTATGCACAAAAGTCACAAAGACTTGGCAACAGACATTACAAAGTATTCCAATGAAGAGCAATTCCAGGGAAATGAAGTCTCACATTCAAAGTACATTCCTTTGAACATCCTTCTTGAATTAATTTTTTCTAATCTTACACACATTTAATGAATATCTTCCTCTTATGGAAACATTTCCACATTCCTATTTTGACTATCACTTCTGAACAAGAGTTGCCTCTTTTCAGAATATGTCAACGTGGTCCTTTCAAAAATTTACACCATACTTTCAGCTGTCCATGAGCAACCAATCTATGGTAATCCTCAGATTGTCCTCGACAATTGCTTAATCATTTTAGTCATATCCAATTCTAGACCTTTTCCCTTCTAAATGCCTAGGCATTTGGAAAATTTAGAAAGGATAAATATTATAGCACATGTAATCGATCCTATACCCGAGACATATGGGGCACATTTCATGATGTCTCACATAAAGACATGATCCTAGACCAGTCTTTTGGTACAATATTTTTTATTTGCCATGTTTTCATAATTCGACTATGAAGAGGGATGACGTAATCATAATTGAATTTTGAGAATGCTATATATATAGAATTTCCTTATGTTGAACCATTCCAACATAAAATTCATATATATATATATATATATATATATATATATATATATATATATATATATATATATCCTTGACTAAAGATGATTAAAATCTCAATCTAAGCTTTTAGAATTGGAATAAAGTATAATTTCCTCTCCCTTAATTATAGCGAACAACTTTTCAAACCCCTGCAACTTTGCGAATTGAAACCCTTTTGTTTTCTATAATTAACATTGCTAACCTGCAATACTAAACATAATAATCATGCTCCCACTAACATGATAATTATTATCATAACACTTATGCTCCCACTAGCCTAATAATTACCAGCATAACAATTTTGCTCCCACTAGCTTTCACATGTATCCAAAAACCAGCTGGACTTCTAGAAATGAATACTTTATTGACTTTCTTTCCAAAGTTCAGATTTCTGATACGAGGTGCTTTGATATGAATTTATCAATATCATACACCTTCCCTTAAATAGCTCACATGTGTGTCTAATCAATTTTTAGAACTATGAAAAGGGATGATGTAATTATAGTCTCAATTGCTTAGACCTTTGCAATTTCTCACAAGTCCATGTTAGTGTGTCGGTTAACCACACACACTCCACTAATGACTTTGAGAATGCAAATATAACAATTGCTATCTATTTAAAATCTACTTAGTGAAAGCGTTTCCTCACCATCATTTTCATGAATCGAAGAGAAACCTTATGACCACATGAGGAGGTTAGTGACAAATCCAAACTCATATGGACTAAAATTGTTCAATCTTAATTTCTTGCCACTTGGTAGCACAGGGGTCTACCATTTCTTCCAGATTGTTATGCAAACAACTGATAACTCATAGAACTCATAGAACTCACATGCATAGTCAACTTTAACTGGAATGGGCACAAAAACAAGAATATGTCAACACGATGGGCTATAACCTCAAGTCGTGTGCTAGTGGTAAACAACATGTTTTATTCTTGATTAGCTCTTGAAACTTAAGACTCCCACTGACCTCTTGACATATAAGATTTTCTTGTCAAGAACCATTCCTTGACAAAGCAAATATTCAAGAGTTAGTGCGGATTCTCATCAAGAAAAACACTTCACATAATTGGCCTTAGTTGGTCTTTGTTTTATCCTAAACATCACAACTTACCAATTTCAAATGTACAAGAGTAGAAAACATTTTACTCTACGTTTAACAAGTGTTATCTAACCTTCTTAAGATTATGTCACTCAAGTTACAATCTTGGAGTATTATTGTAAGATTCAATTTTGGAACGAAGTATGATTCATCTTTTTGATTTAACCAATTCAACAATTCACAATTCCTCTTCTTAGTCAAATGAATGCATTAAGATGTCCTTAAAGGATCAATTGTGATATGATTTCATAATCACTATGATAATCATATAACAAGATACTCAAGTACACTCCCATCTTTTCAGATTGAAGAAACTTTTATCTTTCTGCCTAATTTGATTATTCTCATTCGTTCTGCCAAACATTGAAACTTTTCCAATGTTTCAGAATTATACTTAAACTTGTAAACATAACCTAAACTTTAGTAAATCATGAAGAATAGTCTTATCGTTCTCTATAGTGGACTTGACCAGTGCACACTGATATTTACCTAATCCCCTAATCCTTCTCTTGACTCACATATACATGTGATCAAGGAGTTAGTCTTAATTTCCCAAAGATGAAAATTCTCATTCATCATACAATACAAGTTGCATGATTCCAAGTTTCTAACCAACTGAAGCTTGGGTGATGAGAATCGTTCCTTATTTGGTAAATTATGACACTACCACAAATGAAAGAAACAAATCCATTTTCCAATACTTCTATCAATGGAATCCTATAAACAACAACTTTTCACAAATTCCATTGTAAGGATACATAAACTAAATAAAATTAAAACTTTTCTTTTATTTTAAAACTTCCAGAAAAACTTATCCTTACAATGCAAATGCATATGAAAACTATGTTGTTATCTATTCCTAAGCAATTTATCGTAACTTCTTAAGCAACAGCTCAAAATTATGATCTTCACGATCAGAATCAACTTACTCTTCCTTTAAGCTTCCTCTCCTTTCTTTGATTCTACAAAGCATCAAAATGCGACCTAGTCACATCATGTAACAAGAATCTCCAAATAGGAACTTAATAGAGGTAGATAGTGGACTTTACCAGAAGTAGAGTCAAAAATTTGACTTTATCATCCTTATGATCTTTCAGGTAAATAGGGAAACTTCGCAACCAATTCCCCTTCCTTTGGCAATAGAAACAAATGGACTCTTAGGGAATGGTACACAGGACTATCTCAGACATAGCCTTTCTCTTTACCATTTGGTCAACCGAGTTGACTATAGCCGATCCCTTTCCATTGGGAAGAGAAAACTTTTCTAGATTTCCAATGTTACCATAGTCAATATTTATGGAAGTTTGGGAAGTCGATCTTCCAATCAAATTTGCTTTACCAGTGCTCCAAATCATTGCTGATTCAGCATCATCGAGCAAATTGGTAAGATCATTAAGGGTCATGTCATGGTCCGTCACATAGTAGTCCTTAAAGAACTCAATATGTGACTTAGGAAGTGACTGAAGAACCTAGTCAACAACCAACTTCCTTGAGACTTTGACACCTAACTCTCCCAGCCTGTCAATATGTGACTTCATCTCCAAGATGTGAGTGCACATAGACTTGCCAATAGGGCTTGAGTGACCTTGAACTATTCAAGTCTTTAAACTTGTGGGTTAAGGAGAATTATTAGAGGAGATGGAGAAAGCTTGTTCCAAGAGATTTAGGAAGACCATAGTTGTCTGAATCAGACATTTAAAATGGGAAAAATTCAAGTTCGTTGATTTAAGTCCTTAACATAACACCCAATATGAAATATTAAGACTAAGACCCAACACGATATTTTATAACTTGGAAGAGGGATGCCATAATCCAAGCTATACAATATTTGAAGTTAGGCGAATGATGATTCACCAATTTCCACCATGAAAACCTAATAGGGTATTGGCTTTTAATTGGATTGAAACTCCTAGATCTTTTGAGATTCATTGAACTTTTCAACGGCATGTTTAAATCTCGGTTGTGCCCTCTCAAGTTTGCGACTGGGATGCCAAGGATCACAAACAAGGTGTGAATAATCAAGAATATTTACTTGGTACCCTTAATCTTTATCACCTAATCAATGTGCCGATTACCCACACGCGCTCCGCTGATCTATGATAAACATTAAGTCACCCTTTTCCACTCTTACTAGTCAATGTTAGTGTGCCAGTTACCCACACACACTCCACCAACGACTTGGTAAGGTAGAAAGTGTAATTTCATGGGCTACACCAAATTCACATTTTCATAAGTAACTAAGATTGGGAATTTATAAGTTTTTAGTTACTTAGTATTTATCATTACACTTTTAATGAAGGGAGAATTAATGTTCTGTCAAACCCGTTCGACTAACGACCCTCCACAAGTCAAGGAAGCGGTGTGTGAGAGTACACACCTATTAAACGACCATTTTATAGGCAGCAACCTTATACCCCCTTATAATAGTATAAGGGTTGAATTTTAAACTTTTAAAATTCTAAGGGCTTAACTTGGAATTAAAGTATTCATGGGGGTAAACTTTACAAATTCCAAAACTTGAGGGCAAGTTTTGAACAATTCAAAAAACTTTTCGATTACGTAACTTATGAATTTAAAGTAGTTTTAATGAAAAAACTCTTCAAGGTCCATAACTTCAGGACAAGTTATGGAAGACTTTAAAGCATTTAAAAAATAAGACTCTTCATTTTCACAACTTATGGAAATCTTATGAGTTTTAAAAATCATAAATGAGACTTTTCATATAACTTGAGGACAAGTTACAAAAACACATTTTATGAATAACAGTTAGATCAATTTAGATCGAAAACAAATTATCACATAATTTTTCTATTAATCTAAGCGAACTCATAAGAAAAAGATAATTCATATCATCAATATTCGAGAAATTAGCATGAACATATAAACTAATACAAATCTTGAAATTATGACAATTATCTTTGAAATTGGATTAGCATGATCATTACCACATCAAAAATAGGTTTATAAGTTTAAAAACAGCTTAGGGTAATGATTCTAGTCCAATTCCAGCCTTAAAAGTCGAAAATTTGCCCTCCGGAGCACCAACTCATCGTGAACCAACTCGGCGAGTTGGCTGAGTTTACTCTTGGACTCGGCGTGTCCTCAGTGGACTCGGCGAGTCCACTGCCCAGAAAGCCAGAATTTTCGATTTTCAAGCTATTGCATCAACTATAATTAAAGACAAGCCTTGGCTCTGATACCACTAATGGGTTTTGGTATACTACAACATCCTATGGTGTACATACAACCCTAAATACCTTAGATCTATGTTTTCACTAATTATACATGCAAAGGGTTTCCAAGGTATTAAACCTACAACTAGCATACAATTTGACATAAACAAATAAGATACTAGTTAGAGTAACATACCTTTTATGTAGCTTGAAGTCTTGATGTATTTAGTGTTGCGAGAAAGACTTTGGCCTTTAAGAACTTAGTGCCCCAAGTATCGTACCTCAAATGGAATCACAACTCACCTAGGACATAGGAGGATACTTGAGAGAGAATCCTACACACCAAAACTGTCTATATCCTCCAAGAATACATTAGTGGTGATTTTGGCTATGAAGTAACATATTTATATGTGGAATTCCAAAGGTCATGGGTATAACCCAAATCCATAACCATGGATGTTATTATCCATGTTTTATGTGGAATACCTCTTTATGTGTCCATACATAAACTTAGTACAACATGGATCATAATCCCAACACATATAAATATAACTAATTACCATAATTAGTCCCCATAGATTTAATTAGTCTCTTTTGATCACTAAATTTCAAATTAATTCTTGATCAACACTAATCAAAACATATCATTTCTTATTCATATATTAGAACTTATAATATATTAATAAATCATATATAACCTTCTCTCAAGAGTCCATCCTAACAAATTGTCCTGGTGTTATGCAACCCAAATGGACCATGCTACTCTCGGGTTGAATACATACCAATAATAGTTATGGTTTAGACATCTAATGCAACAGTAGTAACAACTGATTTACTGTGACAACCTGAAATTTTTTGCTTTATAAGCTCAGTCAGTCAACTGAACTCAATGTCAGACTCACTCCTGCTATCATTTAGCACAATTTAGAGTCTGTTTGAGTGTTTTGAGCCCAATGCACTTAAGAAAAGAGTGTTAGGGAGTACCTGATAGAGCCACAATATAGCATGCAAACCATAAACTCGATCAAGAGGAGTTTACGGCCAAGTTACGAAGAGTTTACGGCCGTAAACTCAAGGTGGACGTAAACTCACCTCTCTCTCTCTCTATATATATATATATATATATATATATATATATATATATATATATATATATATATAAGTCTTGGCCATTTCTTCCATTCTTTCCTTCTTTGGCCGATTTTCCTCCATTTCTCTCGCAACTTTCATTCCGATCTTCATTCTAGATCTTCAAAAGTTGTAAGTATTCTTCCTTGATTTGTTGATACCTCTATTAATCTAGCATCCTCTCATGATTTCATCCATGAAAATCATGTTTTCATAGATCTTCAAGTTTCACCAAGAACACACACTAGCGTTCTTGGCCAAAATCAACCATTTCAAGCCTCTATATCGTAAGTACTCTTCACTACACTTCATATCTAGTAAGAGGCCTTGTATTGCAAGCTTGAAATATACATTTTCCCTTGAAGATTATGAGTTTACGGCCCAAAATCTTCATATTTGGGCCTCAAACTCTTCCAAACAAACAAGCCTTTAACCTACAACCATTCCTTGATGTGTTTAGGACCTTAAACAACACTTAATTCATAAAGTCCATAAGTTTACGGCCATAAGCTCCTTGCTTGGCCGTAAACACATCAAAAGCCTCCATTGGTTTGGTCTTTCTCATCCTTGTGTAGAGCAAAAGTCCCTCAAGCTTCCCTAGCCTTCAAACCAACACCTATACATGTTTGACCATGTGTTTACGGCCGTAAACTCCGTTTATCCGTAAACCCATGGTAGTAAACTCATGTTAGAGTCATTCCACACTCCTTAGTCCAATCACATGTGATTCCAAGACTTGGTCAAAGTGTTTCCTAGTCCCGGAAGGTGTTTCCTTTCATATAGTTGCTTATAAACACTATATTCATGCCAATATATGTTATTTAGGACTTTTTAAGTCTCGGGACTTCATTTGTGGAACTTCTCATCCTTACATGCGTATTCGTTGAATCACCCGCATCAGGTGAGTTCATACCCCGTAATGAATCTCTTAACTGTTTTAAATGCTTTAAGGGGGGAATACAAGTTGAACATAATTATAATTGTGTAAAATTTTTGTTATAAACATCTTTCAGTATGTTGCTTATGTCTTCTATAAGTGATCAAAGCATTTCAAAAATTCTTTTAAAGTTATGTTGCTTTATAGTTTAACAAAACTCCGTTTTTAAAGTACAAGCATAACTTGGTTGTAAAATGAGTCTTTTTAATAACAGTTCAAGTAGAATACTAGCAAAATATAAGGAGTATAGTTTAGAGGTTCAGTTCCTACTAAATACAATACACGACAACCGTAAGAACATAATAAGGTACTGCAACAGTAAGAACATACTAAGGTACTATAACAGAAAGAAGATACTAAGATACTATAACAGAACGAACGCACTAAGTTGCTATAGCATGAAAAACTTACAGGATCTAATTATACCAATAAATCACTAACGCATTGTTCTAAACAAAAGGTGATAGTTATATTTGGTATACATGATCATATAATTTTAATGTTGATGTTCACGGCTTGCAATTGATTGTAGAGGTCGCGTTTGGTTTCCAGAATCTTTTGACTGGGAGAGCATTTTGTATGGGATCTAGCCATCACATTATACCTTAATAATCAATTTAAGGAAATTAGTACAACTGTAGTTACTATATACAATACTACAGTACTTACATTTTACAAATGACAAACAGAACAGTCAGGTCTACTACATTCAGTAGAAAGGGACCATAACGCTAACCTTATGATGCCTTAATGTATACATCAAGGGATATATATAAATAGGATCCGAAAGGTAATATGATGTGTGCCTTCTGCTTCATTTTCCTGTTCCTTGTTTCGTTGTGGGCTTAGAGAAAATTCACCCAGCCTATTATCTAGTCGATTTTAGTTATATATATGTTTCGTATACATTAAGTCATCATAAGTGGTACCAGGTATGGGTCAAGTCATATGACACTAATACAATGCATAGTTTTCTAGTACAAAGCATGCTTTTCAAATCAGAACTTTTGGGATACAAAACTAAAAACTTACCAGTAAAGGGTTTAATCCATTTTATTAAACTAGTATAAACTTAAAGGACTTTAGGTGATTGACTATATAATATCTTAGTTTATACATCATGGTTATATATCCATAATACCCAATAGGTAGTTGGATGTGTGCTTTCCGCCTTACTTCCTGTTCCTTGTTTGGTTGTGGGCTTAGGGCGGATTCACCCAATTAATTATCTATTCGATATTAGATTATATATAGCCAATATAAACTAAGTGATTATAGAAGTAATCATTGTGGTCACCATTTTATTATAAGAAATAAGGGTTTTCTTAAAGAATCTTTTCATTAAATATAAAGGAACTATTACAATTAACTACATGAGTAACAAGTGAATTACGCCAGGGTTATATACAACAATGATCTAACAAACAATGGGATGTGTGCTATCCGCCTTACTTCCTGTTCCTTTTTTGGTTGTGGGCTTAGGGCAGATGCACACAATCGATTGTTTGTTTACTATGAGTTTTATATAACTTGTATCCATTTAGTACTCATAGAAAGGATTGTAGAATCATTTTTAT
Organism: Lactuca sativa; assembly: GCF_002870075.4. Taxonomy (NCBI): domain Eukaryota; kingdom Viridiplantae; phylum Streptophyta; class Magnoliopsida; order Asterales; family Asteraceae; genus Lactuca; species Lactuca sativa. The sequence goes on along the minus strand of NC_056629.2, from coordinate 107,829,186 downwards.
GTATCTTTCATCAAAGTAGGAAATATAGGCTTTCTAGAGAAACTATGACAACCGTCAAATTCAAGTCAAAGTCAAAGTCAACAAGTCAAAGTCAAAATCAACAAGTCAAAGACAAGTCAACAAGTCATACCGGTCAATCTTGTATAATACTTGTATGATTAAAAGTTAACGTACAATTGTGTTTCAAGAATTCGAGTACTGTCTCGGTAAATCTATGTGTTTATCATTGTGAAACCCTAAGAAGGGAGTTAAACGCATAAAAACACGTCTATGAAACCTTTTGGGGACTTAAAATAATCATAAACGAAGTATAACGGGGTCCACGGACCTTGCATTGCAAGATTATTCAATGAAAATGGCTAAAAGTGAATCTCTCCCAATCTCTCCTAAATCTCTCTCAAAATCTCTCTCAACTTTTTATAGTCATCCGGGTCATCCCGACCCTTAACTTGGCCAAAAATCACTCAAAACGAGAAGTTATATTGTAAAATAGCCATTTAAGGCCGAAACCCACTTAGGAACCGAACGCTCTTAGAGGGAACCTCTCATAAGGGCCGAAGCTGTCAGAAGCGAAACTGTCAGAAGTGAACTCGTCAGAAGCGAAGACCCCTCGGACCGAACACTGCAAACCGAACCGGACCTTCAGGGCTGAGCTTCCACCTTCGGTTCCTTCACCTACCTTCGGTCCCTCCTCCTCCCTTCTCTCGGTTCTCATCTCCTAAGGGCCGAACTCGCAGGTTCGCTTCCTTCTCCTAGTTTTTGACTACTTTCGCCTCCTAAGCCCGTTTTTGACGTTCTTGAAGGGATTTTTTCACCAACATCATATTTTTACCATTTTAAACTCCCAAAACTCATATTTTATTTATTTCTCAAGGATTTATTAATTTAAAATCATTATTTTATATTAAGAGGATATTTACCCACAAGTGGATCAAGTGTTCCCACTTGCTTTCCATGTGTCACCCTCTCACTTGCCACCTTATCCACATCACACAAACCAATGCACACATCACTTCAAACTCACAACTTGCTCCAGCAACTCCTCTATATAAAAAAATCTCTGGAGGATTTCTTGATTCACTTGATCATTCCACACTTTTACACCTTTCTTACCACACAAAGAAGGTTATTTTCTCTCAACCTCCAGCCACTTTTGGAAGTGTTCTTGAGCTATTACTTCACTTTTTGGTAAGTATTTCCTCTAAACTCAAGTGTTATTCCATGTTTTCATAACATCCTTGAATCATCTACACACATTCTAACGCCAAAGAATCATTCTTAGGATCATCCAAGCTTTTACGTGTTCATCAAGTGTTCTTGATACTCCTCGTCTTTGACCTTCCACTCTTCCAAGAATCACTAAAGGTTAGTTCATAACCCTACATTTTCTAGTTTTCTTTAGTTTTCATGGTGGGGAATACAAGTTAAAACACCAAAACACATGTGAAACTTAACTTGACAGCTTACAACAGAAAACTTGTGACCTGTTCACGAACTGTTTTACCCAACATAAACTTAATATTTTCCAAAACTGTTCAATAGGAAAATAGATCAGTTTTATACCTTTAAAATGACTACGTTCACATCTTCATACGATTTTTCTACAATTTTTGGTGATTTTTACAAATCTGCCTATCACTACAGCAACGAAATCGGACCAGGTTGTGAAAATGAACATTTTCACACTAGTTTGAGACCACCAAAAATTATAAGAGAACTTGTGAACATAGTAGACTATTTTTCCAAACTCTCTGAGTTTACAGATTTAGTTTTCGACTTACGATGATTTTTCTATAAATAATCTAAAACAGTGACAGTTAAGAGTTAAAATGTTAAAAACAAGTTTAAGAGTTATTCACACCTTGTAACATGTTGAGCAAGCTGTGTAAGATTTTATACTTAGCATTTTCAATGTCATTTTATTGAAATACAAAGTCATGCATATCAAGGTTCCATTTACAACATAAAACATTTTGATAAAACTATAATAGGTATAGTTTGGACACCTCAAACGGTAATACTATCGATTTATAAAGCGAGTATTTTATTACAAACTTCGTGAACATGTTAACGAATAAATTTGTGAGACATTCATCTTCGGGGTACTCCTTAGGACTACATAAAAGTCTTGTAGTTATAGCAAGAATGTCTTGTAGGGAGAGTGTGATAGTTGTATATAGATCTATATTGGGTTTGAGAACCCGCACCTGAGCTGCTTGCAACAGCTAGACCGGCAGGTCTGGGGTGACATGTGTCATAACATTTCGACACGTGAAGAACATCGAGTACGAGGTCCTCGAGTCAGAGTATGGTTATAACAACTCACAAGGGAAAAATTAACAAACACACCGTTCACGGGAATTTAATGATTTCACAAAATGGGTTTTATTTAAATATAAAACCATATATAAGTATGATGATTTACTTACATATACTAAGTCTTTGTTCAGTTAAGACTACACTAAACCTTTTAGAAAATATTGGATTTTCTAGAAACAAACTTATAACAAACTTTAAGGAACAACGTGCATTTTTCAGTCATAAATTGCTTATGAACTCACCAGCTTTAATGCTGATACTCTTTCAAAAACAACTTGTATTCATAGGAAATCAGTAATACAGGTAACCACAAGACTTTTGAAGGCAAGACGCTAAGGCATAGATTTCTTTTGAACTATTTTGAAATCATATGTAATTTATTTGGAAACATGTATTTTGCAACGATGTAACCTTTTAAATTATATTTATGATGGTTGTGTTTACTTTCTTCACTATGGTTATGATACTAAACATGACGTCCTCCGCCCCTGAATGTTTCCGCCATTCAGGTATGGGGGTGTGACAGAAACAGGCGAACTTTTCTAAAACATAACTTATAACTTACTACATTTCAACCACATTTTTCTACAACTTACATACATCACTAAAATATTATGAACTCACCAGCTTAATTGCTGATCAACTCTTTAAAATAACTTGTATTCTCAGGAAACTAGTAGACTAGTACTCGCTTTGGGAATTTAGAAGATGGAGCAGTATAGCTTCAAGTCTTGTTTTATTATTTGCTTATGTACTCTACGTTTTGTGAACACATATCTTGTAAACACTTTCTTTCTAATAAAATGGTTGTTCATTACTTGCTTACTATGATACATGTCTTGTGATACTAAAGATGATGTCCTCCACCGCAGAACGTTTCCGCCGTTCCGGTTTCGGGGTTTGACATTTACCTTTGAGACCAGTTTCAGCAGTCCTCAAAAGCCCTTGAAGTTTTCTAAGTGTGGCCTCCTCCTTGTTCACATGATAGGTCATCCGGAACATAACATGGAGGTAAGGAGTGTAGAATGGTATCTTTAGCCAGCTCCTCAGGGAAGTTCACATTCAACTTTAGCAATCGGTCCACAAACCATTGCATTTTCTGCAAGTGGCCCGTGATGGGTTCACCATCCTTCATCCTGGTTGTTATCATGGAAGAGATGATTTCATACCTATCTTGACGAGCACTATGATGGTATCTTTCCATCAGGTCCGGGTGCATCTCAAAAGGGTAGACGTCCTCAAAGGACTTTTGGAGTTCAACTGACATAGTGGAAAGCATGATACAAGCTACCTTGGTGGCATCCATCTCATGTGCCCTAAACTCAGCAATCTCCTCAGGAGTAGAAAAAGACTCATCAATTTCCTTTAGCTCCTTGTTGAGGACATATTCCTTGTCCTCATAGCAAGTTACCATCCTGATGTTCCAAATACAATCATTAAAGTTGGAACCATCGAAGATGACTCTCCTACAAAGGTTCATAAGAGAGAAGGAGTCACTCGGGTTTGAGCCAAAAGCAGTGTTGGAAGACATCTGAAAAGAAATAAAGACAAGTTTAGATAAGATAAAGAGTCCTTAAAAAAACACCCAAATGAAATATTAAGGCTAGGACTCAACACAATATTTTGCAAATTGGAAGAGGGATGATGTAATCTAACTTGCAAAATATTTGAAGGTAGGTAAATGACGATTTACCAATTTCCACAATGAAAAACGAAATATTTATTAAGTTTTAGTTAGATTGAAACTCCTAGATCCTTTGAGATTCATTGAACAATTCAATGGCATGTTTAAATCTCGATTATGCCCTTCAGGTTTGTGATCGTGATACCGAGGACCACAAATAAGGTGTGAATAACCATGCAAAATGTGCTTGGTACTCCTAACTTTATTACCCAATCAATATGTGGTTTAACCACACACGCTATGTAACAACATGATTTTTCAAACAAAATTTTCAATTTAAAACTCATAAACAAATCTTTCATCTTTAATTCTCAAAAACAACCAACAAGTTTTCAACACAATTACTCAAATCCAAGATCCACAATCATAGCTCAATGTTAAGAGTGTGTACAATCACACCGGTGCCTTCTCGCGATCATCGGAAGTACCTGAAACACATAACACATAACACGGTAAGCACGAACGCTTAGTGAGTTCCCTAAAATAAGACATACAACAATTCACCAATCAAGGCTATACTCTGTACGACCCTCTGGTCAATGTGTCTCAACGAGACCCTCCAGTCCCGTAGCTCGTTGGATCCTCTGGACTGGTCTAGCTCATTGGACCCTCCGGTCCAGTCTGGTTGAGGACCCTCAGGCTTCGTAAATCGTTGGACCCTCCGATCCGGTCAGAATAGCACATAGCATACATAATCACAAAACACATAATCTCAAGTAAACACGTATGACCTTCCGGTCAACACATAGATACCACCCTAGGTAATGTATAGTGAGAAGACTCACCTCGGGTAACTCGAATGATCTCGAACTCGAAACACTGATCTAGCCTCCGCCTAATCACATACAAAAAATATCTCTACTTAATAAAGGCTCTCAGAGGCTAGACTAATCCCTTCCTATGCTATCTTAGAAGGGTAAAAGACCAGATCCCTTTGTTAGGCATACTCGACCATTACGCTGTTATCAGGCTGTTTGAACCCTGCCCCCCCCCCCCCCCCCCCGCGCGTACTGGGATTTACGCTCAGCGTACGTCCCAGTTTCACTATTATCTCACTTTTGGTCTTAATTAGTTAAGACCTTGGCTCAAAATACATATCTGGACCCCCTACAGCCTCCTAATCCATAAAGTCGAAGACTTTACGCCTTTGCATGGCTGTAAAGGTCATCATCATCCAAAACACACCACTTCCTTCACTAAAGATCTCATATCTCATGCATGGTCACTCCTATCGTCCAAGATTGGATTTTTATGGATCTATAACACTTTATACACTTAATATGGACATATGAAGGTCTATGGAGCTCCTTTACTCATAAAGTATCCACCTTTGGGACAAAAACCCTAGAAATGGTCCATAACCCACAAATCAAAAATATTGAGAAAGCTCCAAGCTTTTTACCTCCAAATGATACTCTAACCTCAAAAAGTTCAGATCCAAAGCTTGCCCTCCAACTCTAGCTCCTTCAATGGCACCTCCTTCTCTTCAAAATCACATAAGAACACTTTCAAGCTCAACCAAACTCACACAACCTCTAGAACGAGGGTTAGGGCACACTTAGAGTTTTGCTCTCTGGAAATGGTGGCTAAAAGTGAGGCCATAATGTTCCTTATATAGGGCTCACCCCGATAATTAGGGTTTCAATCTGAACCTAGTACTCCCAGTGTACTGGGTAGTCTCCGCATCAAGAATACGCTCATGAGTACGCGCAGCGTACTCTTCCTTATGTCCAACATACTCAAAAGCCAAACATTTATATCAAGGACTAATTTTGACAACTTGACGAAAGAAAAGGATCAAAGAGATATACCTAAATTCTTGGGTGTTACAATTCACCCCCACTAGAATCAGACTTCTCCCTCAAAGTCTTGCTCCGAAAATAATTCGGGGTACTGCTCCCGCATCTCCAACTCTGGTTCCCAAGTCAAATTGGACCCTTTCTGATGTTGCCACTGGACCTGAACCAGGGCACTTCCTTGTTCCTCAAAACCTTCACTTTCTGATCTAGGATTGCGATCATCCTCTCGATGTAATTCAGGCTCGCATCCACCTGAATGTCCTCTAATGGCACTACTGCCGTCTCATCAGCCACACACTTCCGCAACTGGCACATGTGGAAGGTGCTATGGATCTGGCTCAACTCCTCAGGTAGCTCCAGTTGATATGCTACCTTGCCTACCCTAGCAATCACCTTGAAAGGTCCAATATATCGAGGCCCCAACTTACCTCGCTTCCTAAACCGTATCTCTTCTTTCCATGGGGAAACTTTCATAAGAACAAAGTCTCCGACCTGGAACTCATGCTCGGATCACCGTCTGTCCGTGTAACTCTTCTGACGACTCTGAGCCGTTAACAACCACTGTCTGACCTGCTGAATCTGCTTGGTCATCTTCAACACTATCTCAGTGCCACCCATAAGTCTCTGCCCCACCCCTCCCCAGAAGATGGGAGTACGACACCTCCTACCATAAATAAGCTCGAATAGAGGCATATCGATGCTCGAGTGATGGTTGTTATTATAGGAAAACTCAACAAAGGGTAGGTATGAGTCCCAACTCCCACCAAAATCCATAATGCATGCTCAGAGCATGTCCTCGAGCGTCTGTATAGTCCGCTCACTCTGTCCGTCTGTCTGCGGATGGTAGGCGGTACTAAAATGCAATCGTGTTCCCAACTCCTCGTGGAACTTCTTCCAGAATCTGCAAGTAAAACGCACATCCCAATCCGACACTATGGACGTTGGCACTGCATGCCAAGCTAACACGTCTCACACATAAATCTCTACCAGCTTCTCAGCAGAAGATCTCTCACTAATAGCAAGGAAGTGAGCACTCTTTGTCAACTGATCCACAATCACCTAGGTTGCGTCAACTCCACGCGCCGTTGTCGGTAATTTGGTGATAAAGTCCATCGAGATCTGCTCCCACTTCCACTAGGTAATCTCCAAAGCCTGCAATGGACCATGTGGATGTTGGTGCTCTGCCTTGACTCGGAGATAGGTCAAGCACCTATCTACTATCCACGTTGTATCCTCTTCATACAAGGGCACCAATAGTCTCTTTTCAGATCGAAATACATCTTAGTGGCCCCGGGATGGATCATAAATCTCGACCTATTCGCCACGTCCATCAGAGTGCTACGAGCTCCACCCGTATAAGGCACCCAAATCCGACCTCAAAAGGTCATAAGCCCCCGTCTATCCATCACAAACTCGGATACCTAGCCGATCACCTGCTCCTTCTTGCAGTTCTCCGGTCTCATGGCCTCCGCCTGGGACTCTCGAATGGTATCCAATACCGGATTCATCACTGTCATCCTCATGCATATATCCCGAATCGGGGCACTCTCCACCTTGCGGCTTAGGGTATCGGCTGCCACGTTAGCCTTGCCCAGGTGATACAGAATCTCACAGTCGTAATCTTTTACCACGTCCAACCATCTTCTCTGGCGCATATTCAGGTTAGGGTGATCCATCAAATACTTCAAGCTCTTATGGTCCGTGTAAATGGTACATCGAATCTCATAAAAGTAGCGGCGCTAGATCTTGAGGGTGAATACCACTGCCCCCAACTCTAAATCTTGGGTGGGATACTTTGTCTCGTGAGGCTTCAGCTGCCTCGATGCATATGCTATCACGTGCCTACTCTGCATATGCACTACACCTAACCCTGATTTAGATGCCTCACAGTAAACCACGAAGTCCTCCATTCCCTCAGGAAGAGCTAACACCGGAGCTTCGCACAATCTCTGGCGAAGAGTCTCAAATGAGGTCTGCTGATCGGGACCCCAAACAAAAGCAACACCCTTCCGGGTCAACTTGGAGAGAGGAACAACAATCTTGGAAAAATCTCTGATAAACCTCCGGTACTAGCCGACCAACCCCAGAAAACTCCTGATCTCGGTGGGGGATCTCGGCACCTCCCAACTCATAACCACCTCAATCTTGGCCGGGTCGACCAAAATCCCATTTTGGTTAACGAGGTGTCCCAAGAATTGGACCTCTTGTAACCAGAAATCACACTTGGAGAATTTGGCGTAAAGCCTCTCCGATCTCAATACTCCAAGAACCTCTCTCAAATGCTCCTAATGTTTCTCTTTAGATGTCGAATACACCAAAATATCGGCGATGAACACGATAACCGAACGATCCAACATAGGCCCGCATACCCGGTTCATGAGATCCATGAACACTGCTGGTGCATTGGTGAGCCCGAAAGGTATCACCACGAACTCATGATGCCCATATCAAGTTCTAAATGTTGTCTTCTAAATATCCTCCTCATGAACCCTCATCTGATGATAACCAAACCTCAAATCAATCTTGGAAAACCAAGATGCACCCTGCAACTGATCGAATAGATCGTCGATCCTCGGGAGTGGATAACGGTTCTTGACCGTCAGCTTGTTCAACTCCCGGTAATCAATGCACATCTGGTGTGAACCATCCTTTTTCTTGACAAAAAGGATCGGTGCTCCCCACAGCGAGCTACTCGGCCGAATAAACCCCTTTCCTAACAGCTCCTGAAGCTTCGAGAATGACTCCTGCATTTCTGGCGGCGCAAGGCGATAGGGTGCCTTGGCGATAGGTGCCGCCCCGGGAAGCAAATCAAGCGAAACTCCACCCGCCTCCTAGCAGGCACACCCGGTAACTCCTCGGGGAAAACGTCTGGAAACTCGATAACCACCGAAACCTCGGTGACAGTACTCGGTTCTCTCCATAACATCCCGCGTATCCGACACATACGCCAGAAAACCCATGCAACCCTGCTGCAAGCTCTGCCTCGCTCGATCAGCCAAACAAAATGCTGACCCAGATCGGGTACCCTCACCGAATACTATAAGTACTCCACCACTAGGGTTTCGGATGGTCATCAGCTGCCGCTCATAGTTGATCATGGCTACGAATCGGCTCAACCAGTCAATGCCCACGATGACTCGGAAATCCCCCATCGCGATAAGTACCAAATCAATCGGAAACTCGACTCCAAAAATCTCAAGCACACATCCCCGGATCACATCAGTAGCAAAAACAACATGCTCATCAGCTATAGAGACTCTCAAAGGTCAACTCAATGCCTCACGTCGGCTACTGATGTTACAACTAAATACTAGCCATATGAAGGATAGACTCGCACCCGAGTCAAACAACACCAAAGCAGGTATAGAACTCACAAAAAAAGTACCTAAACATATCACAAATAAGCACCGTATATAAACAAAAGAATAAGCAAAAGATCACATATCAGCCACAACATCGGCTGTTGTGCGGACCTCCTCTGTTGTCAACTAGAAGGCTCTGCCGCGAGCCTTCGGTGCCTCGGTAGCTCAAGTGGTAGGTGGCACAGATCCCTGAAGCAGCTGTGGGCACTTGGTTTTCCTATGGCCAGTCTGGTTGCAATTGAAGCAAACCAAAAATCCCTTGGGGCAATCCCTCGTGATATGCCCCTCCTTCCCACACTTGTAACACACACCTGCTCTGCACGCCCCATCATGGCTCTTGCCGCACTTCCCAAAAGTGCAACCCTTCTAACCTCCCGATTTCGAATCAGCGGGCTTTGCCCACTTGGCCGCCTACTGATATTGCCGGCTTCCTATTCCTCCTCTAAGACTCCGCCTCCTCCCTGGCCAGAGTCTCTATCTTAATCTCCTTCTTCCAAGCATTTTCCTGGAGCTCAGCAAATGTTCGGTATGTCGAGTTCGCCACGAACTCACGAATGTTTCTCCTCAGAATGCTCAGATATCGGCTCATACGTGCCTGCTCGGTAGACACGTGCTCAGGGCAAAACAACACCCTCTCATGAAACATCTGTGTGATCACAGTCACGGACTCAGTCCCCTGCTTGAGGGACAAGAACTCTTGTGCGAACCGTTCCCTCTCCATCGGGGGAACGTACTCGTCTCGAAACATAGCGGTGAACTTGTCCCAAGTCATTGCGGTAAGCTCTACAGTAGAAAATTCAGCTGTCACAAACTTCCACCAGTCCTTCGCTCCCAAGCGAAGCTGGTTCAACGCGAACCGTACCCTCAGATACTTCGGACAAGAACATGTGTAGAAGCATCCCTCAATGTCAGAGATCCATCTCATCACTGTTATCGGATCTTGAGTCCCATCAAACTCTAGTGGCCTTGTGTTGCTGAACTCCCAGTACAGCAATGAGTCACTCCCTGTGGCCTAGCAACGGCGACGGCTGCGGTGGCTGCAACAACAGCAACATCGGTAAGAGCAGAGTACTGCTCGTCAAATGTCTCAATCAGTGTGGTCTTGATAGACCCAAACATCTCCGGTATCTCAGCACGAATGGTTGTAACCACCTTATCATGAATCATCCTGCGAATCTCATCATGGCTAACACCATTGCTCTCTGGAGTGTGGCGCGTACCCACCATGATGTCTCTAAAACGCAACATAAAAGAAATCAAAGACTCGCTCGAGTATTCTCGCACTCCATCACACAACCCTACTTGTTCCTTAGTTCCCTGAGGATTTACTTGGACTGCTTACGGGTCTGGTGTTTCCAGTAGTACGGGCCCTATACTACCTTCCACACCATATTAGTATTCACCCCAAGTCCTCCTATTAGGATTCTAGATTGCAAGTACTCTATATCTCACTGAGTGCAGGCTACCACCCAGTAGACCTCTCATAAATTCCTCTCTGCTACCTACTCACACTCGAAGTAATTTACAATAGCAGTAACTCCTTGGCTAAGGCATCACAAATCAGGCCATTCTAGTCCTAAATATGAATACCTAGCCTACTCTAGCATGCATAATATATCTCATAATATCTCATAACGCATAATGTAAGGGTATTTTGGGAAATCACCGTTTGGGCATTGGATGATTATACACACTGCTCTTTTCCGCTCTTTTGGAATCTTTTACTCTTTTTAGAATAATTGTTTCTTTTTGAAAACTTTTCTCAAATCCTCAGTTTGTGTTTAGATATGCCCAAAGGTGTATCCAAATCCCTCAAACCAAGGCTCTGATACCAACTTGTAACGACATGATTTTTCAAACAAAATTTTCTATTTAAAACTCATAAACAAATATCTCATCATTAATTCTCAAAAACAACCAACAAGTTTTCAACACAATTATTCAAATCTAGGATCCACAATCATAGCTCAACATAAAGAGTGTGTGTACAATCACGCTGGTGCCTTCTCCTGATCCTCCGAAGTACCTGAAACACATAACACATAACACGGTAAGCACGAATGCTTAGTGAGTTCCCCAAAATAGCACATACAACAATTCGCCACTCGAGACTATACTCTATATGACCCTCTAGTTAATGTGTCTCAGCGGGACCCTCCAGTCCCGTAGCTCGTTGGATTCTCTGGTCTGGTCTAGCTCGTTGGACCCTCCGGTCCAGTCTGGTTGAGGACCCTCTGGCCTCGTAAATAGTTGGACCCTTCGGTCCGGTCAGAATAGCACATAGCATACTTAATCACAAAACACATAATCTCAAGCAAACACGTATGACCTTCCGGTCCACACATAGATACCACCCTAGGTAATGTATACTGAGAAGACTCACCTCAGGAAACTCGAATGATCTCGAACTCGAAACACTGATTTAGCCTCCGCCTAATCATATACAGAAAATAACTCTACTTAATAAAGGCTCTCAAAGGCTAGACTAATCCCTTCCTATGCTCTCTCAGAAGGGTAAAAGACCAGTCTACCCCTTCAATGGTCCAAAAGTCCATTTGTTGACTAAACCCTAAAAGTCAACAAAAGTCAACCCTAAGGAGCACGCGGCGCGTACCAGATCCCTACGCTGGGCGTACACGACCATTACGCTGATATCGGGCTGTTTGAACCCTACGCCCCACGTACTGGGATTTACGCTCTGCGTACGTCCCAGTTTCACTATTATCTCACTTATGGTCTTAATCAGTTAAGACATTGGCTCAAAACACAGATCTGGACCCCCTACAACCTCCTAATCCATAAAGTCGAATACTTTACGCCTTTACATGGTTGTAAATGTCATCATCATCCAAAACACACCACTTCCTTCACTAAAGAGCTCATATGTCATGCATGGCTCACTCCTAACGTCCAAGATTGGATTTTTATGGATCTATAACACTTTATACACTAAATATGGACAGATCAAGGTCTATGGAGCTCCTTTACTCATAAAGTCTCCACCTTTGGGACAAAAACCCTAGAAATGGTCCATAATGCACAAATCAAAAAGATTTAGAAAGCTCCAAGCTTTTTACCTCCAAATGATGCTCCAACTTAAGAAAGTTCAGATCCAAAGCTTGCCCTCCAACTCTAGCTCCTTTAATGGCACCTCCTTCTCTTCAAAAGCACACAAGAACACTTTCAAGCTCAACCACACTCACACAAGCTCTAGAATGTGGGTTAGGGCACCCTTAGGGTTTTGCTCTCTGGAAATGGTGGCTAAAAGTGAGGCCATAATGTTCCTTATATAGGGATCACCCCCACAATTAGGGTTTGAATCTAAACCGAGTACGCCCAACATACTGGGTAGTCTCCACGTCAAGAATACGCTCATGAGTACACGCAACATGCTCTCCCTTACGCACGGCGTACTCAAAAGGCAAACATTTAATTCAAGGACTAATTTTGACAACTTGAGGAAAGAAAAGGATCAAAGAGATATACCTGAATTCCTGGGTGTTACACGCTCCATTGATCTTATGATAAACATCGAGCCACCCTTTGCCACCCTTACTAGTCAAAGTTAATGTGCCGATTAACCATAGACGCTCCATCAACGACTTGGTAAGGTGCAAGTGCAATTTTCACGGATTAGCATCAATTTCACATTTTCCTAAAGTAAATAAGATTGAGAATTTAATTGTAACAACCCGAAATTTCCGTTTGTTTTAAACGCCGTAATTAAGCACGTCAAAAATTAGCCAAATTTATCCTAAAATATTTTTGGCCGGATTTAAGCCCGTTAGAATATTTTAAATAATATTCGTCAAGCGAACCAAAAATACGGAAGTAAAATTTAAAATTTGTTGTGTTTAACGGAAGTCGCGAAAAACCCCGTATGTGGTTGGTGTTGGGTGGACCCCCACATAGGCTATGAACTCAACCCTATATAAGGGTTGAGTGGGTTCCATTCCAACCTTTTCACACCTTAGGAGCCTTCTCTCTCTACAAATCGGGTTTTGGTCAAAAATCGTCCCTTCAAGCTCCAAATTGGTAAGTAATCGCTCCTAACTGATAGTTTAGCTTGTTTATCCTTCAAATATGTGTCTAAATCATCCAAAAGGACCAAGAACATGTGTTTACGGTCCAGGAACTATCCCAAAACCGCAAACACCCTTAAATGGGGTTTTGGAGCCCTAAAACCCTTCCAAACAACTTACGGAGCTTACTTATGACTTGGGGACTTGCACATACGAGCTTAGAACACCAAAACCTTGACTTTTGAGGAGTAAAAATGAGTTTACGGCCCAAGAACACTCTTGGACCGTAAACCCCTCTTCATGGGCCGTGAACACCTCTTAAGGTGTTAAATTTGCCCTTAAACACTTTCTATGGCTTGGAATGATGTCTAGAACCAACCATCATTACATTAGGGACCTTAAAATTGAAGGAAACCATGACTCTAGGAGTTTATGGCTGTAAACCCCCAAGGATTGGTCCATGGGCCGTAAACTCCCTTAAAGTAGTCAAATGGTGCCCTAACTTCCTTCTATGGCTTGTACATTGGACTAGAACCTTGCATGCATAGCCTAGAACCACCAAAGCACAAGTGAAATGGACAAACATGAGCTTACGACCATAAACTCATGTGTTTACGGCCGTAAAACCCCAAGGGAGTGGTCCAAGGACCGTAAACTCCATAAAGTGTCCATTTTGAGCCCAAATCACTTCCATAGCACTTGAATCAACTCTAGAACCCTTATTTGTCAAGCATGAAGCCTTAAAGCACCCAAATGCACCATTCACATGAGTCTACGGCCATAAACTCATGGGGGACATGGTTCCAAAACCGTAAACAACCCCAAACACTACCATTTGCAAAGATTTTCAAAGCTTGTTTTTGAAAAAGGACATCAAGTCGTCAATTATTATTTTTAAAGGTTTTCCAAAGGTTTTACCAAAGTTTTCTTCTACGCTTCTATTTCGTTAAATGCATGACTATATTTGTATAGTTATATAAATAATGTTTACAGGATTTAGGAAGGCTAGTTCGCCCTATTTCCTTTTCCTCGTTGGGATATGGTCTGGTGGGTATCGGATATCCGTCCGAAGGTCGTTTAAACATTAGTTATATATATATATATATATATATATATATATATATATATATATATATATATATATCATGTATACATGTATAGAGATAAAGGTTTCCATCGACTAGTTCATTTCCCTTGGGTAGCAAGGGCATCCTTCCATTCATCATTCATAGACCAGAAACATTAGTAACTATTATAGGAATAGTTTGGAGATTCTATCTACTCTTTCTAGTACGGAGAATTCCAAAGGAGTCAGTTCATTCGTGAGACTATATCATTATTCCAATAGTTATAATAGAATTCAAAATACAAGATGCATCTTCAGGACACAGATCTCCCCGTTGTCAAGTTGGTAACCAGAGTCTCCTAGAGGGAGAGCGGGCATTGTGTGTATAGATCTATACGGGAATGACACTCCCACACCCTGACTGCTAGCTACAGTCCCCGGCCTACCAAGCTAAGGGGTGACAAGTGTCACATTTATTCCAACGCTTGCAGGGCGTCAAGTACTCTATTGTCAATCAGTATGGTTACGAGTATCTTCATGTTTACCTTATAATTCATGGGCTTAAGGTAACATGGTATTTTGAAACAACCCACTTAGGATTACCGGATGTTTTAGAGTTTGCTAGCTGTGTCGTTCATTCGATACTATCTGGTGTCTGTATTTCCTTGTTTTAGATTTTACTAGTTGTGTCGTTCATTCGATACTGTCTGGAGTCTGTATATCCTTGCTTTAGACTTTGCTAGCTGCGTCGTTCATTCGACACTGTCTAGAGTCTGTATTTCCTTGTTTTTGACTTTGCTAGCTGTGTTGTTCATTCGATACTGTCTGGAGTCTGTGCTTCCTTTTGTTAGACTGAGCCACACATATCATTCATTTGATACTCTCCTGGAGTCTATGATTTCTTTTGCCTTAGTCAGCAGTGTTACTGCTGAGGCATATGTTTTTCCCCCTAGTATTTTTACTAGGGATATTCTCATATTTTCTTTAAATTCAATACCGTATTTTGGTAATGATAGTATTTCGGGGAAAATTACTCTTTAAAACATAGCTCTGTCGGGTCTTGGTAGAAGACTGCTTTTATTTAGAAAATATAGGATTTTTTGGAAAGGACGCTAATACACCGTAGATTATAAACTACTACCTTTCATAAAGTTATTTTGAATAAAAATGTGTATTTATACAAATGACACTAAATACTTATGGACTCACCAGCATTATAAAAATGCTGATACTCGCTTTCAAAATAACTTGTATTCTTAGGTTAGCAATAGACAGGTACATCCCAGAAGCTTTTGCAGAGACAGCCTAGTACCGAGCTGCATCTATGTTACGTTATGTAATTACTTTGATATTACTATGGCATGTAAACTATGTAAAATTATTACTATTGATGCAATGGTTGTTGTACTTTGATTACTATACTACATATGTTGTGATACTTGACATGACGTCATCCACCCCAGAACGTTTCCGTCGTTCCAGTTTTTGGGGTGTGACAGATTGGTACCAAAGCATTGTTTATAGTGAGCTCAGTATATAAATTCATAAAAGATATACAACCTATAAAGACATAGGGATAAAACACTCTGACCAAGAATTATACTTTAACATATAACCATATTTTACAAAAGTATATGAACACCCAGAATCTAAACACCCGAAAAAAGTATCACAAGAAGAACAAGAATAAAAGTCTTCGGATGTTGAGCATTACCGTCAAACCTGGGCAGTTATGTAATCGTAAACTGGAATAAATGTAACCTGATCAACTACATTTATTCGAGATACGATGAACGTGTGATTGGGAGTGATAGTGGTGTTGCAAAAGGTCTGAAACTTACGAAATAGGAATGCTAGAGCCAAACATAAAGTTTAAAAATACTATGGGAGTATTTTGGAATACTAAAAGACTCACATTAATCCCAGAATCATATTCAGGAGTTAAGAATCAAAAAAATAAATAAAATACCATAGGGGTATTTTAGGATCCGTAGATAACCTTGTGTGAAAAACTAAAAAGATCCTTATTGATATACCTATGGTTACAGAGGGTATACTTCCAAGGTTATATATAATAAGGATTCCATAGACTAAGAATGAGTGGTTTCGCTCTACTTCCTTTTCCTCGTTGGGATGTGGATATAGAGTAGTATCATATATTCGAAGGCCTATCAGATCTAAGTTATATATAATTTGTGTACCATATGTAATTGTAGCAGGACTCGATATGGATCACCCAGTGAAATGTTTTAATAATCTCTTATGATTCTTTAGACATTTCCATTCTCGCACGAACCCTGTAGAAAACCTTATCCACTTCAGTGTTCGATAGAAAAGTTGATTTAGACCCAGAAGAAGTTCATTGAGAAGATTTCCAGTTAGGAAATAAATAAACTAGGGCGAGACTATTGAAACCACCAAGTGTCTATACCTTTTAGGTACATCGGTGGGAAATTCGCCTGGAATTCCGAAATTTCCAGTCATCCATCATGAAGCGATGACACTCAGAGTCAGAATCGGAAGTAAGACGGAGTAGAAATTCGATATGTCTACACGAGAAGAGAACTCTAGGTATCTACCCGAAGAAAACCAACGCCGGTCCCAGTCAAGGATAAGAGGTGGACGGAGAGAGCCAATGCATGGAACCCAAGAAGTGTCTTTTCCTCGTTATGGTTGCGCTAATACACCCATAAAATAATACAATTTAGTGAGTTAGTGATTACACTACTCACACTATGTGTTAGGTAAATTGCCTCTTCCCGTCGCAAGTAATACGATTAGATCAGATTTCAAAACCTCGATTGAGGGTGTTTAGCCATAAGTTTTCATGAGCCCTTTTCTTCTGTGATCCTCATTCCGAACTTCCCTGAAATCTTTCCAAGCCGGAGAGTGAAACTTTCCAGCATAAAGATAACTTCGTAGGAATGACCCCCATCTTATGGCTTTCCGATACTCTTACTCCTACCTTGATACTCGGACTGCGTCATAGGGATGTAGGTCGACACTCAGATAACGAATATCCAAGGCGCGGAAAAATTTATGCCTATTATAGTAAGGATAGATACATCTAGAATTAAACATCGTCTCTCATCAGCTTGTGTTCCTTTCCATGTAAGAAAGCCATGCCTCCGAAGAAACGTAACCAATCCACTGGTAAGAAACTGACTCTCCTATTCAATGAAGCTACGTTCCAGGCTGTAGTCTCAGCAGCTGTAGCATCTGTCATGGCTCATCTGAATGCTAACAACGCCAATGTTAGCAGGAGCCTTATCGAGATCCCCGATCCTAGCAATGGACAATAGAAACCAACACCTGCGTACCCAGCCACCCAAGAACCTCAACCAACTCCATTGAAGAGAAAGTTCAAGAACGAGGAGGGAAGTACCTCAGCTCAAGGACCTTTCGAGGGGCAACGAGCTGAGACAGTCAATACCCCTGCCAACCCTTTCATCCCGGCACCTGGAAGACCATACCTAGGAAGCCTCCCCCACTGCAGCGAGTGTAGCTACCATCATCATGGTATCTGTCAAGAACTCTTGTGCACTAGGTGCAACAGGAAGGGACATACCCCTTGTATTTGCAGATCCCCGGTTGAGTCCATTACATCAACCACCAATGTGGGGGCCAGTCCAGTATGCCACCTATGTGGTAAAATTGGACTGTAACGACCCAATTTTAACGTCCAAAAATTTCGTTTTTAAAACATTTCTTTAGCAAACATTAATAATTAAAAACGTTGTTTGATCAAACCACATCACACCGTAATCATGTCTCAAAGCCAAATCATACAACCAATCGAAATATCGGAGTACAAATCCTAGAAAATCTAGTAAATGCGGAAACCAAAGTGTGTGCATGACGTGCTCCTACCGTGCCAGCTCCTTCCCCTTCGATGAAGAGGTACCTGAAACCAAAACTGTAAAATGTAAGCACAAAGCTTAGTGAGTTCCCCCACTGTACCACATACCACATAATCACATAACATACATAAATTATCAGGCATATCTGGGTGCCCGACCTACCCCTTCGTCCCTCTCGACCGGATACTGCCTAGTATATCTAGGTGCTGGCCTCCCCTTCGGCCCTCTCGACCGAATACTGCCTAACATATCTGGGTGCTGGCCTCCCCTTCGGTCCTCTCGACCAGATACTGCCTAGCATATCTGGGTGTTGGCCTCCCCTTCGGTCCTCTCGACCGGATACTGAGGAAACTATTTCTCCCCTCTACTACTACCACATAACATGTATCACAATATCAGAATCTATCTAACATGGCTGGCTATGACTACCCCTTCGGCCCTACCGACCGAATATCTTGGGGACTATCTCCCCCTACTGTCACTAGCACATAAATGCAACACAGGTAGTAGTAATCCCTTAGATGAATATCACAGAGACAATCATCTACATACAACTCCTACTGGTGGGCCGGCATTGTGGCCGTAGACCCACCGCTACTGGAAGGTAACTCACCTCAAAGTAGCTGCTGATCTGATCGGGAACTGATTGTCTATTGCTGCTGCTGTTGCTCCGGAAATCCTCCGGCTGCAATTCCCACAACATACTCAATCAAATACTGCTGACTGTCCTTTGGGTAAAATGACCATTTTTCCCCTGATCATGCCCTAAGTCAAAGTCAGGGTCAACTTTCAGTTGAACCGACTCGCCGAGTTGGCTTTCCAACTCGCCGAGTCCCTACCCAAACGATTGTCCTGAGTCCCGTTTCTACTCTTCGAGTTAGGCTATGACTCGACGAGTTCTTCTTCTAAACTGATATTCAAGTCCTTCATCCTACTCGCCGAGTTGTATGAACAACTCGCCGAGTTCATCTTCATCTGATGAACACTTATGCTAAGACTCGCCGAGTTGTATGAACAGCTCGCCGAGTCTGTTCTTGATCTAAGGAGATTGCCTTGAACTCGCCGAGTCGAGGCATTGACTCACCGAGTTCCTCCATAGATGAGTTCAGCTTCCAACTCACTGAGTCACACCCCGTGACTCACTGCACACTCGGCACTACAAAAAGGGGACAAACTTGGAGACTCGCGAGCAGACTCGCCGAGTCACATGAACGACTCGCCGAGTCGCTTCCATGCACCCACTAAATACACAAATTTGCTCGATTCCAGTCCATGCCATTCACAGATCTGGACTCCTAGAACACGGATCACACGTAAAGTTTCCGTGTAGATATTCACCCTTAAGGGTTTTAGGGTTCAAAATATACCCAAGAGGGTAGATCTAGGGTCTTCATGCAATGGGGGTCCATAAAGGCAACAGATCTGAGCTCCTGGAGCTCAACCATGCCTAGATCTAAGGGCCAATCAGCCTATTACGAAATAATTTGCACATACAAACTTGGGGATTGGCTCAAGAATGACTTAAATGACGTAATAAGCATAGAAACAGGGGGAAAACGGATTATACCTCAAAGGAACTGCTGAAGGAGTACAAAGATGCCTGGATTCCTTCGCTTCCTCTTGATCTACTTCCTCTTTTGCCTCAAACTCTCAATGAACAAGCTTAGAATGAGGGTTGGGAGCTCTGGGGGTGAATGGGGGCTGGCCTAGGGCGAATATGTTGTTTAAATAGGGTGCAAACCCTTGAAACTTAGGGTTTCATCCAACAGCGGTGACTCACCGAGTCCGGAATATGGACTCGTTAAGTTGCCAACTTAAACATGTCCCGGGTCCCGTCCTTACTCGGCGAGTCGGACCTATGACTCGCCGAGTCCAAGGCAAAAAGAAGGAGAATACTCAAATAAGATTTACGTACCAGGAACCAGGTGCTACAAATCTCTCACCCACTTATTTTAGACTTCGTCCTCGAAGTCTGCTGCTCGATCCTGAAACAGCTCGGGGTAATGCTCCATCATCTCATCCAGCGGCTCCCAAGTCCATTCCGAACCCTTACGGTGCTGCCATTGCACCTTCACTAGCTCCACTTTCTTGTTCCGCAAATCCTTCGACTTCCTGTCGAGGATTGCGACTGGGCGCTCAATGTAATTCAGGCTGTCATCAACCTGAATATCCTCTAACGGCACTACCGCTGAATCGTCCACTAGGCATTTCCGCAGCTGAGAAACATGGAAAGTGCTGTGGATCTGGCTAAGCTCGGCTGGTAGATCCAGCCTATACGCCACCTTGCCCACCCGGGCTACAACCCTGAACAGTCCGATGAATCTCGGGCGCAACTTGCCCCGCTTCCTGAATCGAATGACGTCTTTCCAAGGCGACACCTTCAGGAGAACCATATCCCCGACTTGGAACTCCAAGTCGGATCGACGCTTGTCGGCATAACTTTTTTGCCGACTCTGAGCAGTCTGAAGCCTGCTCCGGACCAGCTGGATCCTCTCGGTCGTCTTGAGCACCACTTCGGTGCTTCCCATGACTCTCTGGCCAACTTCACCCCAGCATATCGGGGTCCTGCACCTTCGTCCATACAACGGCTCAAATGGGGGCGGTCAATACTCGCGTGATAGCTATTGTTGTATGAGAACTCGGCCAGGGGAAGATAGGTATCCCAGCTACCACCGAAGTCTAGCACGCATGCCCGCAACATATCCTCCAGAGTTTGGATGTTCTGCTCTCTCTGGCCATCCGTCTACGGGTGAAAGGCGGTGCTAAAATGCAAACGAGTGCCCAACTCATCATGAAATCTCTTCCAAAATCTGGAAGTAAAACACACATCCCTGTCCGAGATCACCGATACCGGCACCCCGTGCCGCGCCACGATCTCCCTGATATAGATGTCGGCCAATTTCTCGGCCGATATGCTCTCCTGAATCGGAATAAAATGAGCACTCTTGGTCAATCGATCCACGATGACCCAGATCGAATCCACTCCACGCGCGGTCCTGGGAAGCTTCGTAATAAAATCCATCATGATATCTTCCCATTTCCACAGTGGAATATCCAACGGCTGCATCTTACCATGCGGTCTCTGATGTTCGGCCTTGACCTTCCTGCAGGTCAAGCACCGCTCAACGTACCAGCCACATCCCGCTTCATGCAGGGCCACCAATAATCTAGACGAAGATCCCTATACATCTTCGTCGCCCTGGAATGAACGGAGAATCGGGACTTGTGCGCCTCCTCCATCAAAATATGGCGCACGCCTCCGTGATACGGCACCCACACCCTACGGTGTAGTGTCAATAGTCCTCGGCTATCATAATCAAAGGAGGAAACCTGACGCACCACACGCTCGCTCTTCCGATGCTCCTCCTTGATAGCCTCCTGTTGAGCCTCCCGAATTCGCTCTAACATGGGAGTCACCACGGTCATCCTCATGCATACATCCCTGGTCGGCGCCGCCTTGCGGCTAAGCGCATCGGCCACTACATTGGCCTTCCCCAGGTGGTAGAGGATCTCGCAATCATAATCCTTCACCACGTCCAACCACCGACGCTGCCTCATGTTCAGATTCGGCTGATCCATGAGGTACCTCAAACTCTTGTGGTCCGTGTAAATGGTACATCGAACCCCGTAGAGGTAATGTCTCCAAATCTTGAGGGCAAAAACCACCGCTCACAACTACAAATCATGCGTCGGGTAGTTCGCCTCGTGAGGCTTGAGCTGCCTTGAGGCATAGGCAATGACATGCCCCCTCTGCATCAATATCGCGCCCAACCCTGAAATGGACGCATCACAATAAACCACAAAATCCTCTACGCCCTCTGGCAGGGCTAAGATCGGCGCCTCGCACAATCTCTGTCTCAGCGTCTCAAATGCAGCCTGCTACTCGGGTCCCCATCGAAAGACCACAGCTTTCTTCGTCAGCCGCGTCAGGGGTACGACTATCTTGGAGAAATCCTGAATAAATCTCTGATAGTAGCCCGCTAATCCCAGGAAACTCCAAATCTCAGATGGAGACTTCGGAACCGCCCATCTCATCACGGCCTCGACCTTGGCCGGATCGACTAGAATCTCGTTCTGGTTGACGAGGTGTCCAAGAAATTGCACCTCGCGCACCCAGAACTCACACTTTGAGAACTTGGCATACAAGCTCTCCCTCCTCAGGGCCTCCAACACCTCTCTCAGATGCTCCTGATGCTCCTCCTGAGTCTTGGAATAAACCAAGATGTCATCAACAAAGACTATCACAGACCGATCCAACATCGGTCTGCAAACGCGGTACATGAGGTCCATGAACGCGGCAGGAGCATTGGTGAGCCCAAACGGCATCACCACAAACTCATAATGGCCATAGCGCGTCCGAAACGCAGTCTTCTGCATATCCTCCTCCCTGACCCTCATCTGATGATAACCCGAACGCAAGTCAATCTTGGGGAACCAAGATGCTCCCTGAAGCTGGTCAAAGAGGTCATCAATCCTCGGGAGTAGGTAACGGTTCTTCACCGTTACCTTGTTCAGCTCCCGGTAATCTATACACATCCGATGTGACCCATCCTTCTTCTTCACAAATAGGATCGGGGCTCCCCAAGGGGAACTGCTCGGACGAATAAATCCCTTGTCTAGCAGCTCCTGCAGCTGCGTAGACAACTCCTGCATCTCAGGAGGAGCCAACCGATACGGTGCTTTGGCTATCGGAGCCGCACCAGAAATAAGGTCAATCCTGAACTCCACCTGTCGCTCCAGAGGTATCCCAGGTAGCTCCTCCGGGAAAACATCTACAAAATCTCGAACCACCGGAACCCCGCTCACTGTTGCCTTACCCGCCTCCTGGGTATCCATCACATACGCAACATATCCTGCGCATCCCTGCTGAAGATAGCGTCTAGCCCTCGCTGCTGAACATACAGTGGGTCCACACTGTGGCCTCTCACCATGAATCACTAACTCTCCCCCACTTGGGGTCCTGACCCGCACTAGCTGCTGCGCGCAATCTATCACCGCCCCATTAGGGCTCAACCAATCCATGCCAATAATCACCTTGTTCCCGCGCAACGGAATGGGAAACAAGTCAACCAAGTAATGCTCCTCAAACAAACGCAGAACGCAATATTGAAACACCATCAATTCTCGCACTGATCGATCATCAGCAATCTCTACCTCTAAAGGGCAATCTAAGTGCAAGAGAAACAAACGATCGGGATGCACCCGAATCGAACAATACCTGAACTGGGATGCCGTTCATATGGAACGATCCTAATGCATACATATACATATGGAGCACATATCAATATCATAACATCATAAAATAAAAATAGAGGGAAAGAATCACACCTGTCACCACATCGGGTGCGGCGCGTGCCTCCTCGGTAGTCAACTGGAATGCTCGGCTCCTCACCACCGAAGCCTCTGCCTTGCCCTGCCGGCCATTCGTGATCCGCAGGGTCGCTGGAGCTGGCACCTTCACTGGCGCTGAAACTGTCAACTGGGGGCAATTGGCCTTTTGTGGCCCCTCTGGATGCAGTGGAAACACAGCAACTCTGATGTCTGAATAACTGCTGTCGGAGTAGTGCAATCCCTGCTGATGTGCCCAGACTTGCCGCACTTGTAGCAGCCTGATGATCCCATCCTGCACGCCCCCTCGTGCGACTTGCTGCATTTCCTGCAACGTCCCCGTCCCTGTTGGCCTTTCGGCCCCACATCTGATCCCTTGGGCTTCTTTCCCGAAGCCCCTCATGTCTGACCCTCCTCTAACTTCCGTTTTCGGATATGCTCCAAATCTATCTCCCTCTCACTCGCCCTGGCAATCATGGAGTCCAGGGTGGGGCAAGCTGAAAAACTAACATGCTCCCGAATGTCAGCCCGCAACATATCGTGATAACGAGTCCTCCTCATATCCTCGTCACCAGCATACTGGGGCACCAACAAAGCCCTCTCCCGGAACTTGGCGGTGATCTCCGCAACAGTCTCCGTCATCCGTCTCATGTCCAGAAACTCCCTGGCCAGCTATTGAAGCTCGGCAGCCGGCACAAACTCTGCCTTGAACCTGGTCACAAAGTCCGACCAGGTCATAGCCTCGATAGCTGAGGCTCCCAACAAGTCACCCACTAACTCCCACCAATCCCTGGCTCGGTCCCGTAAACACCCTATTGCATACCTCACCTTCGACCCCTCGGGGCAGAAGCTAGTCAGCTGTGCAGACTCGATGTCTGCAATCCATCGTCTGGCGGCAATGGGGTCTTTCACCCCATGGAAATCCGGCGCACCACTGCCCCTGAAGTCCTTGAAGGACAGTGTGCGAGATCCCGACTGGCTAGATGCCATATCACTCCTGAATACCCGGAGGCGATCCTCCATCAACTACATGATCCCTTCCTTGATCGACCCAAAGAGGATGGGGGTCGACTCAAGGATGCCTCTGGTGATCTCTGACGTGATAAACTCTCGTAGTCCCTCATCTACCTGCTCGGAACCTGATCCCGAACCTGACCCCTCTCCTGAACCGCCATCTAGCGGCCTCGATCGAAGTACCACCATTCTGCAGTACATCACAACAATCATTAGAGATACTGATACTTCCTAAGGGATCACAACTACTTACAAGTTCCCTGGTCTTGTCTTGACCTTCCTTGGTTCGGGTACAGATCCTCTGCTTTCAGAAGTACGGGCCCATACTACCTTCCACATCTATCCGTACCTTCTTCAAGGACTGTCTCGACTCCACCAGATCCCTTTCACTAAGGCTGATCACTACTATACTCATCCCAGGCTCGCCTTAGGGAAATCTCCGACTCTACTCGATCCAGTCCTCAGATGCTGCAGGCCTCCTTGTAATGCCAATTAGCCATCACCCGAATACCATCACACGCGACGAGACTCAGATAATCCTTCGAGTACCCGACTCGTCCCTACAACGGTTGGACTCAAACAAAAGCTGCGCAGTAGGATCAAATCCGGTACTCTAAGATTATTCAACCCTGATCACATGTGACGTGATGTATTCGCCTAATGGCTAATTCCCATTATTCAGAGTCCCACATAGCACGAAGCAAGCAGCATTCAGACAAGGGAAACAACCTCAAGCAATTCTGCTCTCATAGAGAGAAACTGAACTAGCACACAGTGCTAACTCATACTATCAGGCACAACCCAAACAGGCTACCCTACTGCTGTCTACTCTATACTAGCATGCAATTCTCATACAGCTGGAACACATAAAGCAGGCACATAAGGCATCACTCCTAGATCCTTAGTCCTATTCTAGCATTCTGTTCTACAAAAGCTGATAAACATAACATAAACTTGTATGGGTACTTTGGGGAATACTTACTTGAGCTCGGCCGGTCACGCACATCACACACTTCGTTCTTTCTTAAACTCTTTTCTCAGTTTTTAGAAACATTTTCTTTTAGAAAATCTTTTAATCCCTCGATTTGAGTTCAGACACCCCCGAAGGTGAGTCCGAATCCCTCAAACCAGGTCTCTTATACCAACTTGTAACGACTCAATTTTAACGTCCAAAAATTTCGTTTTTAAAACATTTCTTTAGTAAACATTAATAATTAAAAACGTTGTTTGATCAAACCACATCACACTGTAATCATGTCTAAAAGCCAAATCATACAACCAATTGAAATATCCGAGTACAAATCCCAGAAAATCTAGTAAATGCGGAAACCAGAGTGTGTGCATGATGTGCCGCTACCGCGCCAGCTCCTTCCCCTTCGATGAAGAGGTACCTGAAACCAAAACTGTAAAACATAAGTACAAAGCTTAGTGAGTTCCCCCACTATACCACATACCACATAATCACATAACATACATAAATTGTCAGGCATATCTGGGTGCCCGACCTACCCCTTCGGTCCTCTCGACCGGATATTGCCTAGCATATCTGGGTGTTGGCCTCCCCTTCGGCCCTCTCGAACGGATACTACCTAACATATCTAGGTGTTGGCCTCCCCTTCGGTCCTCTCGACCGGATACTGCCTAGCATATCTGGGTGCTGGCCTCCCCTTCGGTCCTCTCGACCGGATACTGAGGAAACTATTTCTCCCCTCTACTACTACCACATAACATGTATCACAATATCAGAATCTATCTAACATAGCTGGGTATGACTACCCCTTTGGCCCTACTGATCGGATATCTTGGGGACTATCTCCCCCTACTGTCACTAGCACATAAATGCAACACAGGTAGTAGTAATCCCTTAGATGAATATCACAGAGACAATCATCTACATACAACTCCTACTGGTGGGCCGGCATTATGGTCGTAGACCCACCGCTACTGGAAGGTAACTCACCTCAAAGTAGCTGCTGATCTGATCAGGAACTGATTGTCTACTGCTGCTGTTGTTGCTTCGGAAATCCTCCGGCTGCAATTCCCACAACATACTCAATCAAATACTGCTGACTGTCCTTTGGGTAAAATGACCATTTTTCCCCTGATCATGCCCTAAGTCAAAATCAGGGTCAACTTTCAGTTGACCCGACTCGCCGAGTTGGCTTTCCAACTCTCCGAGTCCCTACCCAAACGATTGTCCTGAGTCCCATTTCTACTCTTCGAGTTAGGCTATGACTCGACGAGTTCTTCTTCTAAACTGATATTCAAGTCCTTCATCCTACTCGCCGAGTTGTATGAACAACTCGCCGAGTTCATCTTCATCCGATGAACACTTATGCTAAGACTTGCCGAGTTGTATGAACAGCTCCCCGAGTCTGTTCTTGATCTAAGGAGATTGCCTTGAACTCGCCGTGTCGGGGCATTGACTCGCCGAGTTCCTCCATAGATGAGTTCAGCTTCCAACTCACTGAGTCACACCCCATGACTCACTACACACTCGACACTACGAAAAGGGGACAAACTCGGAGACTCGCGAGCAGACTCGCCGAGTCACATGAACGACTCGCCGAGTCCTTGCCATGCACCCACTAAATACACAAATTTGCTCGATTCCAGTCCATGCCATTCACAGATCTGGACTCCTAGAACACGGATCACACATAAAGTTTCCGTGTAGATATTCACCCTTAAGGGTTTTAGGGTTCAAAATGTACCCAAGAGGGTAGATCTAGGGTCTTCATGCAATGGGGGTCCATAAAGGCAACAGATCTGAGCTCCTGGAGCTCAACCATGCCTAGATCTAAGGGCCAATCAGCTTATTACGAAATAATTTGCACATACACACTTGGGGATTGGTTCAAGAATGACTTAAATGAAGTAATAAGCATAGAAACAGGGGGAAAACGGATTATACCTCAAAGGAACTGCTGAAGGAGTACAAAGATGCCTGGATTCCTTCGCTTCCTCTTGATCTACTTCTCCTTTTGCCTTAAAACCTTCAAGAACACACAACAATTGCCTCAAACTCTCAATGAACAAGCTTAGAACGAGCGTTGGGAGCTCTGGGGGTGAATGGGGGCTGGCCTGGGGCGGATATGTTGTTTAAATAAGGTGCAAACCCCTGAAACTTAGGGTTTCATCCAACAGCGGTGACTCGCCGAGTCCGGAATATGGACTCGCCGAGTCACCAACTTAAACATGTCTCAGGTCCCGTCCTTACTCGGCGAGTCGGACCTATGACTCGCCGAGTCCAAGGCAAAAAGAAGGAGAATACTCAAATAAGATTTACATACCAGGAACTAGGTGCTACAGGGACACTTCAAGAGGGACTGCCCAACTGAAGGAAACGACAAGGGCACAGGAGGAGTTTAACTATAATGCCTAGGGAGAAGCATCAAGGAACCCGGTAGATTTTGGTACGTCTCACAATCTCAGATAACTAACCGAAAACATTAAAAGTCTAATTCTAAATGTAATTACTCTCCCGTTAAGGTGAAAGTCACAGCACTGTTATAATAATTTCATCAGGTAAAGCTATAATGGCTCGGTATATACGTTAAAGCCATGTATAATTAAGATGGATAGACCTCGAGTGAGTGATGCTGCCTCATTTCCTGTTCCTTGTTTGGTTGTGGATTTAGGGCAGAGTCGCTCAGTCAACAGTCCTTTCCACCTTAATTATACATGACTAGTGTATACTAAGAGATTATAGAGAGGCCTCGTGAGAATCCATACATGAAAAGTACATTATACCGAAACCTCAGGACCCTCTATAGTTTCGCGTCGACTCTATCGGTCCAAGTATCCGCGATAGTGATACCATGGATGAAACCCGAGACGCCAAGAAGTTGTGTGCCCATTCAGCACATGGCCCTATCGACCCTCATTCTATGTCATGTCGAGGTATACCAGCTTCGACGCCTCAATCAATCATGGTTCGACTTAGTGCAGTCATGTGTAAATTCCTAGTGCTGTGTAAAAAGAACTTTAACCGTAGCCATTTCGGCAGATAAAGGTTCTTCCAAACCTAATAATAAAACCTAATGCGATCCGTTAGTCGTCTCACTTACCTAAAACCTTCCGAAGAACCCAGGAGATGGGTACCGCGCACTGTTAACCAACCCCTTCTTAGACAGATAGAAACCGGAGTGAAAGACACTGCAGGTATTCCATAAGACGATAACCACCCAAAATCTACTCCGTAGATCCCTCAGAAAGAGCCTTAGCACCTCACAATCAGGTTCTTGAATCAAGAGGATATAACTCATGAAACTGACTACTATAATTAAGTATATGCATAAGGGTGGTATATGATTGAGATCAAAAAGATTTAAGATGTGTGCTTCCTCCCTACTCCCTGTTCCTCGTTGGGTTGTGGGTCTGGGATGGAGTCGTACAACTAAACATCCTGTCGACCTCAATTATATACGACCTACATACACCAAGTATTAGTGGTTAAGCCAAGTACGAGCTCTACCATGAACCCTAAAGTAGAAACCCTTCATCCTATTCTATAGAATAGGAACTAGAGTCAAGAGAACTATTGCGGGTTGAGCTACTAAAATGACCACAAATCCGAAATTTGTTGTCATCCCGGTTAAGCCAATATAGTAGCTAACATCCTCAGTTGGTAAAGAAATCTGAGTCGTAAGAGTCAAGGACATTGACTACGAACATCCATTCACGCTTAATCCCACAAATTAAGCATCTCAATAGATATCTCGGAAACCTGGAAGCTGCGATAAGTTAAACTCTGAGAAGAGTGGATGAGGAAATTAGAAGCTCTGAGTGACGGAACCCTATATGTCACACCCCCAAACCAGAATGGCGGAAACATTCGGGGGTGGATGACTTCACGTAGTATCACAACCATTGAATATTGTAAAGAAAGTAACACAACCATCACATATTTAATGAAAACGTATATTGTTGCGTTATACATATTAGCAAAAGAATATTACAATGAGATGATAAATGTTCAATAATGAAACATCCTTAGTGTTCCTTTCTCCAAAAGCTGGTGGTTACCTGTATTACTGATTCCCTGAGAAATACAAGTGGTTTCGAAAAAAAATGTCAACAATTAAGTTGGTGAGTTCATAAGTGTTTTGCATTGAAAAGTATGTCCTTTTTGATAGTAACTCGATGAACGAGGTTTTCAGAAAATCCAATATTTTCTATAGATGATTTAAAAAGTCTCACGTGTTGGAGTGCATTAGTGTTTTCCATGCTTGAATAATAGTGATAAAATTTGTATTAACAATAAAATGGAAGACTGAAATGCATATATGAATCTCGTAAATCAAACTTGTTTTTATACTTTTATGTGAGTTTTATAACCATGCTATTGACACTGATGGCCTGTAACAACGTTCTTCAGGCGTTGGAACTGTTATGACATTTGTCACCCCAGGCCTGCCGGCCTAGCTGTAGCTAACAGCTTAGGTGTGGGATTGTCAATCCCGTATAGATCTATACACAAGTATCACGCTCCCCCTACAAGGGATTATGGTATATAATACAGGACTTAATAATGCATACTCGAACGTACGTGAAGCTGTCTCACATTACTTGGTATAAACAGATTTACGATAATAAAGACTTTACTTCTTTTGAAAACATTTCACTTGTCGAGATGTATATGTAAAATGTATGAATCACTTGAATACTACACTCATTATAGTTTCTCAAAAGTATGTTCCCATTTGGTAATAACAACTTGGTGATATAATAGCCCTTTAAACATAAAGTTATTTTTGTATCAAAACTCCATAAGAACGATATTATAAAAATGATACTTTGATTTGTAATGTACTTGTATTTCCCCCCTAAAACGTGAAAAGAATTGAAAAGTAGGGGTATGAACTCACTCGTTAAGTTTGAAGAGAGAGGCTAGGGTTGAGCAAAACTTCGACCGCAGATGGTTGCGTCGTCGGGCTCTTCGGGGATCTCTGCAGCGTAAATCTTTCGTTGGGGCTCGAGTGCGGAAACCAAGGTAAGAAAATGGTCTCTGGAGCTGGGAGAATGGCTGAGAAATGGTGAAGGTGTGCCAAAACTCGAAGCTCATGTCATCTATTTATAGGGCTGGAAACCCTCGTACGCGGCGCGTACCTCCGAAGTACGCTGGGCGTACTCGGTTACGCAGGGCGTACTCGGTTACGCGGGGCGTAATAATGCGTCATGGCTTACGACTCGGGTCTAGCTAAGCGTAGCTTGGGCGGGCCGATGGGACTCGACTCTGGGTCTAGTACGCGGGGCGTACTCCCATATTACGCGGGGCGTAATCCTGGCTTCCGACTTCTAAATTCCGTAACTTTCGCGTACGAGCTCCGTTTTTCGCGTTCTTTATATCCACGC
Organism: Lactuca sativa; assembly: GCF_002870075.4. Taxonomy (NCBI): domain Eukaryota; kingdom Viridiplantae; phylum Streptophyta; class Magnoliopsida; order Asterales; family Asteraceae; genus Lactuca; species Lactuca sativa. The sequence goes on along the minus strand of NC_056629.2, from coordinate 107,798,375 downwards.
GTAATTGAGATTATGCTCTACAACTTTCATTTAGACTCCGTCGGCTAGTTTTGACTTCATTTTTAATGATATAATTTTAATAGGCCGGGCCTCCTAAAGTTCGTTAAAAATTCATAGGTTCTTTATTCGACGTCAGTTTTCGTTTGTCTTTTTATCGTTTTATTACTACTGAGGAGATCTTCAACTTCCGTTTAGGTGGCGATAGCTAAATAACACTCGATCTTCAATCCGAGTTTTTAGCCCTCTACTACTGTTACGAAACTTTGAAAATCCGTAACTTCTTCATACGAGGTCCAATTTGGGCGATCTTTTTATGTACGCTCACCTTTCAACGAGATCTACGAATTTGGTTTAGATACTTAAGGCTAAAATGCATTTTATTGAGATTCTACTTTTTACGTCAAATAATGTTTTAACGTCGTGTCGTAAATATACGAGTGGTTATAATTTCTTCAATATAACCCGGTCTTGAGCGTTCTTTATGTTTTTGGAAACCTTGGCATGATATCTAATATTTGATGCATCCCAACTTAGATACTTGAACACTTTATTTTCGAGGTTAATTTCGTTGTTTTTAGCTTTCGAGTGTTTACAATGCTTTTGGGAAATATAGGGTTGTCACATCATCCCCCTGTTAAGGGAATTTCGTCCCGAAATTTAATCTAAGATAGAGTTTACAGTTTTTGGAAAAAGATGCGGGTACTTTTGTTTCATCTGATCCTCGCGTTCCCAGGTGTATTCAGGTCCTCGCTTGGCGTTCCAGCGGACCTTTACAATGGGTATGCGGCTTTGTTTAGTCCTTTTGATTTCTCGATCCATGATCTCTACTGGTTCCTCCACAAATTGAAGGTTTTCATTTATTGTAATTTCGTCTAGAGGGACGACAAGGGTCTCGTCGGATAAGCACTTCTTCAGATTCGATACGTGAAAGGTAGGGTGTATGTTGTGGAGCTCCTAAGGTAGTCTAAGTTTGTAAGCCACTGGACCGATCCTGGCAAGGATCTCGAATGGTCCGATGTATCTAGGGTTCAGTTTCCCACGTTTTCCGAAGCGTATTAAACCTTTCCAAGGCGAGACTTTGAGTAGGACATGGTCTCCAACCTGGAATTCCAAGGGTTTTCGTCTCTTATCTGCGTAACTCTTTTGTCTATCCCTTGATGCTTTTAAGCGTTCTCGGATTTGAACAATCTTCTCCGTAGTTTCCCTTATGATTTCTGGTCCAGTGAGCGTGTTGTCAGTTGCTTGACCTTTTGCTAGTTGTGTGTCCCCCACTTCGGCCCAACACAAAGGTGACCTGCATTTGCGGCCATAGAGGGCTTCGAACGGGGCAGCTTTGATACTGGTGTGGTAGCTATTGTTGTACGAGAAATCGACCAAGGGTAGATGTGTGTCCCATGCTTTGCCAAAATCGATTACGCAAGCTCTCAGCATGTCTTCTAGGGTTTGTATAGTTCTCTCGCTCTGGCCGTCGGTTTGTGGGTGATAAGCGGTACTCATGTCTAGTCTTGTCCCCAAAGCTTTTTGTAGCGACTGCCAGAACCTTGAGGTGAGTCTACTATCTCGGTCCGAGATAATGGATATGGGCACACCATGCAGTCGTACAATTTCTCTGAGGTATGTCCTTGTTAACTTCTCCAATTTATCCGTCTCTTTGATCGGTAGGAAATTGATGAGATTTAAAATACAATAGCTTTTAATCTATAAAGATCGATTAGATCTTGAACAAGTGTGTGAATGTGAAACTGCAAAAACACAATGTAAATAACAAGGAAGAACGCAATATTAAGAACAAACAGCTTGAATCAAACGTGTCGAATGATTAAATAAAATCCTTAGAAGAGCTCGATTAAGAACATCAACTGTAAAGGATTAGAAGATTACAAGAGAGCAAATACGTAAACTCTGAAGCGCCAAAACAGAAATCTTGAATCTTAACCTAATATGCATGAAAGCGATAACTTATATACTATACATAAAAGGCTCTCGGTTGGACAGGCCCAAACCGGAGAATACAAGGCTAATCTACGAGCCCAAAAGACGCAATACAAAACAGAACTTCAGCCCAACAATCTCCCCCTTTGCGTCAATTTGGAGCGAGACCATCACTTCTTACTTGGGCCGGCGGCTGAAGCTGGTACCTTCTTCTTCACAGTACTGAACAGACACTTGGTTATTGAAAGGATGGTCTGTCTAAACCGGATGTACCAGTTGATCATATCTTCAAAATATTTGATGTCATCAGCCGAGTTGTCCTTACACCGCTTGATGATAGATAGGACATGTTCCAAGCAGGTAGTGGTGTAGAGGTGCTTGTCAGCTAACGCGAACAGACATTTCTGTCCTTCGGCTCTGGTGAACATCACAGAGTTTCGCCTCGAATCTATCTTGCCCATTTTCATCGTGTTTAGATCACTGGCCGATCCCACAGGCTTGACTTTCGGTTTCTTCTTAAACACTGTGGCAACCTCCTGATCCATTAGGGCCACCTCCATGATATAGCATGCCAGCATCCTTTTGACATGGTCCAAGATGGGACTATATTCAGCTTCGTTTGTCAGCAAGATGTTGTACAAGACTATCCAATCATGAGGGTTCAGATTGGGCAGATCCGCCAGAGAGATCATGTGAGTAGTTCTTGCAGATCCTCGGATAAGCTTGAACTTGACGTTTGTGAATCTCCCCACGGCAAACGGCTTCAACACCCGAACATTGACAATCTTCTGGGCGCTCCATGTAAGGTATTGAGGGCGAGCGGCCTCCAGATAAAAGTCAATGAGCTCCCTGTCAAGCTCATCATTCGGATGCGGGACTTCGTAAATGTTCGAGAAGGCGTGGAAGATGAACGCCTTTCGAGTCAGCGGCATATCAAATTGCGAATCGACCGAGTTGATGCAGTCGAATGATATCACCGGCTCGAGCCATAGTATGCTTGGAGTCTCTATGGCCTCTTTTATCAGTCGATCCCTGGTCCAGGCAGGGAAGAGCAGCTTTCGGCTCTCAAGGAGATCGTTGGCTTCTTTTTGTTTACGTTCGGCTTCTTCAGCTTCACGTGCCACACGATTGACATCGTCATGAGTATTGCGACTGTTCTTTCTCTTCAACATGTCCGCAATAGTCTCCTTGTCTTCATCTTCATCTTCATCTTCATCTCCTCCCTCTGCAATATTTTTGCCCTTGTCCTTCACACCCGAACCCGAGGCTTGACCAGTTGGGGTTGGTTCGGTTGTGTGAGTTGCTTTTGAGGAAGGAGGTGGTTTCGATCCAGTCTTCTCATCTCCCCCTTGTTTCGGAATGGACACGAAACTGGGTAGGCCTTCAATTTTACTCAAGAGAGCCATGGCCGGAGAGAGTTTCTCAGCGAGGGTACGCCTCACCGAGTGGTTCAGGATGGGGTCGTGTGCTTCAAGGATGTTGGATAAAGCGGCGTGGACATCCGAAACACACATCTTGATTATTTCCCTTTCGGATCGAAGAGCCTCCAATTGTTGTTCGGAGTTGGAAACTTGGGTGCTCTTGACCTTGAGGGCAGTGGTCTTACTCGCCAGGACGTCCATCAATTTATTTTCAGCCGCAAGATCCTCTTGTAGCTTTGCCAGGCGGGCTTCAATGGAGGCACGGAGTGCCGAGTTGTCGTCGCTAAGGTGTTGTCTGAGGGTAGCGAACGAGGATAACTCCGTCTTCACAAACTGGGCCAATTGATTAACAAGAGGTTCCAGTGTTGTTTTGTTGGCTTCGGCGCTTTCCTGCATGGACTGCAGCAGGATTGAAGCGTCATGGAATAGTTTATCGACTTTTTCGGTCGCTGCCTCACAAGCTCGGGTGGAGGCGTCTATAGCAGCAGTAGCAGAGGCCACTGAGTCATGTTGAGCCCTAGAGAAGGCATCAACTATCCTCTGAAGGGCAGCTTCAGATAAGGACGACTGCTGATTGGAAGAGGAGGCGAGAAGTTGATCAACCTTCTCGTTTAGCTCACGGAGATGCTTCTTGGTTACAGGAGCATCATCCTCCTCATCACTTTGAACCTGAAACGGACTATAGTAGACCGAATCAAAGTTCAGATTGTCACCACCGAGATATTGATCATCGCCATCGGAGGCGTCTTCTGGAGATTGAGGTGGTGGTGAAGCTGGGGGTGTTATAGGTTTGGTTGGTGCAGGTTGAGTGGGTGGGGGGTTAGTTTCGGGTGGTGGTTGTGTATGGGTTTCGGTTTGTGGAGGTTCGGTTACGGGAGGAGTTTCGGTTACAGGTGGTGTTTCGGTTGAGGTGGTGAATATGGGTGGAGGAATAGGGAATGAGGTTGGTGGTATAGTAGGGTTTATGGTGGGAATGGAAATAGGAATTGTGGGTGGAGGGGAAGGAACTGGGGATTGGTGAAGTTCCATTTCCGGGGTTGGGGAACGAGGAGGTGTGTTGCCTCTTTGTGGAGATTCGTCTCCTTGTGACTCCTCAGAGCCCGAACTCCCACCTTCGGATTCGCTGGAGGATGATGAAAGGACGAGCGTCCGTTTCGGTTGGGTCTTCCTCCTTTTTGGTTTTGGGGATGAAGCAGGCTTTGGTTGTTTGCGTTTCTTGGGAGTAGGTTTTGGGGCTTTGGATGGTTTCTTCCCCTTGTCTGCTTTCTTGCCCCTGGCCCCCGGTTTGTCGGCATCATGGATCGATCTCAACATGTCCGGAGTCAGTTCCCTCGGACCAGATGGCCCTAACTCCTTGATCGCCTTGATGAAGCTGCTTTCTGATGGCACACTCCCATACATCGACTCCGGGATAGAGCCAATGAAGGAGAATTTTGATGCAGCTGATACGATGATCTTCGTGGTGTGGAACGTACCAACCGAAGACATCGGTGCACCGTCAGCAGTTTGGACATCGAACTTGTCCATAGCCCATCTTGTGATCAAGATCCAGAACCGGGCTAGTGACACCTCGGAGTGTCGGGAAGTGGAAGAGAGGCTCTGAATCAGTTGTTGCCAAAGAACAAATCCGTAGTCCAGATTGATCCCGTTGTATACCCCATACATGATTGACAGAAACAGACAACTGGCCCCGTCCGATCCTGAGCTTCGTTCTGACAGTCCCTTGAAGAGAACTGTAAATAACCCATTCCATTGGGGCGGTAGGCATGATTTCTTGAATCTGGCGACGGAGGTGAGAACTTCCGTGTAGCCCATGTTGTAGAACATGCTGTAGAACATACCAACCGGAATTGTCTCCGGGTGAACACGCGATGGGTCAGCAGCAAACCCAAGCATAGAGCAGAAGCGGGGACGAGAAATCGACGTCTTGTGTTCCGCCACTTCGAAAAAGATCCTGTCAACAGCCTTGTCGTAATAAGCCGTTGCGTAGACCTGAGATAGGGCCACCATTGGCACCGTTTCAATCCGTGTCAGCGCCGGAGCAAGCTGGGAGTATTTCAGACACTCGATGATCGGCGACATGTAGGGATCATAGGCCAGTGGGTTCAGATCAATCACGAGGCATTGCTGAGGGCGGATTGGAAGAATCTGAGAAGTAGCATGGACGGATGAAGATTCAGCCATTGTTGCAGGTTGGAGAAGAAGATAACAGGGAGAGGGTTTGGAAGTATTTTTGCTTTGGAAATTATGGGGGCAGTAAAGAGGTAAAAGGTGGTCTGGCTGGGGTTTTATAGTAGGTGATAGGAGAGAGAAAGATCGATTCAAATCTCTTATGGAAATATGGAAGGGGTTTTTAGTGACTGATTGGTGACAGTTGGGACGTGCGATGATCACGTAGGAGAGAGAGTGTCAGATTCCTAGGATCACGCCGCCCAATAAGCGCCGGTTCAGAGAGAGGAACCGTTTCTATTTCCACACGCGCCATTAATGCCTGATGGAAGACGCTTCAATACTTGCACACGCGTCCAATAGTGTCAGAAAAAGCGCGGCCTCTTCAAATTCACGCGCCCGCTTTTTACCGTCGTTTGAATTCCTATCCTTTGAACTTCCGCCGTGTCAGCATCTTTTGTCTTTTCCCCGTTTTAACGGCTGTTTGGAATTAATGATCCACGTGGCTAATTTTTGACCACAACTTCATTTGTAACCATCCAGTAAATATCCAGCCTGTAAAATAATTAGTAACGGAATTTTTGAAAATTTTGGATTTTCGTGCAAAGAGTGTAAAAGAAAAAGAAATAAAGCAACTCTTTTTAGGATAATCTGTGATGTCCATAAGGACACGAAACTGATGATCCCGGGCACGAATCTCTTCCTTCAAGGTCAAGAAAGACCTCAAAGTGTTAGTGTGGAATCCCGTTGAATTACGATCAAACATTCATTAATAAATGTTGAAAGGCTTCTTTTAATAAGGCAAATTAAGGGTGGTTTCGCTTTGATTCATCAATTCAATTCTTGATATAAGAACGAATGTGAACAAAGTACTTGTGAGACCAGTGTAGTCTGTTGAACAAGTAGGTTTGGAGTTGTTTTTTAAGTGACATAGATAAGTATAAAATCTCAGATAAAAATTATAACTGGATCCCATGGGAAGAAATGTTATGGTGTGTAACAATTTCATTGGAACCACTCAAAAAGAAAAGAAATTGAGATTTCATGAAGGTACATTCGTCAATTCATTGGTGAAAGCTTGATCAAGTTGATTGGTCACCGTCAATTCTTTGGTGTTGAATTTTGGGTTTCACTCAGTTCGTAGTGGCACGAAATTAAGATCATAAACACAGAAGTTGTGTAACCATAAACCTCAGTGGTAGTTTCTGAGAGTCTCAAGGGTTACAGTGATGAAACGAATGTTATGGAGAATTGTAATGGAGATGGTGGAAGAAGACATAGTACCTCTGCTGCGAATATAAGGACCAAGCAGGAGACTCTCATCTCGTGTGAGAATAGAGTGAGGTAGCTCACGATTAGAATAAATAAGTTAGCCTTATTGGGAAGACAAGGTTTGTGTTTACCAGGTCATGAAGGCTATTATTCAAAATCTTATGAGTCTTGGGACACATACAGCAGCATGCTTCTAGGGACACTTAAGTAAGGCATGGTATATATTCCCATAAACAAATGAGCACACAAAGAAAAAGAAAATATTTTTGTAGTTTTTGAAATTTATATAAAAAAATAATAATAAAAAAAAATTATGGAAGAGTAAAAAAAAAAAAAACAATTAAAAAAAACTTTGAAAAAGATTGAAAAACCGAACCCGAGCGTTCGGTTGGTTTCGGTTGGAAAAAGTTGAAAAACCGAACCTGAACGTTCGGTTGGTTTCGGTTCTTGAAAATTTTGAAAAACCGAACCCGAACCTTCGGTTGGTTTCGGTTGTTGAACATTTTGAAAAACCGAACCCGAACCTTCTGTTGGTTTCGGTTCTTGAAAATTTTAAGAAACCAAGGAGTTTAGATATGCAAAAATAAAAAAACTTTGTACATAAAGAAAATAAAGTTTTGCACAAGAAATTTACAACACAGAAAAACTACCTTTGAAGTAATGAGCGAGTCGGATAGTTGAACCGAACCCGAACGTTCGGTTGGTTTCGCTTCTTACTGTTGAGATTGAGTGGTAGTGTGAGGAACTGATTCTGATTCCATCATACCGAGCCCTTGCAATATTTTATTGAATGATGCTTCAGGAAGAGCTTTGGTAAAGACATCAGCCAGTTGATCAGTGGTTCGTACGAAGTGAACTTCGACATTTCCATCTTCCACATGATCTTTAATGAAGTGATACCGTAGTGCTATGTGTTTGGTTTTGGAGTGTTGCACTGGGTTATGACAGATCCTAATTGCACTTTCAGAGTCACAATATAGAGGGATCTTCTTCATATTGAGTCCATAGTCTCGAAGTTGACTCTGGATCCAAATCACTTGTGATGTGCAGGATGCAGCGGCAATGTATTCCGCTTCAGCAGTAGACAGCGACACACATGTTTGTTTCTTGGATTGCCAACTGACCAACTTCCCATCAAGAAATTGACAGCCACCAGTTGTGCTTTTGCGGTCGAGTCCACATCCTCCAAGGTCGGCATCAGAATAGGCTTGAACGAAGAAGCCGGAGTTGGATGGATACCATAGACCCAAGGAGGCGGTTCGCTTGAGATAGCGTAGGATGTTCTTCACTGCCAGCATGTGAGGTTCGCGTGGGTTAGCCTGAAATCGAGCACAATAACATACAGAAAACATGATGTCAGGCCTGCTAGCAGTTAGATACATCAGTGAGCCTATCATTTGACGATAGAGCGTGATGTCGACGGCCGGTTTATCAAGTGAAGGGGTAAGTTTGGTGCCGAATGCCATAGGGACTTTGACTTTTGAGTCTCCCATCATGCCAAACTTTGCTAGGAGAGTCTTCGTGTAAGCTTCCTGATTGATAAAGATGCCTTCGGGTCCCTGTCTTATATTTAAACCAAGGAAAAAATTAATAGGACCCATTGAGCTCATTTCAAACTTAGTCTCCATCAACTTTCTGAATTCAGCTGTTAAGCTGGGATTCGTAGAGCCAAAGATGATGTCATCGACATAAATTTGAACTATCATAAGGTGGTTACCTTCCTTTTTGCGAAAGAAGGTGGGGTCAACCGAACCTTGTTTGAATTTGGACATCTTTAAAAATTTTGTAAGCGTTTCATACCAGGCCCTCGGAGCTTGTTTGAGGCCGTACACAGCTTTATCCAGAATGTAGCAATGATGTGGATACTTTTCGTTCACGAACCCAGGAGGTTGCTCCACATACACCGTTTCTTCAAGTTCTCCATTGAGAAATGCGCACTTGACGTCCATTTGGAATACCTCGAAGTTTTTGTGAGCAGCATAGGCCAGAAATATTCTAACCGATTCTAGCCTAGCTACTAGAGCGAACGTCTCTTCGTAATCTATCCCTTCCTCCTGACAGTATCCTTTGACAACCAGGCGAGCCTTGTTTCTTATGACATTACCTTCCATGTCCATTTTGTTTCTAAATACCCATTTGAGACCAACAACTGAGGCATCCGGAGGAGTTGGAATGAGGCGCCAGACTTTGTTCCTTTCAAACTCGTTTAGTTCGTCTTGCATCGCTTGAACCCAATCAGAGTGATCGAGGGCAGTGTTCACTGTCTTCGGTTCGACCTTTGATACAAATGAGTTAAACATACAAAACTCAACTTTTGAGAATAAGGATGTCTGTTTTGCCTTCAGTTGAGATCGGGTCAGAACCTTGTCAGATACATCACCAACTACTTGAGAGATAGGATGATCTCTGGTCCATTTTGTAAGAGGAGGGTAATTCGGATCAAAGGATGGATCTAGTTCAGCGTTGATCATCTCTTCAGGCTCAGATTGGCTATCGAAATCAAGCGTCATATCATCATGCTCCCCCTCAATTGATGAGTCTTGAGAAACATGAGTTTCAGGGGTGTCTTGTGGTGCTGGAGTTTCAGGCATCGAAGCACCTTCGTTTGGAGGGGCACCTTCGGTTGGAGAAGCACCTTCGGTTGATGAAGGACCTTCGGTTGAAGTAGTAGAGCTTGGCTCCCCCTGGACTTGTGAGCTAGGCTCCCCCTCGACAAGAGAATTTGGCTCCCCCTCGACTGAAGCATTGTTGGTTGGAGATTCATCAGTAGGCGATTCTCCTTCATGCATTCTTCTTGCAGCATCTTCGACAATCTTCTTCATATGATCTATTTTGTTGTCGGCTGCCCCTGCTTCTGAGAGAGAAGCTTTTTCCGGTTCATCAAAGAGATCCAGAAAATTTTTGTACATATTGGCGATTGAGATTGTGACTTGACCAGTTTGAGGGAAGATTTCCCTGGCGGTGTCATCTATGGCCTGTAGCTTCTTGACATAGCTATCGTCGAAGGTCACATAGTATGTTTCTTCAATCCTTCTTGATCGTTTGTTTAGGACCCTGTATGCCTTTGAAGTGAGTGAGTAACCCAGAAAGATTCCCTCGTCGGCTTTGACATCAAACTTGTTGCGGTGCTCTTTAGAGTTAAAGATGAAACACCTTGAGCCAAAAACGTGGAAAAATTTCACATTGGGCTTTCTGTTGTTCAGTATCTCATATGGTGTGAGCGTGAATCGCTTGTTGAGATAGGACCTGTTTTGTGTATAACAAGCAGCAGAAATAGCGTCAGCCCAAAAATAAAGAGGTAAGGAAGCGAAACTTAACATAGTTCGGGCAGCTTCACACAGAGATCGGTTTCGTCTTTCGACTATTCCATTCTGCTGTGGTGTGTAGGGAGCTGAGAAATTATGGCTAATTCCCTTTTCTGCAAGAAACGCTTCAAACTCCCTGTTCTTGAATTCGAGACCATTGTCGCTCCTGATGTTGCGAACGACCTTCTTGAGCTGGACTTCAATTTGCTTGATAAACACTTTCAGCTTTTGAGTCGCTTCAGATTTGAGCTTTAGAAAGAACACCCATGTAAATCGTGAAAAGTCATCAACGATAACAAGAATATACTTGCTACCACCGATGCTTTCTATAGATGAAGGACCACACAAATCGATATGAAGCAATTCGAGTGGTTCAACAACTTTTGTGTTGATTATAGATGGGTGACTTTGACGACTCTGCTTTCCCATTTCGCATGCAGCACACAAATGTTCTCTGTCGAACTTGAGCAATGGAAGACCCCTAACATGACCTCCAGTGACAAGTCGATTGATATCTTTGAAGTTGAGATGAGAGAGTCTTCTGTGCCACAACCAGCTTTCGTCGGATTGAGCTTTTGATAGCAGACAGATTGCTGGGTTCCCTTTGATGGGTTTCATGTTCAGCGGAAACATTTCACCCTTTCGCTCTGACTTCAGAATCACTTTCTTTGTTGTTTTCTCTATGATTTCAGAACCTTCATCATCGAATGAAACTTTGAGACCTGTACCTCCAACAAGCTGAGATACACTGATGAGGTTGTGTTGAAGTCCTTCCACATAAGCCACCTTTCTTATGGTAAAATCACCATTCGTTATCATCCCATATCCCTTTATGGTGCCGTAAGAGTTATTTCCAAACTTAACGTTGCCACCATTTGCAAGAGATCTGTATTCCCTGAGTTCCTCCTTCCTTCCTGTCATGTGACGCGAGCAGCCACTGTCAATGTACCATTCTTCGTCAAACTGCTCGTCACTTATAACCTGCAAAAATTAAGCAGATTTAGGAACCCAAAGTTTCTTGGGTCCATGTGAGGATTTCATGGGAACAGGAATAGTTAGAGAGATATCAACAAGATATGTTCTTTTAATCAAAGTTGTTTCATCTTTCTTTTTAATGGTGAAAACTTTTATTTTGTTAAGATTAGGTTGGTTTCCTTTGGGCTCAGGCTTGGATTCATCGACCTTTTGCTTTCCCTTCTGTTCAGCTGATGAATGAGATTTTTGAGGAAAAGTGGGATTAGCTTTAAAGCGAGATGAAGATGAGTGAGTAGGAGTAGAATGACGAGAAGAGTTAGATCGAGAGAATTTGGATGGGGATGGAGGTGTCTTTCTTACTGATGACTCTAGGTGACCCTTTAGCTTTTGATCGTTGGTGGGTTTAACCTTTAAGTCTTGTTCTCTTCTGACTTCAGAACCGAACCTCTGAGTTCGGTTGGAGTTGTTCTTGGAACCGAACCTTTGGTTTCGGTTGAAATCCTTTTCAGAACCGAACCTTTGCTTTCGGTTGGTATTTTCATGCGAACCGAACCTTGGCTTTCGGTTGGTATCTTCTTGCGAACCGAACCTTGACTTTCGGTTGTTGGAATCATCATGCTTTCCTACGGGATTATGTTCATACTTCAGATTCTTCTCCTTGTGTGAATAGTATGCATTCTGGGAGTGCCAGAATTGTTTCCTTTCAGAAAGGTTTTTCCTGTATCTTAGGTTCCTTTCTTTCTTTTTATTCCTCATCTGTTTAGGTTGATGATGAACGTTCGCTTTCGCTTTTGATGTCACCTTGGCTGGTTCCTTTTGATCTTTAGGAGTTTTTCTTTGAGCTGAGGGTGCAGAGGGAATGTTTGACGAAGACTCAGTTTGCCCTGAGGAAGTGGAAGGAGTATCTGATGAAGTTTCACTTCGAGCTGTTGGCGTTGAAGGAATGTCTTCTTTTGCCGAATGATCACCCTCTTGAGGAGTGTCTTTAGTACCACTTGTGCTTGGTTCACTGAAATTATCAGGCTTGTTCAAAGGTTCAGGTATGTATCTCCCTTTCTTCATCCAAGAGGTTCTTTCAGATAGGCCAACGGTTTCGTTTCCATTGTCAATAGGAGCTTCCCAGAAGAACTCATCACAGCCATCAGCATTGTCTTCGTTAACAATAGCCGTGAGTTCAGCTGTCTGATGTTCGGTTACTCCAGTCACTTTGTATACCTGATTCGGAGTGGTTCTGACCTTTTGATAGACAACAGCCTTTTCTACTAATTTCGGGGACTTTTGTTGGGACAATCTAGCGAATTCCACAGAATTTTCAGAAATAAGATTTTTGTGGTTTTCAGTTTCGCTTTTTACAAATTCTGAGCAGTCAACCGTATCCTCTACAGAAATTTCACTCATGTTTTCGTCCTCGTTAAGCTCAGATGCATTTTCAACATCAATTTTGTTTTCTGAGCTTACTTTGGCATTTAGAGAGTCAAACTTTTGTATGGTTTCGGTTCTCAGTTTAAGTCTATCATTTTCGTCCAGAAGATTTTTAAGCATGTCCTTATGGTCTTTGGATTTAATGAAGGACTCAATTTTGTCCAGTCCAATTTGATAAGATGGGTTGACATCATCAGACGAAATCACACTCTCACAATTGTAGGCTTCGGCATCGATTTCATCCTCCTTAAATTCAAGGAATGGTAAAATCATACGGTGGATCTTTTTGCCTATCTCACAGTCCAGGTGCAACTGAGTTATATTGGAATATAAACGTTTAGCTATTAAACAAAAAACATTTCGTTGTTTTAACAATTTCAAATTGTCTCTCTGCAAATAAATGTTTTCGTCTTTGACTTTAATTAATTCCGACTCTTTTAACTCAATCCACATACGCCGCTCCTCACTCTTCGACGCCACCCTGCTTAATTGATCAGTCAGGTTAGAATTGGTGACTCTAGTTTGAGTTAAGCAACTATCTAAATGAGAAATTCTTGTGTTAACGCTTTTTAGTTCTTTCTCATATGAGGATGATGGTACTTTAGATGAAATAAAAACAGATTGTACCTTCTTTATCAGTTCATCAAGCTCATTGAACTGTTGGCTGAGTGGTTTGGCTGTGAAGCACATGTCTTCCTGCACTTTCGGTCCATTGCTTCCTCCATCGGTGTTGTATCCCCTCATTTGAGATGCGCTTGACACCATGAAGCATTTTCCACCACTGCTTTCCTCCTTAGCCATGTAAGCCTTTCCATGAGTAGGCTTCCTCACTTCTTCGTCTTCTGAGTCAGTAGACCAAACTTCGGTGCTACCGAACTCATCGTTATTAACCGAACCCTGCACAATAAGAGCATTAATAGAAGGGTTAGCGGTAGACTTTTTCTTCCTCAATTCGTCCAACCTCTTCTGCAGTACGGCTTCCTCATCCTTTCCGTCATCCTTTTCATCCATCTTTTTAAGGACACAGTCCTTAGCATAGTGGTTCTTGCCACCACAGTAAAAACAGCTTACTCCAGAATCGCCATCTGCCTTCGGTTCCTTCTTGGATTCCTCAGCCTTCGGTTCACTGTTTGCCTTCTCAGAGCTATAACTCCCCTGCCAGTTTCGGTTTTTGTTGCTGGGGAACCTCTTCTTTATGAACCTCTTAGGATTGGATACCATCATGGCATAATCCTCAGTTGTGAGGTCATATTCTTCCAAGTTGAGCTCTTCATCCTCCATCACGGCTTTACTTTTAGATAGGAGGGCCAACGAACCAAGACTAGACACCACGTTCTTCTCTTGAACAACAATCTTCTCTTGGGACTTTAGAATACCCACCAGTTTCGCCAAAGAGTATGATTTAAACTGTTCATGGGCTTTGACTGTGGAAACTACTGCTCTCCATTCCGATCTCAGTCCGTTCAAGAAAGTAACCTTTTGTTCGATGAGCTTCCTTTCAATGTCGTGTTTGATCATCTTGCTGAGAAGATGATTGAAGCGATCAAACGTCTGGGTCACGGTTTCTTCGGCTCCTTGCCTGAATTCTCCAAACTCAGATAGAAGCAAGGTTTGGATGGAGTGTTCAAGATCTTCGTCTGTTGAATACAGTTCGCGAAGTCTATCCCACACTTCCTTCGCCGTAGTGCATGAACTGACTAGTCTGAATGTGTCGGACTGAAGGGCGAATCTGATCAACCTTAGTGCCTTAATGTTGCACTGGAATTTATCTTTCTCATCCTGTGCAAGATTCGTCACGTCCTTGAGCAAATCGTTGTATTCTTTTTGCGTCTTAATAACTCTGGATGTCGCTGAATGAGAAAATGGTCCATTGATAATGGCTTCCCATATGAGAAAACCATTGTCCTCCGATCCAATCACGTAATCTTCAAAATGATGTGCCCATACTTCATAGTCATGGGTGTATAAGATTGGAATCTTTGTCGTCGAACCAATGCTGTTGGAAATATTAATAGGGTTTGATTGCGTTGCGTCCATAATGATCGTAATAACCTGTTCAAAGATCAGACTTGTAATAAACCAGATTAGGGCAAAACAATAAATACTAAGATACGTCAATTAAGATGACGGCTCAATAAATATCGATGATTGCGGAAAACCCTAATGAAAATCTTTTTCACAGAAAAGAAGTGTATCGATTACACAGCCTCCTGCTCTGATACCAATTGATGAGATTTAAAATACAATAGCTTTTAATCTATAAAGATCGATTAGATCTTGAACAAGTGTGTGAATGTGAAACTGCAAAAACACAATGTAAATAACAAGGAAGAACGCAATATTAAGAACAAACAGCTTGAATCAAACGTGTCGAATGATTAAATAAAATCCTTAGAAGAGCTCGATTAAGAACATCAACTGTAAAGGATTAGAAGATTACAAGAGAGCAAATACGTAAACTCTGAAGCGCTAAAACAGAAATCTTGAATCTTAACCTAATATGCATGAAAGCGATAACTTATATACTATACATAAAAGGCTCTCGGTTGGACAGGCCCAAACCGGAGAATACAAAGCTAATCTACGAGCCCAAAAGACGCAATACAAAACAGAACTTCAGCCCAACAGAAATGTGCGGACTTAGTTAACCTGTCAACAATTACCCAAATGGTGTCGATTCCGGTTGTTGTCTTGGGTAATTATGTTATGAAATCCATGGTTATCCGCTCCCACTTCCATTCGGGTATTTCTGGTTGTTGTAATAAACCCGAGGGCTTCTGATATTCCACCTTGACTTTGGCACATGTCAGGCATTTGCTCACGTAGGTAGCAATTTCGGCTTTCATGTTTTGCCACCAGTACAACTTCTTGAGATCGAGATACATCTTATCGGAGCCGGGATGTATGGAGTATCGTGTTTTATGGGCTTCGTCCATAACGATTTCTCTAAATCCACCAAACTTTGGTATCCAAATTCGATCCATGAAATAACGAATTCCGTTGTTCTTGGTCTCAAGGTTCTTATCCATTCCCCTTAGGGCTTCTCCTGTCACATTTTCGGATTTCAAGGCTTCTATTTGGGCTTCCTTGATTTGCGTGAACAGGTGTGAATGGATTGTCATAGTTAGGGACTTCACTCGGCGACCTGAGTACTCCTTCCGACTGAGTGCATCAGCCACTACATTAGCCTTTCCAGGGTGATATCGAATTTCGCACTCGTAGTCACTTAGTAGTTCTACCCATCGTCTTTGTCTCATGTTGAGTTCCTTCTGATTGAGGATATGTTGGAGGCTTTTATGATCAGTGAAGATGGTACATTTTGTGCCGTAGAGATAGTGTCGCCATATCTTCAGAGCGAAGACGACTGCTCCTAGCTCAAGATCGTGCGTTGTGTAGTTCACTTCGTGCGTCTTTAGTTGCCTTGAGGCGTAGGCGATGACCTTCCCTCTTTGCATTAAGACACACCCAAGTCCTTGGTTTGATGCATCACAATAGACCACGAAGTCCTCCGTTCCCTCTGGCAAGGTTAAGATGGGTGCACTACATAAGGCTCGCTTTAGTGTCTGAAATGCGCTGTCTTGTTTTTCTCCCCAGTCGAAGGTCACATTTTTCTGGGTTAGGGTGGTAAGTGGCTTGGCAATCCTTGAAAAGTTCGGTATGAATCTTCGGTAATACCCGGCGAGTCCCAAAAATTGCCGAATTTCTGTAGGGGTTCTTGGAGTAGTCCAACTATCTATTGCCTTTATCTTGGAAGGGTCCACGTGTATTCCTTCCTTGCTTACAACATGTCCTAGGAAATCCACTTCCCGAATCCAAAATTCACATTTGGAAAATTTTGCGTAAAGTTTCTCTGCCCTTAATGTTTCCAGTACTTGGCGGAGATGTTGGATGTGTTCTTCCTGGTCTCTTGAATAGATGAGTATATCATCTATGAATACGATCACGAATTTATCCAGGAAGGGACGACATACTCGGTTCATTAAGTCCATGAACACTGCTGGAGCATTCGTCAATGCGAAGGGCATTACTACAAATTCGTAGTGACCATAACGTGTTCGGAAAGCCGTTTTGGGGATGTCTCCCTCCAGTACTCACAGTTGGTGATAACCAGATCTTAGATCGATCTTTGAGAAGTAGTTTGCTCCCTGTAGTTGGTCGAATAGATCGTCTATGCGCGGTAAGGGATATCGGTTCTTGATCGTGAGTTTGTTCAGTTCCCGATAATCGATGCACATGCGAAAGGATCCGTCCTTCTTTTTCACGAATAGGACTGGCGCTCCCCATGGTGAGAAGCTCGGTCTGATGAACCCCTTGCTCAGCGGTTCGTTTAATTGACTGGATAGTTCCTGCATCTCGGCTGGGGCTAAACGGTATGGTGACTTTGCTACAGGGGTAGCTCCGGGGATTAAGTCGATTCTGAACTCGACTTGACGTTCCGGTGGGATTGCTGGAAGATCTTCTGGGAAGATGTCTGGGAAATTGCAGACTTCCGGAATGTCTTTAATGTTTTTCGATTCTTGTTTCTTGTCTACTACGTGGGCTAGAAAGGCATGATATTCCTTACGAAGATATTTTTGTGCTTTAATACAAGAAATGATTTGCAAATTTGAACTAGGTTTGTCGCCGTAAATGACAAGAGTTTCGCCGTTTGGCAGATTTAGGCGAACGGCCCTTTCGTGACAAAGGATATCGGCATGGTGAAGGCTCAACCAGTCCATACCGATGATGACATCGAAACTTCTTATGGAAATGGGCATAAGATCGACTTGAAACAAGTGCTCGTTTAAATTTAGTGTGCACCCTACGTACAAATCGTTTGCGTGTTCTGTTTTACCGTTTGCCATTTCTACAGTGAATATTTTATTGAGTGGTTGGGGTTTTTGATTAAGTAGGTGTTTGAATTTATGACTCACAAAACTTCTCTCCGCACCGCAGTCAAAAAGTATGCATGCATAAGTGTTGTTGAGTAGAAATGTACCCGTAACCACCGTGGGGTCTGCTATTGCTTCATTCTGTCCTACTGCCAACACTCTCCCTACACCGCCAATATTCCTTTCCTTGGGACAATCCCTCCTGAAGTGTCCAGTCTCTTCGCACCCATAACACGCCCGGCTTACTCCAGTGCCAGAAACTTGAGTGATTGGTCGTGTCGGTGCTTTACAGAAACGGGTTGTGTGCCCTTTCCTGTCACAGTTCTTGCAGTGCATCTCGCGACAAATACCATGGTGATGGTAGTTGCACTTGCTGCACTTGGGCAGATTTCCTATATATGGTTTTGTTGGTGCAGAGGTAGCAGGAGTTGTGGTGGGGGTAGTAGCAGCATGAACCGCAACCATTTGCTTCTTTGAAGGTTCTTGCGAAGTTTGCCCCTTCCTTTTGTTCCAAAGTTTCTTCTTGTTGTTGTTGTTGGCATTGATTTCATTGTTGCTGTTCCCTTTGGTTGGTTCAACCATGATAGCCGTGGCTCCTTGACAGACACCATGATCAACAAGAGATTGCGCTAGTTCTTTGGCGCTGGCGAAAGTCAAGGGTCTGGAAGCTAGCACACTTCCTCGAAGTTGGGGTGATAGTCCCCAGATGTATCTCTCGACCTTTTGGCTCTCCAGGGTTAACATTCCTGGGCAAAGTGTTATTAAGTCACTGAACCTGTTGGTGTAACCTGCTATGTCCGAACCTACCATCGAGAGGTTCCACAGTTCCTGTTCAAGCTTCTGAATCTCGCCTCTTGGGCAGTATTCTCGAAGGAGCATTCTTTTCAGGTTTTCCCAACCCATGGAGTTTGCCACCACCAGGGTTAGTGTCTGGACGTGGCCGTTCCACCATGTCAGGGCGCGTTCAGAGAAAGTAAAAGCCGCGAACTTTACTTTGCTTTCTTCAGGACATGCACAGATTTTGAATACAGCTTATGTTTTCTCTATCCATTGAGATAGAGCCAATACTCCCCCAGTCCCGTAAAAGGGAATAGGTTTTCCGTTGGTGAAGTCTTTGTAAGTGCATACCCCTGAACGGCTTTGACCTTGGCCATTTGTAAAACTGTTTGTTCCTCCCCCCGATCCGTTGTTGCTCATTTGAGCCATTGCTGCAGTTACAGCAGCGGTTACAGCAGTCTGGAACATAACGGTGTCCATAATTGGAGGAGGTGGTGGAGGTGGTGTTGAAGTTGAGTTTCTTCGTGTTGATCTACGAGGAGGCATGTTCTGGTAGAGAAAAAAATAAGAATGAATACTATAAGTTTCTAATGTTTTGACAATCGTGTGTTAGTTGTATCTTGTAATTTGTTTTGACTTTAGTTTATGGTTTCAAGGTAGGCATAGAAATTTAAAACTCGTAATTTTTTTTTTGAGAGGTATATAATAAGAAATACTTCATATTCATTCATATAGGTCACACCTGAGGTGTGTTACATTACATATCTTGTTCGGGAAAATTTGACCCTCCTACAGGTCTCCGATTGCAGATACAAAAGGGAAATAAGGGAAAAACTTTTATCCGAAATCCTAATCTATAACAAAATTGTTGGGCATCGAACAAACTCTACCTACGGCGTTTGGAGCTAGATTCGGCATCCGACCGTTTGACTCCCATCAGTCGCCTCTCGAAATCTGCTTGTTGTTCCTTCATCTCTCTTATTTCTGCCAGAGCCGTTATCATTTGGTTTTGAAGTGTTCCCGTGTAGATTTGGGTATTCTCATGTAGTCCTTCCAAACGGCGGATGTCAGCGGCATTACCTTGGGTAGCAGCATTGATTTCGCGAACTCTGGCTGCTTGTTGGTCCGCCTGGTAGTTCTGGTTAGCTATAGCGTTCACGACGACAGGAAGTGCTCGATCAGCTGAGCCTCCCCCACTGACGTTGTAAAAATCCCGACACATGCCGAATGGAGGGCGTACACCTTGCTGGCGGCTCCAGTAGTAGAGGTGGCTTCCCCAGATGGGGATGGGTCCCGGTTGATATGGTCTGATTACGGGAGGATGAGGGATGGGAGGGTCGTACACTTCTGGCTCGGAGTCTGTTCTGCTAGAAACTTCCACGATCTCCTCGTCGACTTCGAATTCCTCTCCGACTTCGACTTCGAATTCTTCCTCGATAACCCCTTCGGGTTCTTCCTCGACCTCTTCTTCGATTTCCTCTGGGTCTTCTTCTATCCAACCGCCGTTGCCTTGGTTTGGGTAGTAGGGATCTCCTGGTAAATGGAATCCGGCCATTTGTCTGTACTAGGATAGATGTATGAGAACGTTATAAGAAAAGAAATTTCCATCTAGCGACTTATTATTTTTAACTATAATAATTTTTTTTATTTTACAACTATTTTTAATAATACTTCTATACTATTTCAACTTGGCGAAACTAAAATAATTTTGTATTTGGGTAAGTTTTCGGCTTGTTGTCCACTACAACCATCCCTCGACGTACGTTGGTCAAATCCAGGATAAATATAGTTGATCAGGCTATATTTATTCTCGATCTGATTACATACCCCGGGGCTCAATCGTAGTGTCGTAACTTGCCTTAATACTTTTTAGTAAACTTGTTATGATACGAGATTAATGCATGCTTGTAAAAATGTATATCTTTAAAAGAATGTATTTTGTTCATGAAAATGTTTCATCAGAGGGTTTTTGGTCCCCTTTGCATTTATAGTTTGTATATCGTATGTGATTCGATATACTTAGTTCACTATAAACAATGCTCTGATACCAATCTGTCACACCCAAAACCAGAATGGCGGAAACATTCGGGGGTGGATGACTTCACGTAGTATCACAACCATTGAATATTGTAAAGAAAGTAACACAACCATCACATATATAATGAAAACGTATATTGTTGCGTTATACATATTAGCAAAAGAATATTACAATGAGATGATAAATGTTCAATAATGAAACATCCTTAGTGTTCCTTTCTCCAAAAGCTGGTGGTTACCTGTATTACTGATTCCCTGAGAAATACAAGTGGTTTCGAAAAAAATGTCAACAATTAAGTTGGTGAGTTCATAAGTGTTTTGCATTGAAAAGTATGTCCTTTTTGATAGTAACTCGATGAACGAGGTTTTCAGAAAATCCAATATTTTCTATAGATGATTTAAAAAGTCTCCCGTGTTGGAGTGCATTAGTGTTTTCCATGCTTGAATAATAGTGATAAAATTTGTATTAACAATAAAATGGAAGACTGAAATGCATATATGAATCTCATAAATCAAACTTGTTTTTATACTTTTATGTGAGTTTTATAACCATGCTATTGACACTGATGGCCTGTAACAACGTTCTTCAGGCGTTGGAACTGTTATGACATTTGTCACCCCAGGCCTGCCGGCCTAGCTGTAGCTAACAGCTTAGGTGTGGGATTGTCAATCCCGTATAGATCTATACACAAGTATCACGCTCCCCTACAAGGGATTATGGTATATAATACAGGACTTAATAATGCATACTCGAACGTACGTGAAGCTGTCTCACATTACTTGGTATAAACAGATTTACGATAATAAAGACTTTACTTCTTTTGAAAACATTTCACTTGTCGAGATATATATGTAAAATGTATGAATCACTTGAATACTACACTCATTATAGTTTCTCAAAAGTATGTTCCCATTTGGTAATAACAACTTGGTGATATAATAGCCCTTTAAACATAAAGTTATTTTTGTATCAAAACTCTATAAGAACGATATTATAAAAATGATACTTTGATTTGTAATGTACTTGTATTCCCCCCCTAAAACGTGAAAAGAATTGAAAAGTAGGGGTATGAACTCACTCGTTAAGTTTGAAGAGAGAGGCTAGGGTTGAGCAGAACTTCGACCGCGGATGGTTGCGTCGTCGGGCTCTTCGGGAATCTCTGCAGCGTAAATCTTTCGTCGGGGCTCGAGTGCGGAAACCAAGGTAAGAAAATGGTCTCTGGAGCTGGGAGAATGGCTGAGAAATGGTGAAGGTGTGCCAAAACTCGAAGCTCATGCCATCTATTTATAAGGCTGGAAACCCTCGTACGCTGCGCGTACCTCCGAAGTACGCTGGGCGTACTCGGTTACGCGGGGCGTACTCGGTTACGCGGGGCGTAATAATGCGTCATGGCTTACGACTCGGGTCTAGCTAAGCGTAGCTTGGGCGGGCCGATGGGACTCGACTCTGGGTCTAGTACGCGGGGCGTACTCCCATATTACGCGGGGCGTAATCCTGGCTTCCGACTTCTAAATTCCGTAACTTTCGTGTACGAGCTCCGTTTTTCGCGTCCTTTATATCCGCGCGTAGGTGAGATTATGGTCTACAACTTTCATTTAGACTCCGTCGGCTAGTTTTGACTTCATTTTTAATGATATAATTTTAATAGGCCGGGCCTCCTAAAGTTCGTTAAAAATTCATAGGTTCTTTATTCGACGTCGGTTTTCATTTGTCTTTTTATCGTTTTATTACTACTGAGGAGATCTTCAACTTCCGTTTAGGTGGCGATAGCTAAATAACACTCGATCTTCAATCCGAGTTTTTAGCCCTCTACTACTGTTACGAAACTTTGAATATCCGTAACTTCTTCATACGAGGTCCAATTTGGGCGATCTTTTTATGTACGCTCACCTTTCAACGAGATCTACGACTTTGGTTTAGATACTTAAGGCTAAAATGCATTTTATTGAGATTCTACTTTTTACGTCAAATAATGTTTTAACGTCGTGTCGTAAATATACGAGTGGTTATAATTTCTTCAATATAACCCGGTTTTGAGCGTTCTTTATGTTTTTGGAAACCTTGGCATGATATCTAATATTTGATGCATCCCAACTTAGATACTTGAACACTTTATTTTCGAGGTTAATTTCGTTGTTTTTAGCTTTCGAGTGTTTACAATGCTTTTGGGAAATATAGGGTTGTCACACTATACTTCCTAGACTTAATCTATATCAAGGAAACTCAAAACCACCGGAAGAGTAGTTACAGAAGATGCTCACACTACTTAGGCACTTCGTCCACCCTGTTATTGACGAGTAGTGCCTAGGACAATCTGCCTCCTCACGTGGAAGAAGTCACCGTCGCTTTGTAGTCGATAGACTGCATTCTCCGAAGTGAATACCAGAATGCCAAGAACCACAGGATAACCTCCGCAGCCAAGAATACTTGAATAAAGTATGAAAGTAGGTGGCGTGAAGCCTTATAACCCTGATCCCGAAGAGATTATAGACTTGACACTAGTCTAGGTGTTAGTCGATGGGTTATACAAGAGCATGCGCTTTCTGCAACTGAAATAAACCGACGCCTTAGAGAATAAGGGCATGTCTTAGAGATTCATTGGACTACTAGGTGTTCCAAGAATACTAACTCACACAAAAATAGTAGAACCACCTCCCGAGATAGTCCAACATTTCAGAAAATCTCTAAGGACTGAGTTGGCCCTGAGCAGAGACTCCTATTCATGAAACAACAAAGCAAGTAAGAGCATGATTCTTTCCTGTTAGGAATCATATTGTGAAGGCGTCAACTAGACGATAATGAGAAGTTTAAAAACTTTCTAAGCAATCGTCTGGTCGAAACCCTATCTCACCGACCCTGAGAGTTTCCGTTAGAAACATCTCAAGAATCAGAAGTGCAGGTTCATTTGCACTAAGTTGAGATAGATGTCCTGCAGCGAATATATACCAGTAGACATCCAATTCATCCAATGATCCAGAAAACCCCTGAAGGCCAGTCAGCAGGAAACACGAATCCAAGGATCATCCGAGCCTTTTAAGAACCAACCCGAAGAACTACACCCCTGGTATGAGAGAACGTTTGGAACTTCAAAATGGCGATCACACCAGTGATGATCCCACCATAGAAGTACATTATGTTCTGAGAACTGAAAAGCTCTATCTTTCCGAGAGCTTAGGACCATCCAAGATTCTTTATAAGAATTGGTCCAACCCTTTTCAGACCACGACTACATTCGAAATCCCATAAATTCCACCGTAGTCTATTCGCTTGTCCAGCCTGGACAAAGTATTTGTCCGACGTGACTTACATAAACCCACTCTTCGTAATAGCAATTATTGGGAACCCTAACTTCGTAGAAAAACCTGTAGGAAACCGCGAATCAAGGAATCAAGGGAGCATAACGAATCCGCATCCCATTAAGTGAAGGTTCGTTGGCACGCAAATGCGAAGACCGGAGTTCACTTGGGAGCATGAGGACCAACCGAAAAGGAAATACCCTCATCACATACTCGATTGTTCATGACTATTTCCTTAACTAAACCCTAATTTCTGGACGAAAATCCCTCTAACGGGGGGGTGATGTAACAACCCGAAATTTCCGTTTGTTTTAAATGCCGTAATTAAGCACGTCAAAAATTAGCCAAATTTATCCCAAAATATTTTTGGCCGGATTTAAGCCCGTTAGAATATTTTAAATAATATTCGTCAAGCGAACCAAAAATAAGGAAGTATAATTTAAAATTTGTCGTGTTTAACGGAAGTCGCGAAAAAACCCCGTATGCGGTTGTTGTTGGGTGGACCCCCACCCAGGCTGTGAACTCAACCCTATATAAGGGTTGAGTGGGTTCCATTCCAACCTTTTCACACCTTAGGAGCCTTCTCTCTCTACTTTCTCTCTCTACAAATCGGGTTTTGGTAAAAAATCGTCCCTTCAAGCTCCAAATTGGTAAGTAATCCCTCCTAACTGATAGTTTAGCTTGTTTATCCTTCAAATATGTGTCTAAATCATCCAAAAGGACCAAGAACATGTGTTTACGGTCCAGGAACTATCCCAAAACCGCAAACACCCTTAAATGGGGTTTTGGAGCCCTAAAACCCTTCCAAACAACTTACGGAGCTTACTTATGACTTGGGGACTTGCACATACGAGCTTAGAACACCAAAACCTTGACTTTTGAGGAGTAAAAATGAGTTTACGGCCCAAGAACACTCTTGGACCGTAAACCCCTCTTCATGGGCCGTGAACACCTCTTAAGGTGTTAAATTTGCCCTTAAACACTTTCTATGGCTTGGAATGATGTCTAGAACCAACCATCATTGCATTAGGGACCTTAAACTTGAAGGAAACCATGACTCTAGAAGTTTACGTCCGTAAAACCCCCAAGGATTGGTCCATGGGCCATAAACTCCCTTAAAGTGGTCAAATGGTGCCCTAACTTCCTTCTATGGCTTGTACATTGGACTAGAACCTTGCATGCATAGCCTAGAACCACCAAAGCACAAGTGAAATGGACAAACATGAGTTTAAGACCGTAAACTCATGTGTTTACGGCCGTAAACTCCCAAGGGAGTGGTCCAACAACCGTAAACTCCATAAAGTGTCCATTTTGAGCCCTAAATCACTTCCATAGCCCTTGAATCAACTCTAGAACCCTTATTTGTCAAGCATGAAGCCTAAAAGCACCCAAATGCACCATTCCCATGAGTTTACGGCCGTAAACTCATGGGGGACATGGTTCCAAAACCGTAAACACCCCTAGACACTACCATTTGCGGAGTAAACTCCAAAGTGTGACTATACTCTCCTTATATGCAACCCTTAGTACTCCTAGCACTTGTATCAAAGTGTTTTCAAGTAGTTGGACGTCCAAACTTGCATAATTAATTGTTAAATGACTACTTGGATACTTAAATGTATCATTACATGTTAAATAGGATTCGGGTGTATGGTCCGGTCCTCACTTGACACTTAGCATCCTATACCGTCCATTCATCCGAATCGCCCACGACAGGTGAAGTCATACCCCTGAATTAACCTTTTAAATGTTTTTAACTGCTTTTATAGGGGGAATACAAGTTGAACTGTACAATTATTAGATAAATCACATGTGATTAATAACTGTATAGCAGAATAGATTTTTCATGTTAAACTGTTTATCCAGATTAAAGGTTTCCAAATCATGTTTTCAAATCTTATTAAAGTGTGAATATCCCTTTTTAGATCATCAAAGGTTATCCAAAGTTTTTCAAAGTTTGTTTACTTAAGAGACATCCGGTCGTAATTTCTTAGCAAAAGTTTTCTTCACTTAAACCGTTTTATACAAATCGTTTTTCAAAGTTGTTTACGAAAGGTTTTTCAAAGGATTCCCAAAGATTTTCAAAGCTTGTTTTACAAAAATAAAATCAAGTCGTAAATTCTTATTTTTAAAGGTTTTACCAAAGTTTTCTTCTATGCTTCTATTGCGTTAAATGCATGACTATATTTGTATAGTTATATAAATAATGTTTAAAGGACTTAGGAAGTCTAGCTCGCCCTATTTCCTTTTCCTCGTTGGGATGTGGTCTGGTGGGTATCGGATATCCATCCAAAGGTCGTTTAAACATTAGTTATATATCATGTATACATGTATAGACATAAAGGTTTCCATCGACTAGTTCATTTCCCTTGGGTAGCAAGGGCATCCTTCCATTCATCATTCATAGACCAGAAACATTAGTAACTATTATAGGAATAGTTAGGAGATTCTATCTACTCTTTCTAGTAAGGAGACTTCCAAAGGAGTCAGTTCATTCGTGAGTCTATATCATTATTCCAATACTTATAATACAAATCAAAATACGAGATGCATCTTCAGGACATTGTATGTATAGATCTATATGGGACTGACACTCCCACACCCTGACTGCTAGCTATAGTCCCTGGCCTACCAAGCCAAGGGGTGACAAATGTCACATTTATTCCGACGCTTGCACGACGTCAAGTACTCTATTATCAATCAGTATGGTTACGAGTATCTTCATGGCCTTAAGGTAACACGGTATTTTGAAACAACCCACTTAGGATTACCGGATGTTTTAGACTTTGGTAGTTGTGTCGTTCATTCGATACTGACTGGAGTCTGTATTTCCTTGTTTTAGACTTTACTAGTTGTGTCGTTCATTCGATACTGTCTGGAGTCTGTATTTCCTTGTTTTAGACTTTGCTAGCTGTGCCGTTCATTCGACACTGTCTGGATTGTTTTTGACTTTGCTAGCTGTGTCGTTTATTCGATACTGTCTGGAGTCTGTGCTTCCTTTTGTTAGACTGAGCCAGGCGTATCATTCATTTGATACTCTCCTGGAGTCTATGATTTCTTTTGCCTTAGTCAGCAGTGTTACTGCTAAGGCATATGTTATTTTCCCACTAGTATTTTTACTAGGGATATTCTCATATTTTCTTTAAAGTCAATACCATATTTTGGTAATGATAGTATTTCGGGGAAAATTACTCTTTAAAACAAAACTCTGTCGGGTCTTGGTAGAAGACTGCTTTTATTTAGAAAATATAGGATTTGTAGATTCTAAACTACTACCTTTCATAAAGTTATTTTGAATAAAAATGTGTATTTATATAAATGACACTAAATACTTATAGACTCACCAACATTATAAAAATGTTGATACTCGCTTTCAAAATAACTTGTATTCTTAGGTCAGCGATAGACAGGTACATCCTGGAAGCCTTTGCGGAGACTGCCTAGTACCGAGCTGCATCTATGTTACGTTCTGTAATTACTTTGATATTACTATGGCATGTAAACTATGCAAAATTATAACTATTAATGCAATGGTTGTTGTACTTTGATTACTATACTGCATATGTTGTGATACTTGACATGACATCATCCACCCCAGAACGTTTCCGTCGTTCCGGTTTTGGGGTGTGAATGTAATAAAAAAGGTTTAGTTACTTTATTATTATCATTATACTTTTAATGAGAATTATATTCATATCCTACCCGTTCGGCTAACGACCCTCCACCAGTCAAGGAAGCGGTGGGTGATAGTGGACACCCAATAAACTACCATTTTATAGGAAATAACCTTGTACCCCTCTTATAGACCGACTTCGTGAATGAGACCTACTAACGGTAAGACTGACTTGATCTTATATATATATATATATATATATATATATATATATATATATATATATATATATATATATGTATATATATATATATATATATATATATATGTGTGTGTATATATATATATATATATATATATATATATGTATGTATTTATTATTATTATTATTATTATTATTATTATTATTATTATTATTATTATTATACTATAAAGTATAAGGGTTGAATTTTAAACTCTTAAAATTCAAGGGTTTGGAATTAAAGTATTCTAAAGTGAGTTTACAAATTCCAAAACTTGAGGACAAGTTTTGAAACTATTCAAAACCTTTCATTTCTATAACTTATGAGTTTTAATGACTTTTTAAAGAAAAGACTACTGGAATTCCATAATTTGAGGACAAGTTATGAAGTCCATTAAAAGACATTTAGATCAACAATTAAACTAACAACAATTGTCAAATAATATGATCTACCAAAAACTCATAAGCATGGATAATTCAAATCAACAATTTTCAAGAATCTATAAACTAATATAAAGCTTGAAACTTTGACAATTATCTTTGAAATTGGATTAGCATGATCATTATCAAATCAAAAACAGGTTTATGAGTTCAAAAATAGTTTAGGGTAATGGTCCTAGTCAAATTCCAATTCCAGCCTTAAAACTCGACAATATGCACTCTGGAGCACCAACTGTGACAACCCGATATTTCAAGTCTCTGTAATGACCTAAAAAGTCAAGTATTGTAACTACTTTTGAGTTAATGAAATTAACTTTGAAAATAAAATGTCCAAAAAGTTTCTATTTTAATTACCCACTATGTTTGATGTCATTAAACCGTAATCGTACGTAAAAAGAACGCCCAAATCCGACTTCGTATATTGAAGTTATGATTTTTCCAAGTTCGGCTTAGCAACAGACAGCTAAAACCTCGAATCGGAGATCGAGCGACTTTTGGCCGGAATGACCTAAACGAGAATAGAAGGTCTCGATAATGGTATTTCAGCGGTAAAAAGTCTGGCAAAAACTGACGTCAGATAAAGAAGTTATGAATTTCTAACGAAATTTTCTTAAACGCGACATTTTAAAAATAAATAATAAAAATAAAGAACATCGAAAATGGAGTTCGTATGAAGAAGATATGAATTTTAGAAGTTTATTAATTAAATAAAATATAAATTTTATTATTAATCCTTGGTATTATCCGACGGGGAGTCAGCAAGCCTATCCGAGTTACGTGCCGCGTACAGGCGTACGCCCCACGTACTCAAGGGCAAGGCTTCGGATCGTCCACGTCTCGCCCTATGCGAGGCTATGCCCCGTCCCATCCGAGCTCCCAGGCAGTCGAGGATTCGGTCATGCGTGACGCACGCGTACGCCCAGCATACCCTCGTACGCCCCGCGTACCGAGGCGGTTCCCAGCCCCTACAAAAGGGATGTGAGGGTTCCGAAGAAAGGGCTCCATTTCTCTCCTTTCTCTTGCGTTCTTGCCTCGTTTTCTGTGCCTGTGCTAACTCGAAGCCCCGATCACTTTGCTCAAGTCCCGAAGGTCGTTTTTACTCCCGAGAATCCCGAGAAAAATCCGTTTCCCGAGAAGAAATTATGCCCAGTTTCCATCTGGATTTCTGCAAACTTTCAAGTGAGTTCATACACTTATAATCCACACTTTTAAATGTTTTATAAATACTTTTATATGCTTTTAAGGGGGGAATACAAGTAAAACACACGATTATTATCGTGTGTTATTTATAAAGTTTCATTATACACTTTTTATCAACGGAATCATATGTGATTTATAACAATTATAGGGAAACTTTCGTATGCAAAATATAACACAATAACATCATATTTTTGGAAAAGAAAAATGTGGTTATATATGTATATATATTCATATTAGTACTATATAACTTATAACTTTTTCATAGCAAGTGAACATTTTTACTAGGGATTACTATACAAACGAGACACACTTTTAGAAAACTATAATAGGTATAGTTTTACGAGAACATTACGAACTTTTACATACTAGAAACACTATTTCAAGAAGTTTACTTTCACATACAAGAACAAATGAATATTTTCATAGGTAAATCAGTTTTATACTAAATTTTGTGAGACATTAACTTCACGTACGTTTGAGTACGCATTTCAAGTCCTGTATTATATACCAGAATCCCTTGGAGGGGGATCATGGTGTTTGTGTATAGATCTATACGGGCTTGACAACCCGCGCCCTAACTGTTAGCTACAGTCCATCATTTGGGGTGACAAACGTCATAACATTCCAACGCCTGAAGAACGTTGTGTATAGGCAATTCTAGTCAATAACATAGTTATAAAACTCACATGGAGTATTGAAAACACATTGATTTACGGGGTTTTTCAGAAGTATTTGAAAATTTATATATACTTACATACATTTTTAGAAACAAACATCGGTCTTAAGAGAAGGCTACTTTTATACTAGTAGAAAATATAGGATTTTCTAGAAACAAACAAACAAGGACAAAACATTTCATTTCATACAAACATTGTCGTTTAATACTTATGAAACTCACCAGGTTAAATGCTGATCTACTCTTTCAAAACTACTTGTATGTCCTAGGGATTCAGTAATTACAGGTAACAAACAGCTTTTGAAGAAGGGACACTGCGGCGCTAGTTTAACTTCATATTTTGGCATCATATTGTAATTGGTTTTGAACATGTACCTTTTGACAAATGTAAACTTTCAATTATATATATGATGGTTGTATTGCTTTCTTTACTATGTATTCATTTGTTACTTTACCACATGAAGTCATCCGCCCCCGAACGTTTCCACCGTTCCAGTTTGGGGGTGTGACAGATTGGTATCAGAGCAATGTTTATAGTGAACTAAGTATATCGAACCACAGAAGACATACAAACTATAAATGCTTAAGGGACTAATACTCTCTGACAAAACATTTTTCTTTTGTTTTACGCTTAAGCAGCGTTACGTTTAACTTAAATTGTTAGTTCATTTAAGTACAAATACATGCATACAACAAATTATTTCCATGATTATTTACTATACAACAAGTATTTAGACAAGTTGGACACTACGATTAAGACTCGATATATGTAATCAGATTTGGGACAAATATAGCGTGATCAACTATATTTTCCCGAGATCGGACCAATGTATATCGAGGAATGCTCGTAGTGAGCAACAAGTCAAAACTTACCAAAAACATCATGAGGATCAAACACAAGAATTTAAATATTATAGGAGTATTTGCTACATAAACTAGTTTAACTTACATGTTTAGTCTTGCATGTTCCAACTTTATTCAATTCTTATAACCCTATTCTCGTACAGTCAAATGGCTGGATTCCACCACCCCAGCGACCCCTACTATCCCAACCAAGGTAACGGGGGATGGGTCGAAGATGATCCCGAGGAGGACGAGGAACCCATAGACGTGGATGATGACTCCGGTACCGACTTAGAGCCGGAAGTGATCAACCCACCACCCGTACAACCTCCCGTCTTCGTAAGGAACTTTCAAGGACCGACTCCCGTCTAGGGAAGTCACCTCCACCATTGGAGCCAACAACAAAACCTACGCCCTCCCTACGACATGTGTCGGGACTTTTACGATGTCCGCGGCGGAGGTTCGGCTGATCGAGCACTCCTAGTAATGGTGGGCAAACTAGCCAATCAGTCCTATCAATCCAGAGTTCAAGCTAGCCGGATTCGGGATGTCAACGTGGAAGTACAGGTTCACACTTCCAACATCCGTAGGCTGGACAGAATGAAAGACAATGCTCAACTCCAAACTGAGGCATTCCAAGCGCAAATGATTGCAGCCCTCGCCGAATTGAGGGAACAGCAAGCCGCCCTTGATAGGCGTCTAATGGAATCAAAGCAATCGGATGCGGAGTCAAGCTCCAAGCGCAACCTACGTCGCAAGTAGTGCTTGTCAAAATCTCAAATTTTGTTATAAGTTAGGACCTCGGCTAAAAGTCTTTAAATTTCTTAAACTTTGTAACCGGAGACCCTTATAGGGGTCAAATTTTTGTGATCGTTGTATCAACTATTATATTAATATAAGTGGCACTATTATTACTACGTTGAATATTTCGTTTAATCCTTGAAAATTCATCGAGAAACCAAATGCTTGCTTCATATTTTCAGTCATACAAATAACTTTCATTCTTCTATTTTAAGACTCATACTATCATCTGTTGTTGAACTATAAAAATTTAGTTCATGAGACACATACAATTTCTATGCCATGGAATTCTTACCTTTATTTTTTTCAACCTATAGTTGAAGGATGCCTCCGCATAGGAACCCGAGATGAAACAACGGTGGGGAAACACCTATACCACCACCACCTCCACCTCCTCAATTTGATGCTGCCATGTTCCAAGCAACAGTCATAGCAGCTGTGGCGGCTGCCATGTCACAAATCAATACCCCTATTTCAACAGGTTCGAGGATTGGCACGCCTCCTTCCAACCATCGCGAGAGTCATGGACAACCCCGCAAGTTCACCTATAAAGACTTTACAAATGCCAAACCCCGTATGTTTAATGGGACCGGTGGTGTGATGATATTAAGGCAGTGGATTGAAAGGACAGAGTCCGTCTTTGAAATCTGCTCCTGTCCCGAACACAACAAAGTTAAGTTTTCCACCTTCACACTTACTGACAGAGCTCTAACATGGTGGAATGGCCATGTTAAGGTACTTACTCTGATAGTGGCAAATTCCATAAGCTGGGAGAGCTTAAAAATCATGCTGATGAGAGAATACTGTCCACGAGGAGAGATTCAAAAACTCGAAAACGAACTCTGGACTCTTGAAATGGTTGGTACTGACATAGCAACTTATACCAACCGATTCTGTGATCTGGAAATCCTTTGCCCATATATGATTGCTCCCGAGAGCAAGAAAATAGAGAGGTATATCTGGGGACTGACGCCCCAAATACGGTCAAGCATGTTAGCTTCAAAACCTGACACCTTTGAAAGTGCTAAGGAACTGGCACAATCTCTTGTTGACTACGGAGGTCATCAGAACTCAACAGTTTCTGCACCAGAACCACAGAAGGGAAACAACAACAACAACAACAACAACAACAACAACAACAACAACAGGAAGAGAGTATGGAATAAAGGGAAGGGTGGGTCTTCCTAAGAATCTGCGAAGAAACAACTGGTTTCAATAAATGCTGCCACTGTACCTACTACCGTTCCTACAAATACCTACCCAACAAGGCCTTATGTAGGTAACCTTCCAAAGTGCACCAAATGCACTTACCACCATCATGGACCTTGTCAGGAAATGCAGTGCGCCAACTGAAACAGAAAGGGGCACACTGTCCGTTTCTGCAAGGATCCCACAAAGCCGATCACTCAAGTTCCCAATGCGGGTGTAGGCCAGACTTGCTACGGTTGTGGCGAGGCGGGCCACTACAAGAGGAACTGCCCAAAGGCAGCAGGCACCGGCGGTGTGGGATGAGTTTTGGCTATAGGCCACGATGAAGTTGTAGTTGATCCAACTGTAGTTGCTGGTACGTTCCTTCTCGATAATTCATATGCATGCATACTATTCGATAGTGGAGCGGAGAGAAGCTTCGTGAGTCAAAACTTTATTCACATACTTAAACGTACACCTAGCAAGTTAGAAAAATCATTCACTATAGAAATGGCAAACGGATTAACGGACAACACTAACTACATATACATGGGTTGTACATTAACTTTAGACGGTCATTCTTTCTCAATCAACCTCATGCCAATCCAAATTAAAAGTTTCGACGTCATAGTCGGCATGGATTGGTTAAGTCTTCTTCGCGCCGACATCATGTGCTTTGAGAAAGCAGTTCATCTTAATCTCCCTAACGACAAAGCATTAGTGATTTACGGCGACAAATCAGGTGCAAACCTTCGCATCATTTCGTGCATCCAAGCTCGAAAGTGTTTACGGAAGGATTGTCAAGCATTCCTTGCGCACATCGTCGATACAAGTCAGGAACTGAAGGACATCAAGAACATTCCAGAAGTACGCGACTTTCCCGATATCTTCCCAGAAGAACTACCGGGATTACCACCACAACGCCAAGTCGAGTTCAGAATCGACTTAGTTCCAGGGGCTACCCTAGTAGCGAAATCGCCTTATCGTCTGGCACCAACAGAGATGCAAGAACTTTCCAGTCAGCCTAACGAACTCCATCAAAAAGGATTCATTAGACCAAGTTTCTCACCTTGGGGAGCACCGGTCTTGTTCGTAAAGAAGAAAGACGGATCGTTTCGTATGTACATTGACTACAGAGAACTGAACAAACTTACTGTCAAAAATCGTTATCCTCTACCCCGCATTGACGACCTATTTGATCAACTTCAAGGAGCAAACTACTTCTCGAAGATAGACCTACGATCCGGATATCACCAATTACGAGTACTAGAGGAGGATATTCCCAAGACAGCTTTCCGAACCCGTTACGGACACTATGAGTTTGTAGTGATGTCGTTCAGATTAACCAACGCACCAACAGTATTCATAGACCTAATGAATAGGGTGTGTCGTCCTTACTTGGATCAGTTCGTCGCCGTCTTCATCGATGATATACTTATCTACTCCCGAAGTAAGGAAGAGCATAGTCAGCACCTACGAAAAGTCTTAGAAACATTGTGATCGGAGAAGCTCTATGCGAAGTTCTCTAAATGTGAATTTTGGATTCGAAGAGTCGAATTTTTGGGCCATGTTGTTAGCGAGACGGGGATACACGTGGACCCCTCCAAAATTAAGGTCATTGAGAACTGGTAGGCACCAAAGACACCTACTAAGATTCGTCAATTTCTAGGTCTCGCTGGCTACTACCGCAGGTTCATAAAGAACTTCTCTAGCATTGCGAAACCTCTTGCTGCATTAACCTAGAAAGGCGTGGCCTTTAACTGGGAAGCGAAACAAGAGAAGGCGTTCCAAACACTGAAACAGGCCTTGTGCACCGCACCGATACTATCCCTCCCCGAAGGGATAGAAGATTTTGTAGTGTATTGCGATGCATCAAACCAAGGACTTGGTTGTGTTCTTATGCAGAGAGGGAAGGTTATTGCTTATGCCTCCCGACAGCTTAAGACACACGAAGTGAACTATACGACACATGATCTTGAGTTAGGAGCAGTGGTATTTGCTCTAAAGATCTGGAGACACTACTTATACGGAACAAAGAGTACTATTTTCACCGATCACAAGAGCCTTCAACACATTTTTGATCAGAAGGAACTCAACATGCGACAACGACGATGGGTTGAGTTACTCAATGACTACGAATATGAAATTCGTTATCATCCTGGCAAGGCCAACGTGGTAGCTGACGCCCTCAGTAAAAAAGAATACACTGGTCGGAGAGTCAAATCTCTGACTATGACTATCCATTCCCACTTATCCACACAAATTAAGGAGGCACAAATGGAAGCTTTACAACCTGAAAATGTGGCGGGAGAATCCCTGAGAGGAATGGAAAAGAATCTAGAAATCAAGGTTGGTGGAGCATATTATCTCAAGGACCGAATCTGGACACCGAAACATGGTGGGTTCAGAGACGTAGTCATGACCGAAGCACACAACATGAGATATTCCGTTCACCTAGGTTCAGATAAAATGTATCTGGATCTTAAGAAACTGTACTGGTGGCCTAACATGAAAGCAGAAATTGCTACCTTCGTAAGTAAATTCCATACTTGCGCTAAGGTTAAGGTTGAGTATCAGAAACCGTCAGGATTACTACAACAACCGGAGATACCAGAATGGAAATAGGAACGGATTACTATGGACTTCATAACCAAGTTGCTCAAGACGACGGGTGGACTCGATACCATATGGGTCATCGTCGACAGATTGACCAAATCCGTGCATTTCCTACCAATCAAGGAGACTGGCAAAATTGAAAAGCTTACAAGAACTTACATAAGGGAAATAGTGCGACTGCATGGTGTTCCGATATCCATTATCTCCGATAGAGATAGTAGATTCACTTCAAGATTCTGACAGTCACTACAAAGTTCCCTGGGGACTAGGCTAGACATGAGTACAGCCTACCACCCACAAACAGACGGGCAAAGTGAGAGAACGATACAAACTTTGGAAGATATGCTGAGAGCCTGTGTGATTGACTTTGGAAAAGCAATGGATATCCATTTACCCCTTGTCGAATTTTCATACAACAATAGTTATCATACAAGCATAAAGGTTGCTCCGTTTGAAGCCCTTTATGGTCGAAAGTGCAGGTCCCCTCTGTGCTGGACTGAAGTTGGCGACACCCAGTTAGCTAAAGGACGAGTTCCTGAAAGCACTCTCACCGGTTTGGAAATCATACGAGAAACAACAAAGAGGATCGTTCAAATTCGTGAACGATTGAAAGCATCTAGAGACCGAAAGAAAAGCTACGCTGACCAAAGGAGGAAACCTTTGGAATTCCAGGTAGAAGACCACATTTTATTGAAGGTCTCACCATGGAAAGGTTTAATACGCTTTGGAAAGCGTGGGAAACTAAATCCAAGATACATAGGGCCTTTCGAGATTCTTGCCAGAGTCGGCCCTATGGCTTACAAAATTAACCTACCGCGTGAACTTAGTAACATACATCCAACCTTCCATGTTAGCACAGCTGCCTTATGGTAGCACAGCTGCCCACCATGTCTTCCAAGTAGTTAAGCAGCTCACCCTTTCCTATCAATGTACCTTTCATTGATTAAGGTGCTTTGCCTTTTATGCGTTCAAAATGAGAACTCATAGAACTCTCATGCATAATTAACTCGATTGGATCGGCACAGAACCAAAATAATGTCATCACGATAGGTTGTAAACCTCAACTCGTGTGCTAGTGATGATCGATGAGGTTTATTTGATTTGTTCTTGAAACCTTTCAAGACCATTAAGACTCCCACTTACTCCTTGACATATAGGATTCTCTTGTCAATAACCATTTCTTGACAAACAAATATTCAAGAGTTAGTGTAGCTTTTATCAAAACACTTCATAAATTGGTCCTAGTTGGTCTTTGTCTTATCCAAGACATCACAACTTACCACATTTAATGAATGTTATAAACCTTCTTAAATTTATCACTCAATGTCACAATCTTAACTCTAAGACTTGTTTTGGAACGCAGTATGATTGACTTCTTGATTTAACCATTTCTTCAATTCTTGATTCCTCTTCTTAAACATACAATTGTACTAAGACTCATTTAGAGGATCAATTGAGATATGGTTCTTAATCATTAAGACCTATCATAAAGCATAAAAGATACTCTCCCATCTTCTTAGAATGGAGAAACTTTTATCTTTCTGCCTACTTGATTCTTCTTATTCGTTCTGCTATTGATCTAAACCCTTTAATCAATTCAGAATTACACTTAATCTTGTAAGTATAATCATATTTACTAAACCTTTAGTAAATCATGACGAATATCTTTGTTACTCTTATGGTGGACTTGATTAACACGCAACTTTGTGTATTTGATCTCCAAGTCCTTCACTTGACACTTTGTCAATGAATTAGTCTAATTTCCAAATATGAAATTTCTCATTCATCGTGCAACCAAGTTGCATGACTCCAAGTTTCTGTCCAATAGAAACTTGGGCGATGAGAAACTCTCCCTATTTGGAAAATTCTCGACTTTCCATAAATAACATAATAAGAACTAAATCCATTATAGAAACATCAATTTTCCATACACGCCATTGCAAGGATAAATAAATAAAATTTAAAATCAAAATTTATTTTATTGCGGAAAAATTTGTCCTTACAATGCAACTCATTGAAAAACTTATGCTAATTCTAACTCTAAGTAGTAGCTCAAGAATCTAATCTTCGAGAAATGCGATCGAAATCCATTCCTTCACGGTTAGATTCTGCTCACTTCTTCCCTTAAGCTTCTTTTCTTTTCTTCGATCCTACAAAACATCAATTGTAATCTTATCACATTATGTATTAAGAATCTAGAATAGAAGCTTAAAAGAGTTAGTTGATGGATTTTACCTATATTAGAGCCATACGTTTCGACTCTCCCATCTCTTAGATCTCTTAGGTAAATGGGGCAGCCTCGTCCTCCAATGCCCTTTCTCTTGGCAATAAAAGCAAATTGACTCTTTTGGAACATGATAGGAACTACTTCAGACATTGCCTTTCTCTTATGATCAAACTTTTCGATCATAGCATGTCTTTCGTTGCCATTGTCTATATCCATAGAGGTCTTGAAGGCAGGTTCACCAATCAACTTTGCTTTTCTATTGCGCCAAACCATTGCTGATTCAGCATCAATAAGCATATAGGTGAGATCTATAAGGGTCACGTCGCGGTTCATCATATAGTACTCTCTTACGAACTCACTATATGAGTTAGGAAGTGACTGAAGAACCCAATCAACAGACATTTCCTCACAGAAAACGGATCCCAACATTCTTAACCTATCAATGTGTGACTTCATCCCTAGGACGTGTGCACACATCGACTTTCCTTCTTTATGTTTACTTGCCAAAAGGGCTTGAGTGATCTTGAACTTTTCAAGCCTTTGAACTTGTGGGTTAGGGAGAATAATTAGAGGAGGAGGAGGAAGTGAAGCATGATTTCTCGTTCCTCGATTGAATCGTGGAATACCATCTTCATGTGGAATGCTTGTTCCACGGGATTTGGGAAGACCATAGTTGTCGAACTTTGACATCTACAAAACGGGAGAAAAACAAATTCAAGTTAGTTGATTGATTGAGTCCTTAGTAAATCACCCAAATGAGATACTAAGGCTAGGACCCAACACAATATTCTACAACTCGGGAGAGGGATGTCGTAACCCTAATTGAAGAATATTTGAAGGTAAGTGAATGACGATTCACTAATTTCCACCACAAAAACGAAAAAGAAATTTAAGTTTTAAATCTATGAAAACTCCTAGATCCTTTGAGATTTATTGAACTTTCAATGGCATGTTTAAATCTCGATATGCTCCTCTTGTTTGTGACTGGGATGCCGAGGATCACAAAGCGGGTGTGAATAACCATGCAAACTTACATGGTGCCCTCACATGTTACAGTCACCTATTCGATGTGCCGGTGAACCACACACGCTCCACCGAACTATGGCAAACATTGAGTCACCCTTTTCTACCTTTTCTTAGAACCATTTAGCGTGCCGGTAAACCACACACGCTCCACTAACGTCTTCGCAAGGGCACAAAGTGTAATTTCATGGAGTTGCATCAATTCACTTTTGCCTAAGTAACTAAGATTGGGAATTTTATAAAAACATTTAGTTACTTTTATACTTCATTATACTTATAATGGAAGGTTTCTTCCTATCCTACCCGTTCGGCTAACGACCCTCCACTAGTCAAGAGTGCGGTGGGTAAGAGTGGATACTCATTCAATCGCCATTTTAGAGGCAATTTCCTTAAACACCCCTTATAGACCCGCTTCGTGAATGAGGCCTACTAATGGTAAGACTGACTTTTACTCATACATATATATATAATGTTAGACTTTTAATGTTATATATAGTATAGGGTGTATTTTATACTTTCAAAATAATAGGTGGTCTAATTTAACAATTATACTTTTAATTCAATTAAATTGTAAACCTAAACTTTTATGGATTTATTAAATCTCTATTAATTATACACCTTAATTAATTAATAAAACCATAAGGGTGTGATTTGAACTTTTTCAAAACTATACTAGAGTTTTAGAATTTAACATTCCTAATTAAACTTTTAATCAACTCTTAAATTCCAAAACTTGAGGGCAAGTTTTGAAACATTTCAACACATTAGGGTTTAGAATTTAAATATACATCAAAATTAAACCATTTAATCAGAATTTAAATTCCAAAACTTGAGGGCAAGTTTTGAAACCTTTTTCAAAATATTAGGGTTTTAACTATTTAAATTTCAAAACAACAAAACTTTTGGGGTTCAAATTTAAACTATAAAACCTAAAGGGAAAAATATGAAACTTTTCATAACAACAAGGATCAAATAACAAATAATTCAAATTAACATTTAATCACATAATTATCCATATTTGATTTATTTAATGATTTCTTGCAAAACAATTTATCAATTTACTCAAAATAATTAATCAATTATCACATAAGGAAATAATTATCTTATTAATTGATAAATATCTTCAATTAGATCAAAATTATAGTCAAATATATCATATAATCGGATTAATATTGATCTATCATGATAAGGTAACTATCTATAAGCAAAAACAGCAAGAAATCCCGAAGTACCCTCCATCTGACGAGCCGACTCGTCGAGTCAGGCATGGACTCGTCGAGTCACCTTGGACTCGACGAGTTCATCTATGGACTCGGCGAGTCCAACCTCCAGAAACACAAAATTCGAAATTTTCAAACTTATCAAGCATCAATACAATAGAAACCAATCAAGGCTCTGATACCACTGATGGGTTTTGGTCATAAGACATCCTATGTGCTCATACAAACCCTAATGCTTGGATCTAGGTTTCACTATTGTACATGCTTTGAATCCAAGACTATAAACCCTAATTCTAGCATAGAAGTAATCATATTAGATATTAGAATAGGTTCATAATGTTACCTTGATTGTTATGTAGCAATAACAATCCCAATTCCTCCTTGAATTGACTTTGGAAGGCTTAGAGTCACAAGTGTCACTCCTCTAATGGTTCACAAACACCATAAGCAAGTGGAGAAGGTATAAAGAGAGAGGAGGGAGCTAGGAATTCGTTCTTAGGACTTCTTGGGAAGGCTTAGACGAATTCATGAGCCTTAGGGGGTTTATATAGGTGTAAAGATTAGGGTTTTAGTCCTTATCCTTATCTAGTTGCTTGCCCACCAAACAACCATAAGATAAGTCTTAAAAACCCTTATCCTAGTCGAATTCTAAGGCATTATCTCCTTAAATTCGTTCACCCTATATTTAAGATAATCCTTACCTTATTTTGTAACTATCACATAAATACAATTCAGCCCCTCTAGTTTAATTAATTACGCTTGATCACAAAATTAATTCTTAATTAATTATTGATCAATATTAATTAAACAAATATGATTTCTCCTTTAATATATTATTCTTATAACATATTAATAAATCATAATAACCTCTTTCTCTATTTATTTCTCCAATCAAGTTGCTTTGGTGAAGGCAACCCAAAAGGACCATGCACCATCGGGTCAAGTACATACCAAAATAGTTATGGACTTAAACACTAATCCAACAGTTTTTACTCCCGAGATTCCTGAGAATCCCAAAAAAAAATCCGTTTCCCGAGAAGAAATTATGCCCGGTTTCCATCTCGATTTGTGCAAACTTTCAAGTGAGTTCATACCCTTATAATCCACACTTTTAAATGTTTTATAAATACTTTTATATGCTTTTAAGGGGGGAATACAAGTAAAACACACGATTATTATCGCGTGTTATATATAAAGTTTCATTATACACTTTTTATCAACGGAATCATATGTGATTTATAACAATTATAGGGAAACTTTCGTATGCAAAATATAACATGATAACATCATATTTTTGGAAAAGAAAAATGTGGTTATATATGTATATATGTTCATATTAGTACTATATAACTTATAACTTTTTCATAGCACGTGAACATTTTTACTAGGGATTACTATACAAACGAGACACACTTTTAGAAAACTATAATAGGTATAGTTTTACGAGAACATTACGAATTTTTACATACTAGAAACACTATTTCAAGAAATTTACTTTCACATACAAGAACAAATGAACATTTTCATACGTAAATCAGTTTTATACTAAACTTTGTGAGACATTAACTTCACGTACGTTCGAGTACACATTTCCAGTCCTGTATTATATACCAGAATCCCTTGGAGGGCGAGCATGGTGTTTGTGTATAGACCTATACGGGCTTGACAACCCACGCCCTGACTGTTAGCTATAGTCCACCATTTGGGATGACAAACGTCAGAACATTCCAACGCCTGAAGAACGTTGTGTATAGGCATTTCTAGTCCATAGCATGGTTATAAAACTCACATGGAGTATTGAAAACACATTGATTTACGGGGTTTTTCAGAAGTATTGGAAAATTTATACTTACATACATTTTTAGAAACAAACATCGGTCTTGAGAGAAGGCTACTTTTATACTAGTAGAAAATATAGGATTTTCTAGAAACAAACAAACAAGGACAAAACATTTCATTTCATACAAACATTGTCATTTATTACTTATGAAACTCACCAGCTTAAATGTTGATCTACTCTTTCAAAACTACTTGTATGTCCCAGGGATTCAGTAATTACAGGTAACAAACAGCTTTTGAAGAAGGGACGCTGCGGCGCCAGTTTAACTTCATATTTTGGCATCATATTGTAATTGGTTTTGAACATGTACCTTTTGAGAAATGTAAACTTTCAATTATATATATGATGGTTGTATTACTTTCTTTACTATGTATTCATTTGTTACGTTACAACATGAAGTCATCCGCCCCCGAACTTTTACGCCGTTCCGGTTTGGGGGTGTGACACCAACTCATCGAGTACATGAACTGACTTGGCGAGTTGGTTAGAATATAAGGGTGACTCGGCGAGTCCACTGTCTAGAAAGCCAAAAATTCGATTTTTCATGGTTTTAACACAAGTTGCATCAAGTATAATTGAAAATAAGCCTAGGCTCTGAAACCACTGAAGGGTTTTGAGCATTCTAACATTCCTAAAGTGTGCATGCAACGCTAGAAACCTTGGATCTATGTTTTCTCTATTATACATGCAACCATTCATTTTTCCAAGGTTTCATCCTAACTTGCATTCCATGAAGTATATCTAATACAAAAATCTAGTAGAATGACATACCTTTTCTTGTAGCTTGATTGCTTGGACATTTAAGAGCCTAGCACCCCAAGTGTGATGCCTCAAATGCTTCACACAACACCACCAAAAATTGGAAGGACTTGAGAGAAGATCACTTGTACTCAAAATCAGCTATAGCTCTCTAAGAACACTAGGGTGTCGATTTTGGTAGCCTAGGGGCTTCTTGTATAGTGTGGTGGAATTAGGGTTACACCATGTAAGCCTTAATAGTCATGACTTTCCACATTCCTCATGCTCCATGGGTTTTAACCTCCATGGAGCATCCATGGGTCACTATATGGGTTTAGGCCAACATAAGGAATCTTGGATCATTGGCCCACACCATAACAATGAATGATTTACCAAATCAACCACTTATATTTAATTAGTCTCTTTTGATCACAAAATTAATTCTTGATCAATACTAATTAAATAATATGATTTCATATTAATATATTAGAACTTATAATATATTAATAAATCATAAATATCCTCCCCTTATAAGTCCATCCTTACAAATTGTTTGGTGCCATGCAACCAAAATGGACCATGCTACTCTCGGGTCAAGTACATACCGATTA
This sequence comes from Lactuca sativa, assembly GCF_002870075.4. NCBI lineage: Eukaryota > Viridiplantae > Streptophyta > Magnoliopsida > Asterales > Asteraceae > Lactuca > Lactuca sativa. The sequence continues at coordinate 107,755,619 of NC_056629.2, read as the reverse complement.
TAGTTATGAGCTTAGACACTAAATACAATAGTAATGCCCTCGACAAGAAGTCCATGATCTAGAGTACGAGCTCCGAAATTTCACCATGAAGGGATCAGGGGCGGTTGCCTACAGCTCTTGATTTAACGAACTTGCAAACCTTTGCCCGGGAATGGTGACCCTAGAAATAAGAAGACGAAAAGGTACATCTGGGGACTGGCTTCGCCACTTCAAGGTCTGACTGTTACATCCAAACCATGTACATTTGATAGTGTTAAACAATTTGCCTATCAATTGACTGAGTAATGTATCCGGCAGGGTACCATGGCCCCGCAAGTAAAACAGAATCAGAGTACGAAGCAAAAGTTTAAGGAAAGTCAAGGGGGAACTCCAAGTATCACAAACCCAATCCAGAACCTGTGGCTCTCTATGCCATAATCACAAACACTCCCACCCCATCCAAGTCCTACACCAGAACTCTACCCCACTATACCAAATGCAACTTCCACCATGTTGAAAATTACAGAGATATGACTTGCAGCAATTGCGGCATGAAAGGTCACATCGTAAGGTACTGTAAAAAGGCACCAAACACTATTAACTCAACCACTGCCATGGGAAGAAGTCGTAATTGCTTCGGATGCAATCAACCAAGGAATTTTAAGGACTATCAGAAACAGAAGAATCAACGTGGAAAAGGAAGGGGATTTGTGATCATTGTTAGAACTGTTCGCCAGGAACCGACCGTGGTCTCTGGTGTGTTTCCTATCAATAATGTTTATGCTTCTGTGTTATCCAACACAGGTATCGATATAAGCTTCATTGACCATAAGTTTAGAAGCATTTTAAACCATAAATCCTACAAGCTTAATGAGGCTTATACGGTAGAAATGGCAAAAGGCCAAGTAGATAGGACCTTTAGAAATACTTACCAATTGCCTCCTCACCCTAAAGAATTACGTCATTTATGCCCACCTAATACCCATGACCATTGGAAGTTTCAATGTGATTATCAAAATAGATTGGTTATCCCCTCACTGAGCCGAAGTTTTATTGTATGAAAAAGTCGTCCGACTACCCCTACCCAACGACAAAGCCCTTGTGATTTATGGAGATAAATTGGGGAAGAATCTAAGAGTCATTTCTTGCATGAAGGCAAGAAAGTGCTTACACAAGTGATGCTTCGCTTTCTTGGACCATGTTGTAGATATGCAAGACCCTAAGGAAATCAAAGATATTGCCTAAGTGTGCGACTACCCAGATGTATTTCTAGAAGATCTACCTGTTCCGAATTGACCTAATCCCGGGTGAAACACCGGTGGAAGGATCTCTTTAACGCTTGGCACCATTGGAAATGCAAGAACTATCTATTCAACTTCAACAACTAATTGATAAAGGCTTTATCCTGCCAAGCTTCTCACCCCGAGGAGCATTGGTAATATTTGTCAAAAAAAGGATGGATCATTCAAGATGTGCATCGATTATTGTGAGTTTAACAAACTCACCATCAAAAACTGATACCCACTCATGAGGATCGATGACCTTTTCAACCATCTACAAGGATCTTGCTACAACTCGTAAATCAATCTAAGATCCGATTTTCATCAACTTAGAGTTCAAGAAGAAGACATTTCAAAGACGACACTAGGACTCGGTACAGTCACTATGAGTTTCTAGTTATGTCCTTCGGATCGACCAACACACAAATAGTATTCATGGAACTTATAAACCAGGTATGCAAATGCTATTTGGATAAATTCGTGATCGTCTTTATCGACGACATTTTTGTTGGATTAGTGTCTAAGCCTGTAACTATATTTGGTATGTACTTGACCCGGTTGTGCATGGTCCTTTTGGGTTGCCTTTTCCAAAGCAATTTGACAAGGTAATTTAGAGAGAAAGGGAGAATATTATGGTTTATTAATATATTATAAGAATAATATATTAAAGGATAAATCATATTTATTTGATTAGTATTAGTCATAAATTAATTTGGAATTAATTTGGTGACTAAAATAGACTAATTAAATAAAGGGGTATAAACTATCAAGTGCATGATAGTTGAATTTAGGGATGGAGAACCTAATGGAATAAGGGGGAACGAAATTATGATGGGGATCCATCATATTTTCGTCCAAGGGCCCTAATCTAGAAGGTTCTATGGGCTGCTTGGTGATTAAGCTGTCAATTAGGGTTTCGGCTGAAACCCTAGAAGCTAACAGTATAAATAAGACCCCTAGGATATGGAAATAGGCTACCACTTGATTCTAAGAGAACCCAAGGCTGATTTCTAGCATGTATCACCCTCTCTCATATTTCCTTCTTGCTTGTGGGGTCTGTGAACCATTAGAGGAGTTACAATTGTGACTCTAACCTCAAGATCAAGAAGAATACAAGGATTCATGCTACTTGAAAGAGGTAAACCACTTAGATCTGTTTTCTTTATGATAATTTTGAATTATATATGATAGATCTAGGTTCTTAAGTCTTGGATTCAAATCATGTACAATAGATAAACCTAGATCCAAGCTTTAGGGTTTGTATGAGCACATAGGATTGTTCTTATGCATAAAACTCATCAGTGGTATAAAAGCCATGAGTGGTTTAAGTTGCATGTGATGCTTTAACTGTTTACTTGTTGAAAATCGTTTTTCGTGCAATCTGTTTCATGAACTCGACGAGTTTCCATGAGGAACTTGACGAGTTGCAAGAACTCGACGATTTTCGACGTCTGACAGAAAGATTTTCGGGATTTTGTTGCTGTTTTGACTTGGATTTGATTCCTAAATAGTTTTTTGAAGTTAAAATACAAATTTTATCTTAATTGAATGATTATCCTTGACAAAACAATAGATAATTTCAAATCTTTTGAATATTGGTTGTTTATATGATAAATATGGATTATTTAAAATTATTTGGTAATTATCTAATGACTAAAATAAGATTAGGTCAAATATAGATAATTATGAAACTAATTGTTTAATTTGAATTATTTGTTATTTGATCCCTTGTGTTTTGAAAAGTTCAAAAACTTGCCCTCAAGTTTTGAAATTTTAATTTTGTGATTAAAAGTTTAATTTTGAATAATTTAAATTTCAAACCCTTAGAATTTTACAAGTTAAAATTCAACCCTACGCTATTATATATTATTAAAAAGCTTAATATATATATATATATATATATATATATATATATATATATATATATATATATATATATATATAACTTAAAATGCTAGTCTTACCGTTAGTAGGCCTCATTCATGAAGCCAGTCTTTAAGGTGGGTATAAGGTTGCTGCCTATAAAATGGTGCTTAATGGGTACACTCACACCCACCGCTTGCTTGACTGGTGGAGGGTCGTTAGCCGAACGGGTAGGATAGGGCAACCCTCTCCTCATTAAAAGTATAATATAAGATACAAAGTAACCAAATGTTTTACAAATTCCCAATCTTAGTTACTTTAGGGTAAATGTGAAAATGATGCTAATCCATGGAATTACACTTTGTACCCTTGTCAAACGTTGATGGAGCGCGTGTGGTTAACCGGCACATCAATTTGGGGATGATATTGGTACCGAAGGGTGACTCGAGGTTTGTCATAGATCAATGGAGCGTGTGTGGTTTACTGGCACATTGATTAGGTGATAGAGACATTGAGTGCACCATGTTGATTCGCATGGTTATTCACAATTTGTCATAGATCAATGGAGTGTGTGTGGTTTACCGGCACATTGATTAGGTGATAGAGACATTTAGTGCACCATGTTGATTCGCATGGTTATTCACAATTTGTTTGCGATCCTCGGTATCCCAATCGCAAATTTGAAATGCATATCGAGATTTAAACATGTCATTGAAAAGTTCAATGAATCTCAAAGATCTAGGAGTTTTCAATACATTTAAAACCTAAATGTATTTTTCGTTTTTCATGGTGAGAATTAGTGAATCGTCATTCACTTCCCTTCAAATTATTTACTTTTAGAGTACGACATCCCTTTCTAAGTTGTAAATAATGTTGTTGGATCGTAGACCTAATTTCTCATTTGGGTGTTTAATTAGGGATTCATTTCTAATCATACTTTGTTCCTTTCTTTTTCAGATGTCTGCAAACAACAACAACGCTTCTGGGTCATTCTCGTTGATGAACCTGTGTCAGAAAGTGACATTTAATGGGTCAAACTTCAATGAGTGGATGAGGTATATTTGCATGATCACACGCTACGAGGACAAAGAATATGTCCTCGGTGAAAAGCTTGAAAAGATCATCCCAGATGTTGCTACTCCTGAAGAGCTCGTCGCCTTTGAGGCCCACAAGCATGATGCTACGAAAGTTCGATGCATCATGCTGGCCACCATAAACCTCGAACTCCAAAAGTCCTACGAGGACATGTATCTGTATGAAATGCATCAGGATTTGTTGGACAGGTATCACCAGAGCGCGAGGCAAGAGCGCTATGAGATCATTACTAACATGATCACCGCTAAGACGGGGAGTGGAGAATCCCTAACCTATCATTTGCAGAAAATGCAGCGGTATGTTGAGTGTCTTCTCAAACTTAATGTTAAGTTTGATGAGGTTTTGGCTATCGACATAATCCTCCACTCCTTGCCCTCCTGCTACAACCAGTTTAGGATGACCTACCACATGAACAAGGAGGAGGTCTCCTTGAGCAAGCTCCAAGGACTCTTGAGGACTGCTGAGAGCAACCTCAAAGACAAATCCGTTGCACCGTCCCCTGCTGTGGCCGCTCCTGTGATGGCAATAGGTCAAGGAAAGGGCAAAAAGAGGAAGGCTCCATGTAACAGCCACCAAAAGGGGAAGCCCCGTGATGGTTCATCCTCAAGTGGGACCAAAGCTGGCCCTGATAAACCCTCTTCCGATCCCAAAGAAGCAGAGTGCTTCTATTGCCACCAAAAGGGCCACTGGAAGCGAAGCTGCCCTCAGTATCTGCAAGATATAAGAGATGGGAAGATTAAGCCCACATTTGCATGTATGTATTCTATTAAATCTAATAACTCATCATTTGCTACTTCATAGGTTCTTGATACAGGGTGTGGTTACCACATTTGTTCTGATATGCAGGGCCTAAAAAGAAGTAGGGAGGTGGAACATGGAAAGATGAACCTGATTATGGGAAACAGAAGATCGTCGCCTGTGACCAAAGTCGGTGTTTATTCTTTAGTGTTAAGTCACGGGTTGGGGATAGATTTAAACAATCGTTGTTATTCGCCAGATATGGCAAGAAACATTATTTCATTTCATGGGTTGTTTAGACAAGGTTTCAGATATTCTTTTGATAATAGTAATGGTTCTATTAATGTTTATTTGAATGGTGTCTTTTATTTCAATGCATTACCTTGTAATGGGATTTATGAATCTATGATGGTTGTTGATAATTTAGGAAATAATGTTTTGAATATTGATTTGTCTACTAGTCTAGACAAAGCATGTTTGTGGCATTGTCGCCTTGGCCATGTTAACAAGAAACACATAACCCAACTCCAAAAGGATGGAGTGTTGGAGTCATTCGACCTTAGGGATGATGACACATGTGAATCTTGTTTACTTGGGAAGATGACCAAGTCACCCTTTACTAGCCCTTGTGAAAGGGGTGAGGGTCCATTGGATCTCATACACACCGATGTATGTGGTCCCCTTAGATCCACCACAAGGGATGCTTGCCGCTTCTACGTGACTTTTACAAATGATTATAGCAGATATGGATATATCTACTTAATCAAGCAAATGTCAGAAACCTTTGAAAAGTTCAAAGAGTTTAAGAATGAAGTGGAGAATCAGCTGGGTAGGAAAATCAAGATGCTTCGGTCAGACCGAGGAGGAGAGTACCTAAGTCTTGAGTTTCACGACTATCTAAAGGAATGCGGAATTGTTTCGTAATTGACGCCTCCGAGGACGCCACAATTGAATGGTGTGGCTGAGAGATGTAATCGAACCTTGTTGGACATGGTTCATTCTATGATGAGTTGAACTTTGTTACCAATAGCTTTCTGGGGGTATACATTAGAGACTGCCGCTCATATCCTTAACTTAGTTCCCACTAAGAATGTTACCAAGACTCCTCACGAGATGTGGACAGGGAAGGCTCCCTCGTTGGCACATATTAAGGTTTGGGGTTTCGAGTCTTTCTCAAGACGAGAGACTCACGACAAGCTCAAACCTCGTACAGAGAAGTGTTATTTCATCGGCTATCCGTAGATGTCTTTTGGCTATCTTTTCTATAGACCGAATGACAATGTTGTCTTCGTTGCTAGAAGAGGAGTTTTCCAAGAAAGGGAATTGCTAAGCCAAGAAGATAGTGGGAGGAAAATTGAGCTTGAAGAGATTCAAGATCAAAGCGATGAAGGAACCTTTGACACTGGCACTCAACTTGAGGAGGAAACTCCTGTTGAATTTGTTGACGAGTCCTTACCTCTTCGACGTTCCACTAGGGTTAGTGTTCCACCCCAGTTTTATAGTTTTCATATTACTATTGAAGGGGATACATTTATTAGTGATAGTACACTAGTAAATTTGGACGAACCTAGCAGCTATAAGGAAGCCATGGCAGGCCCAAAATCTGCAAAATGGAAAGAGGCAATGGACAGCGAGATTCAGTCCATGTACGACAACCAAGTGTGGAATTTGGTTGATAATGTACCAGGTCGTAAGACAGTCGGGTGCAAGTGGATCTTCAAGAAGAAGACAGATATGGATGGGAAAGTGCATACTTATAAAGCGCGATTGGTTGCGAAGGGTTTTACTCAAACTCCCGGAGTTGACTATGATGAGACCTTCTCACCAGTTGCGAAGATAACGTCTATTAGGGTAATGCTTGTGATAGTTGCGTTTCATGATTATGAAATATGGCAGATGGACGTGAAAACCGCTTTCCTTAATGGAAAGTTGGTTGAGGATGTTTACATGAATCAGCCAGATGGTTTTGTCGATGCGAAGCATCCAAATAGAGTATGCAAGCCTGAGAAATCCATTTATGGATTGAAACAAGCGTCTCGCAGATGGAATGTTTTTTTGATGAGAAGTTTAAAGAGTTTGGCTTTCTTCGAAGCGATGATGAATCTTGTGTGTATGTCAAAGCCAGTGGGAGTATAGTGAGCTTCCTCGTATTGTATGTCGACGACATACTGCTCATAGGAAACGATGTCCCAACCTTGCAGGAGGTCAAGTCCTGGCTTGGGAAATGTTTCGCTATGAAGGACCTCGGAGAGGTTGCTTATATTCTGGGAATAAGGATAGTAAGAAATAGAGAAAAAACGACTGATAGGACTCAGTCAGGATACATACTTGGATAAGATACTAAAGCGTTTTAGTATAGAAAATTCCAAGAAAGGGGAGTTGCCAATCCAAAGCAATACCAAGATGAGTAAGACTCAGAGCCCGAGTACAGAGGCAGAGATAGCTGATATGAGCCGAGTACCTTACGCTTCCGCAGTAGGATCCATCATGTATGCTATGACTTGTACTCGCCCTGATGTGGCCTTCGCTTTGAGCATGGTCAGCAGATATCAGGGGAACCCTAGTAGAGCCCATTGGATTGCAGTTAAGAATATCCTTAAGTACCTATGAAGGACCAAGGAATGGTTTCTAGTCCTCGGTGGGAGTGATGAATTAAGGGTACGAGGGTACAGTGACGCTAGTTTTCAGATGGATGGGGTTAGTTACTGATCGCAGTCAGGCTGGGTCTTTACCCTAAATGGAGGAGCAGTGACTTGGAAAAGTTCCAAGCAAGAGACCGTAGTTGATTCAACATGAGAATCAGAGTACATTGCGGCGAGAGAAGCGTCAAAGGAGGCTATATGGTTAAAGAACTTCATTGGAGACCTTGGAGTTATGCCATCCATAAAGGAGCCGATGGAAATTTTCTGTGATAATAAAGGAGCGGTTTCCTTGACCAAGGAACCGAGAGATCATGGTAGATCTCGACATATCGACAGAAAATACCATTTTATCAGACATCGGGTAGAAGAGGGACTCCTTGTAGTGAAGAGGGTATCATCAGAAGAAAACTCAGCAGATCCCCTTACGAAGGGACTGAGTAGGGTCAAACACTTGCAGCACGCTAGGAGCATTGGGCTGAAGGAAGATATAAGTTTGGATTAGATAGGAAACGTGTAATAAATAGTTTGTACTTGACATTTGATGAATAAATAAAATTGTGTTATTTATGAGTAAAGCTACTATCTTGTGTTGGTTATTTATCTATTGTTTCAATTTTGCGTGTTTTGACTTCCAGAATGATAGGATTATTCAAACAGTCCACAGTCGGTCATATTTTGGAGGTAGATATGAATAAAGACTGTCATGAATTGTTTGTAGATTGTCTAAAAGATTTTGGGCATAGCAAAGGTTTGTTGCAAAGTTCATGAGTGCTTATGAATATGATTTGAGCATTGGAATAAACCCGAGTTTGCTGGTATCACTTCGTGGTGTTTTGCCTTAAATGATCGCAAAGCGATAATATCATATAGTCTTAAAACTTAGAGATATGGTTGTTGTTTGCTGGTTGGGTGTGCATTGATGATGTGTAAACTCATCATTAACTTGATGTTATAAAACACATTGTTGTGCATGATTCGATTAGTAAATAATAGATGCCTATGAGTCGAAGTTGATCTGTTCCTTTTGTTCTATGAGAATGAAAGTGATATCTTGGCCACTTGATGATTTGGTTTGACTTATGTGCTGGGCCCGATCAGAATAAAGTTGATGTGTTCAACTAAATTCTATGTCAAACAAATCGGAAATCAAGGAACAAATGTTGGACAATAAGCATTGTCAGCATGATATCTAGAACGGAGGATTATACGATCCCTTATCTAAAGGACAAGTTGATCAAAGTTGACAGCAGAGTATAAGAGCTACGATTGCTAATCGGATTCTGAAGTCATATGTGAGATATAGTTACTAGACTTATCCAAGTGGGAGACTGTTGAATTAGTGTCTAAGCTTGTAACTATATTTGGTGTGTACTTGACCCGGTTGTGCATGGTCCTTTTGGGTTGCCTTCTCCAAAGCAATTTGATAAGGTAATTTAAGGAGAAAGAGAGAATATTATGGTTTATTAATATATTATAGGAATAATATATTAAAGGATAAATCATATTTATTTGATTAGTATTAGTCATAAATTAATTTGGAGTTAATTTGGTGACTAAAAGAGACTAATTAAATAAAGGGGTATAAACTGTCATGTGCATGATAGTTGAATTTTGGGCTGGAGAACCTAATAGACTAAGGGGGAACGAAATTATGATGGGGATCCATCGTATTTTCGTCCAAGGGCCCTAATCTGGAAGGTTCTATGGGCTGCTTGGTGATTAAGTTGTCCACTAGGGTTTAGGCTGAAACCCTAGCAGCTAGGAGTATAAATAAGACCCCTAGGCTATGGAAATCGGCTACCACTTAATTGTAAGAGAAACCTAGGCTGATTTCTTGCATCTCTCTCCCTCTCTCATATTACCTTTTTCTTGTGGGGTTTGTGAACCATTAGAGGAGTTACAATTGTGACTCTAAGCTCAAGATCAAGAAGAATACAAGGATTCAAGCTACTTGAAAGAGGTAAACCACTTAGATCTGTTTTCTTTATGATAATTTCGAATTATATATGATAGATCTAGGTTTGTAAGTCTTGGATTCAAAGCATGTACAATAGATAAACTTAGATCCAAGATTTAGGGTTTGTATGAGCACATAGGATTGTTATTATGCATAAAACCCATCAATTTTAATATACTCACGAACCAAGGAAGAACATGGCCAACACTTGCGATTGATTCTGGAATTACTAAGGAAGGAGAAACTTTATGCAAAGTTCTCAAAATGTGGGTTCTAGATCAACGAAATGCATTTCCTTGGTCATGTAGTCAATAGCAAAGAGATTCATGTCGACCTTATGAAGATTGAAGCAATTAGGGATTAGAAAGCACTAACAACGCTAACTGAAGTACACCAATTCGTAGGGCTTGTAGGCTATTACCGGAGATTCATCGAGAACAATAGAATTGTCAAGCCTCTCACCACTCTAACTCAAAAAGACAAGAAATTCAATTGAGGAGACAGTCAAGAGTCTGCCTTCCAAAGGTTGAAACAATCGTTGTGCAGTTGCACTGATTTTGTTTCTCCCAGAAGGAACGAAAGACTTTCTAGTATTTTGCGATGTCTCTCACCAAGGATTAGGATGTGTGCTGATGCAAAGGGATAAATTCATTGCATATGCATCCAAACAATTCAATCCAAATGAGACAAACTACAATACCCATGACCTGGAATTAGGAGCTGTAGTGTTTTCATTAAAAATTTGGAGGCACTACTTATATGGGAAAAAGTGTGTCGTGTTCACCGACCACAAAAGCTTTCAACACATCTTCGATCAGAAGGAGCTCAACATGACAACGAAGGTGGGTAGAATTGCTAAATGATTATGAGTGCGAAATTTATCATCCTGGTAAAGAAAATGTCGTAATAGACGCTTTAAGCAGGAAGGAGCGAGTAAAACCACTTCGTGTAAAGGCTCTTACCCTAACAATCCACTCCAATCTCACCACCTAAATTTGAGACGCTCAGCTGGAAGCCCTCAAACTCGGAAATATCATGGATGAAAGCCTGCAAGGAATGGACAAGCAGTTCGACGTTAGGGAAGACAGAACACAATATTTCATGAACTAAATTTGGACCCTGAGGTTTGGTGAAGTTAGGAACCTTGTTTTAAACGAAGCTTATAAGTCAGAATATTCGATACATCCGAGATCAGAAAAGTTGTATCTTGATCTTAAGAAGCTTTATTGGTGGCCCAACATGAAGGCAAAGATTGCCACATATGTCGATAAATGTTTGACTTGCGCCAAAGTCAAAGCAGAGTACCAGAAACCATCAGGAATACTACAATAGCCATGGATTCTAGAATGGAAATGGGAGCAGATAGCCATGGACTTCATTACTAAGTTACCGAAGACTTCGAGTGGTTATGACGCCATTTTGGTAATGGGTGACCGTTTGACGAAGTCCGCCCATTTCCTAGCCATTAAAGAAGCCAACAAGATGGAAAAAACTCACCAAGACCTACATCAAGGAAATGATCAAACTGCACAGAGTGCCAATATCTATCATCTCAGATAAGATAGCAGATTCACTTCAAGATTTTGGCAAACATTGTAGAGATCTCTAGGAACCAAACTAGACATGAGTACTATGTATCATCCTTAAACGGATGAACAGATTCAAAGGACGATACAAAGTCTGCAAGACATGCTCCGCGCTTGCGTGATAGACCTCGGTAATGCATAGGATATTCAATTACCACTAGTCAAGTTTTCATATAACAATAGTTATCACACTAACATACACGATCCACCTTTCGAGGCCTTCTACGAACAAAAATGTCGTTATCCACTATGTTGGGCAGAAGTTGGAGATACTTAACTGGCAAGAAAGCATTTTGGAGATACTTCAGTAATGGCCCCAAAATCATTCAGGAAATAACAAAGAAGACTTTTTAGATTAAGGAAAGGTTAAAGGCTGCACATAGTCTTCAGAAAAGCTATGTTGACGTGAGAGGTAAACCCCTCAAATTCGAAATAGGAGACTCTGTTTTACAGAAAGTAGCACCATGGAAATGTGTTGTTAGATTTGGAAAGCAAGGTAAGCTTAATCCCCAATACATCGAACCTTTTGAAATCCTGACAAGGGTTGGTCTCATGGCTTACAAAGTAAAGCTAGCTCAAGAACTCAACAAAGTTCTCGATACCTTTCGTGTGTGTAACCTCACGAAATGTCTCTCTAATGGAAACCTAGTCATTCCCTTCGATGAAATTCAGGTCAAAACCAAAATTCAGTTCGTGGAAGAACCAGTGGAGACCATGGATCGAGGCATCAAACGCCTCAACAAAATTGCAAGGCTATAGTAAAAGTTTGATGACACTCTTGTAAAGGGTCAGATTTTACTTGCGAACGGGAAGATCCGATGAAGCAGAAGTACCTACAACTGTTCAGCAGCGCTCCCTACACTAGTGCAACGAAATATTAGTAGAAACGAAATAATTTTTGGATGAAATTCCTTTAATGTGTAGGTAATGTGACATCCCAGGAGTTAGGTATAAATCTATAAATAGTCAGTTCACCGCAAACCTCTTTGTAACTTGACTATTGAGTTTTAATGAAAATATAAAATGGCATGTTACTTTGCATTGCGGGAAAATCTCAAACAAATCACAAATACAAACATTCTAGACTCGTAGTACATGTTTCCCTGGTCACGAAAATATAAAGAATGCACAACACAGAGTTCGTATGCAAAATGTCTACAAATTTTAAGAAATCAAACTGGGATAACATTGATTTTACCTGTAAGGCATAAATCACTTTAACCGTTGAGGTACTTTCACACATTCGATGGAAATTTCGCAAACGTTTGCGAAATCGAATTATTGTCTAATATTTAATTCGACACTCGAAGTATTTTTAGCGGAAATATTTACGAAAAGTGAGAGATCGAGCGTTCCGTGTCATTTAGATGCGAAAATTCAAATACAGTATCCTGGAATTCTACAACTCGAAAAATTGGGTTGTTCAAGTTTTTGGAACCACTGAATTTAAAACTATTATTTGCCAAGTACTCTTTTAATTGATTAAAAAGAATAATAGAAAATAATAGTAAAATAATCATAACAAAAATAATTAAATAAATGAAAATAAAATAAAAGTAATATTAGGTATTTTATTTAATAAATCTACTGATGTTGAACAAATATATGCATATATGTATATATGTCTAGTGGGAAGATTTACAATATCCTGAAACTACTTTAGTAACAATATATGAGATTAGGGTAGACTTTGTTAGAGTGCCAAATAGAAGGGACCATATGTGGCAAACTCAAAAAGTTGTTTCTTCTTCCTTCCCCCTTTGGTAACTGATGCAAAACGAATCGTAGAAAGCAAATGATCTCAATCCCTCAAATGTGATCCCTTTGACAAAATTGATAGGTCCCTTTCCATCCCTTTGTCTGAAAATCTCGAAATCTCTTCCCCTCGTTCGTATCTCACCAGCCAAACACCACCCACTTCACCACTGTGAATCACCACCGAAACCACCCTCTCCACCCATTTCCGCCATTGATTTCTGTCAAGCAAGCTCCCAAACACCACCTGATCACGTCCCTTGCTTACCCTTTTCCCTCCCTCTCTGATTCTTGCAAAACAGAAGGAAGAACGGTGACGTCTGGAGGTTGCCACCACAAGCAAACCACCGCCACCACCGTATTGCTACAGTTTCTGATCACCACCAGCCCCCTCCCTCATCCCTCTCCTCATTCTCACCAAGCAGAAGCAAGAACGAAGCAGCAAGAGGCTGCCGGAGTAACCTACTGCCACTCACTGCCACCATCTCCACCTCTCATTGCCCCCACTGTTTTGTAGTTTTCGACCACCATTTTCCTGTCAACATCATAAGTTCCCACCACCATTTCATATTTTGTCTTTCTGTTTGTCCTTGCCGGAATCGAGAGACCTAGTCTTGTCTTCTTGTTTTACAACTTGCAACAAATGTAATTGAAGAAGAGAGTACTGTGCAAACATTCTTTAATTTTGTTTAGAATGAACCCTAGAAATGTATTAAGTTTACAAGTCAGTCCCTCCCCAAAACTTAGATTTAAAATAAGTTGATCAGCCCCTCCATGGATAAATGTTAACAAATCTGGTCTTAATCCTCAAACTTGGATTTAAAATATACACTTCAGCCCCTCGTTGGAAATAAGTTACGAAATCAGTCCCTTGTTTAACGATTTTAGCAAAATCAGCCCCTATAGTTAATTAATTTACAGAACCACCCCCATACTTCTTAAATAATACCAAAACTACCCTTTTGGTTAATTAGGTAACAAAAATAATCCTAATGGTTTATTTTAAATGCAAAGAGCATCACGTTGCGATTTCTCACCTCAAGTTTCACCTCAACGAACTTAGTTCACGAATTTACACATTTAAGGTGAGTGTCTATGACCCCCTTTTTTAACATTTTATTATTTTGAGAGAGAATACGTGTGAAACATATTTATCAGTTATAAAATGTGCTTGCAGAAAAAAAAAAAACACATATCTCGTTATAATTAATATTATATCGAAATAATATATTATAGATTAATTTATTCATGGAATGCTTATGTTGTAATGGTTTAGAAATGTTTTCATATATTAAATATATATGTATAATTTATAACACATATATATTGTGGAATTTATACATGCACTCGAGAAGTTACTATCTATTTAAGCGGGTAATATATAGTTTTTTGGATATATCAAAATTACTCGGTTTTTATAATGAAACGTTATCATATACCTTACTTAATGGCCTTTATAATGAGACATTATTCATTGCCTAAGTTTAAATACTTAGTATACCCTCTCGGCTATAACCGTTAATCCTCAGAGCGAGATACAAATGCATATATCTTTGCGGGTTGACTCCTCATCTGCGGTTGCTAGCTACAACCTCGACAAATCAATCGAAGTGGGTGATGATTAACTTTAGTCTTTATCCACGATGTCTAACGAAGTTTCGTAAGGGGTTATATCTAGTCACATAGCTCGGTTATAGGAATCATTATAAGCATTATCTGGATCTCTTTATCTAGAAACCATTGATTCAGTCTCTCTTTAATCAAACATTTTAAGTATGAATTTACTTATGGTTTATCTCTTTAATCAAACATTTGAAGTATGGATTTACTTATGGTTTCTCTCTTTAATCAAAAAAATTTAATTATAGACTTACTTATGGTTTCTATCTTTATCAAACATTTTAAGTATGAATTTGCTTATGATTTCTTTTTTTATCAAACATTTTCAAACGTGTTTTTAACTACAAGAGGAATGCTTTTCACACTTTTTAAAAGTATCATTACTGTAGTTAGCAGAAAACCTATAACTCTCACCGACCTTTGTGTTGACTCTCAAACTACATTTATTCTTAGGAGGTTACCGAACCAGCTTTTAGCGGAAGAGATAGACATGGATTTCGGGCAATCTATTTTTCTCTAGTTTTTTTATATTCGCCTATCTGTTCAGGAAAGTTCATGAACTTATTATTATTATTATTATTATTATTATTATTATTATTATTATTATTGTTGTTGTTGTTGTTGTTGTTGTTGTTGTTGTTGTTGTTGTTGTTGTTGTTTGAATGAACCATGTATTCGAACCCTAAAGTGGAATATAATTGTTGTGTTGTTATTGTTGTGACTTGTGATGTATATTCAATTTGTCTGTGATCCATGAACTAAGTCGCACAGCCCGACATGTGCCGCCACCTCGTCCAAGGGTATGACATAACTCACGTGATTCAGGTGGAAGATCCTCGAGAAACTAGCTCCTAGGCTAATGCTTCAACTTATCCCTTTAAAACAACCTAAGTACGAATATTACTGTGCTTCAATATTCCCTGCTATTTATACTATTTCCTCAATTCCTCAAAAATCCTAATGAATACATTGAGATATATCAAATAAGGAACAACCAGGTAAGAACATGTTGGAGGTAGGGACCGTTTGGTATACAAAATATAATGTTTGGAAATCCCACTTTAAAAACCTTACTAAGTCTAGCCTAGACATCATTCCTATAAATAGATCAATCAGTATTATGACTAGAATCAATAATAAATCATATTTATACATTCATAATGAGGACTATGAATATAAATATAAATTACACTTAAAGCGTCGTAAGTGCAGCTTAACTTACAAAAATTTCAAGCGAAAAGTCAGAAAATCTTGTGCAGAACTTTGACCCGAAAGCTCCTTCTTTTCGAGCTCCTAAATATTTCAAAGCCTTGCTAATGGGCTAAAAACATTGCCATATGTCATCTTATTGGTGGGTCATGTGTCGCAACCTTGTGGTGCCACATCATATGCAGTTAGAAGACCCGACTCTCATTCGTACACGTGGTGCACTCCAGTAGTGCCACATCATAACATTAGGTATTTTCCTAAAATCTTCGAACAACCATAACTTTTGCATACAAGCTCCGTTTTGTACATTCTTTATACCTCCAAAATCCTGTCGACAAGTACTACAACCTTCATTTAGGTTTCAACAACTAATTTTCACTCAATTTTAAATTCGTATTTTACAGAGCTTACTATTATTAAAATCCGAACGATAATCATAACTCCTTCATATGAACATTGTTCTCAACTATCTCTATATCGACGAGTTCGTATTTACGAGATCTTAAACTCTCGTTTATATTGTTTTGGCTAACAACCAACCGATCCTAATTTCAATTTCTTTGTCGCACACTATTGTATTGTGTCGCATCGAAACTTCAAAAAATCATAACTTCCTCATAAGAAATCACATTTGGACGTTCTTTATATGCATTCTTTTTCTTTTAGGAATGCTACAAATTTCATTTAGATTACTTAGGATAATAAGCGACCTATCTCTTATTCACTTTTTCCGACACACTTTGTCGTATAGTGCTGAACATGAAATTTGAAAGAATCTTAACTTCTTCAAACAAAGTAAGATTTAAGCGTTCTTTATGTCAACGAAAATCATATTCACGTCTACTACATGTTTATGATGATTATTTTGGCTGAAAAGTAAGATATTTCTACTTCAAATTTTATAAGCAGACGGTTATATTAAATTTCTACTATATAGTGAAAACAAGGTATTACAACTGTCCCCCACTTGGAAAGATTTCGTCCATGAAATCCTACTCCTAGTGCACCTAAATGTCATCTTACTTGAGTTACTGAGATTAACTCGTGACTAGCCGACGTTGTTGCATCAATATTTCTCGTAGAACTTTTTTTCTACCATGGACGTACTCCTAAACTCTTCGCGAACTCTTCCAAAACCAAGAACTCTTTGGTCTGGACTTCCAGAATTTATGTGCTTCGACTGACGTTCGCCATCAGATGTAAAATATTGATTTTTTTCCTTTGACGAGGAACACTATCAACTCGTGAAGTTTCCAGTACTGGTGATAGACTCATTATAAGGCTTTCTTATCTTCCAACCTACTAGATTATAATGAACACTAAGTTACCAATATCCTTCTTGAATGGATCTAATTATGTAACACCTGGAATCTAGAATATCAACTATAGAATAAATCCCCTTTTCTATGGACTAACTCGTCGAGTTGATGGTGGGAAACTCGACGTGTTGGAGGCTTTTGGGTCACACATTTTTATGGACCAACTCGGTGAGTTGGTGCAGGAAACTCGAAGATTTGGACGCTGATTGAGAAACCCTAAATTTAGGGTTTTGCACCCTATTTAAACACCTTAAGTCACAGGCCTTAGCCTCATTCCCAGCCTCCATATCCCCTAACCCTAATCTCGAAACCCTAGAGCCTCCTTGACTGTTGTGATATCACTGTGGGTGTGTTTTTGTGTGTTTGAAGCTCATTGAAGGAAGAGAAGCTTGGTGCAAGGTAGTGTTCAAGTAGGAGCTTTCAGATCTTGGTTCTCTACTCTATTTCTAGCATATTTCAGGTATAAAGTTCTAACCTTGCTTAATATTTTCTTAGATCTCCTCTTGGGTTAGATTGTATGCTTTCAGCAATGGATGGATGGTTGACGGGGAAGGAGAAGTCTTAAGTGTTTGTTCTTTCAGATCCAAGATCTTCATGAGCTCTTTTGGCATACAGGTGCCAACTTTATGGGTTTAAGGGATTCATGCATCCATTAAGTCTTTCATATAGCCTTTTTTGATCCTTTGAGCTCCTTCTAGCCATGCTTAAGAATAAAGATGGAAACTTTACATGGACATCTAGCCTTATGGGGCAGTAGAGATGGTTGGATGTGGTAAAGGATTATGATTGCGAGATCTTATACCACCCTGGGAAAGACAATGTTATAGTCAATGCCCTATGCCGTAAGGTAGTGAGTGTACCTATCAGGGATATATGTATGAGGATAGTTATTATTTCTCCTTTGATGGATATGATCAAGAACGCTTAGGTGGAAGTCTTGAAAAAGGAAAATTGGAAGGTAGAGCGGATCAGGGGGTAGATTTCTTTTTTTTTTTTTATCAGAGATGGTCAGGGCTTTTTGACTCATTGTGGTAGATTTTGGGTTCCGACTACTGGTGAGGTGAGGCATACAATGGTAGAAGAGGCTCATAAGTTGATGTTTTCAATCTACCCATGGGCCACGAAGATGAATAGGGATTTAAAGTTGAGCTATTGATGGCCCTGTATGAAAAGGGAAATAACATGACTTATAGAGCGGTGCTTGACTTGCCTGAAGGTCAAGGCCAAACATCAGAGACCTTACGGTAAGATGCAGCCGTTACCCATTCTCATGTGGAAATGGGAAGATATCACTATGGATTTTATCACAAAGTTGCCAAGGATGCCACATGGAGTTGATTCTATCTTGGTCATTGTTGATAGATTGACCAAGAGTGATTACTTCATGTCAATTGCCGAGAGTATATCCACCAAGAAACTAGTTGACATTTACATTTAGGAGGTGGTGGGTCGGCACGGAGTGCTCGTTTTGGTGGTTTTGGACTGAGATGTCCGTTTCAACTCTAGGTTATGAAGGAAGCTTCTTGAAGAGTTGGGTACTCAGCTGCATTTCAGTACAACATACCACCCCCATGCCGAAAGACAGATTGAGTGGACGATTTAGACACTCAAAGATATGCTCCGAGCCTGCGTGCTACATTTTGGTGGGAGTTGGGATATTTACCTTCCACTGTCCGAGTTCTCTTATGATAACAATTATCATCTTGATATTGATCGACCAGCTTTAGAGATGTTGTATGGAAGGAAGTGTAGGACCTTGATTTGTTGGTGCGAAATCGGGTATCAGGTCATGGGGAGTACTAAAGTAGTGCTCAAGAAACTGAGTTGATACAACAAGTGCGTGACAGGTTGCGAGTCACGCAAAACCGGCAGAAGATTTGTGTAGACCGTCATCGTTTGGACATCAATTTTCAGGTGGGGAACTTTGTGCTTCTAAAGGTGTCACCTTGGAAAGCTGTCATTTGATTTCGGAAGCGGGGCAAGCAGGGCCCCTGATTTATTGGTCCCTTTAGGATTACCACCCGTGTGGGCAAGGTTGCATACCGACTGGATTTGCCTAATGAGCTTAGACATATCCACAACACTTTCCATGTCGCTCAGTCGCGAAAGTGCTTCGCCGATGATTCTGCAGTGATTCCTTTGGATGGAATGCATGTCGATGAGTGTCTAAACTATGTGTAGAGACCGATTATGATTCTCTATAGGAAGACCAAGACTCTGCAAAACAAAGTGGTGAACCTGGTGAAGGTGAAATAGCAGCACTGTAAAGGCTCTGAGTGGACGTGGGAGCCTGAGGATGTGATGAGGGAGCACTACCCATACTTGTTTTTAGTGTCAGACTTCATGGAAAAAGTCTGATTCAAGTGGGTAGAGTTGTAACACCCATGCTCTAGGTACTTTTCAGTTTTGGCTTTAAGAATAAAAAACATTGAAAATTCGGTCCTTACACGGGGGCATACCTTATGGGTACGCCGTTCATAGCTCGTTAAAGGTCTTGCGGGTTCTTTTGAGTATGTCGGTCGTACGTATCAATACGCAGGCCATAATCACGCAGATCCCAAACCCTAATTTTTAGGTTTTGGACCCTATTTAAAGAATGTTATAACCTTAAGCCCTCCCTAACGTTCAACGTCCATCTTCCAAACAACCCCTTGCAAACCCTAACTTTCCTTGGTGAGATTTTGTGCTTTTTTAACATTGCTTGTCCATTCTTGAAGGAAGGATATCTTTGGAGTGAAATAGGATTTTGCACCTCTCGAGCAACCTCTAGAATGTATAAAGTTCTGGACTTGATGGATGTTTCTTTAGTTGTTACTAGTTATTAAATTTTATTCATTTTGGTCCCATAGTCTTGGATCTTTCAAGTTTGAGTAACTCCCAACCTAATGAGGAGTGTTTCTCTTCATTTTAGAGCTTTGTGATTCATAAAAATATGATCTTGGTCTTTCCCACTCATCCATGTTATATCTATTAAACATTTGGGTAGTGAATAAGACTTAGGGTTGGATTTTGGACTCCTTGTAGCCATGCAAAGGCATAAAGGTCGCAACTTTATGATTTTAGACGTTCATTTGGGTTAGATCAGAAGTTTGGAGTTAGTAAGTTTCTGTTGGATAAGGTGTCTAAGTCCATAACTATTTCTGGTATGTACTTGACCCGGTTTGGCATGGTCCATTTGGGTTGCATGGCATCATGCATTTGGATAGACTAAAATGAGAGAAATAACACTTATAGTTTATTAATATATTATAAGTTCTAATATATTAATAATATTATTTAATTAGTATTGATCAATAATTAATTTAGAATTAATTAAGTGATAAAAAAGGTGACTAATTAAATATATGGGTTGATTGTGTAAATCATCCATACTTGTATAGTGGGCTAAATGCTCCATGGATTATCAAGTTAGGCTAAGACCCATAAGATGCTTCATGTAGGTGTAAACCCATCGATCATGGAAATGAAGAGTCATGTCACATTACATGGTGTAACCCTAATTGTAACACAGTATATAAGAAACATAAAGCTCACCAAAATCGGCCACTAGAAAGAATAGAGAGGGAAAGCCAATTTTAGAAGTTTTCTACATTTCTCTCAAATCATTCCAATAGCATTTGGTGTTGTGTGATACATTTGAGGCATCACACTTAGGGTTCTAGGCTCACAAGGTTTTCAAGGAATCCAAACTACTACAAGGTATGTTTTCTTGCTTACTTTTATGTTTAAAAGTTCCCCATGTATGCTAGATAGGATTATGAACCTTGGAAAATCAATTTTGCATGTATCCTAGTCAAACATAGATCCAAGGTTTCTAGGGTTGCATGAACACCTTAGGAGTGTTAAAATGCTCAAAACCCTTCAGTGGTATCAGAGCCTAGGCTTGTTTGTTTGATACTTGATGCAAAATAGCTGAAAAGTTGAAATTCTTGTTGTCTGCATAGGGGACTCGCGAACCCTTGGTGGACTCAACGAGTCCAAGCGTATCTTCAACCAACTTGGCGAGTCAGTTCTTGCACTCGATGAGTTGGCCAGGCAGAGTGCAGATTTTTTATTTTTGCTACTAGAAATTGTAACACCTGGTTCTTGGTATGCAGTTAATTCAAGCATTCTTGTGTTTTTCTTTGGGACTCGACAAGTTCGAGGCCCAACTCGTTGAGTAGAGTCGAGATTCGCGGACAGTTTAAGTGACCTACTCGATGAGTCCGAAGACAGACTCGGCGAGTAGGTGTTGTTTGGGTAAAACCCTAAATTGAGGGTTTGCACCCTATTCAAACACCAGCCTCCATCGTACCTTATACTCCTAGAAGACATCATATCGAAACCCTAGCTGTTTTTGTGAGTTCTAAGGCCATTTTGGTGCTTTTTGGTGGGTTGTGAAGCTTGAGAAGAGGAAAGGGGCTTGTGAGACCAAGGGGAAACAAGAAGATCCAGAGTTTGGAACTCATTTTCATCATATTGGAGGTATGAAGCTGAACCTTTATCTATAGATCTTGATATCTGGGCCTTTTCCTTCATCTTTCTAAGCCCTAGAGAGGCTGTATTCGGGATTTAGTGTTGGAAGTCAATGTATGCTTTAGATACAGGTCTATTGGGGGGCTTTATGGCACAAAGGTGCCCATTTTGCTGCCATAAACACCTCATGCACCTTGGAGGCCATCTTTTATAGCTTTTTGGGCCAAAGACCCCTTGCATGCGTACCAAGTTTTGAACTTTAGGAGGCCAAATCTATCGTGTTGGTGTGTTAAGTCCCACTGAAATCGACTGTATAGTCTTGGACAAGGAGGGACTCGGCGAGTCGAGACGTTTTTTTCTCTAAAAACGTCTTATGGAATGGTTTTGGTTGAGTGAAAGGAACGCTCAGCCTGCTAGGGGTTTGCCTTGGACTTGGAAATCATGGGACTCGACGAGTGCTAGAACAGACTCGGCGAGTCCAAGGCAATCTTCCAGTATTTGAAGATGGACTCAACGAGTTGCTCTTACAACTCGGCGAGTCATAGACTGGAAGCATTCATATGTTGAAGATGAACTCGACAAATTCAAGGAAGAACTCGCCAAGTCGGTTGAAGATTAACTGAAGTGTTGTTGAAGGTGAACTCATCGAGCTCTTGCTAGGCTCGACGGGTGGGGTCGGGTTTGTAGTATTATGTTGACGAAGGGACTCAACGAGTTAACGGACCAACTAGGCGAGTCTGGTCAACCTAATAGTTGACCTTACTAGGGTTTGACCTTGACTTTGACTTTGACTTGGATTCAAGTTCACCCTTGAAGGGATTGTGGGTACAAATTGATAACTTAGAAGGGTTGTCGTGTAGGGATTGAGGAGTCGAAGAGAGTCGACTTTCACGCCGAGGACAGTTCAGACACTACACGACATCGAGGTGATTTACCTTTTAGTAGAAGTGGGTCTAAGGCACCAAGGTCGACCCACTACTAATTGTTAGTTGGGATGATTATCTTTGTGATAACTGTCTGATCTGTTGTTGTTGGATTTGTGAGTATGCTAGATTGCTAGATATGTGAGTATGCTAGTTTGCTAGTTGCTATGTTATGTGAGATAGTACCCGTAGAAGGGGGACTAGTCCTCGATTCGGTCGCTAGGACCAATGGGTAGGTCAGACACCCCAGATATGTCTGACAACATGATTATGATATGATATTATGTGTTAGTAGTAGGGGGTGAAATAGTCCCCATGTTCGGTTAAGATAGACCGGAGGGTAGGTCAGCACCCCAGAATGGCTTGACATGGATAGGTCAGCACTCCAGAATGGCTTGACATGGGTAGGTCAGCACCCATAATGGCTTGACATGGGTTGGTCATCACCCCAGAATGGCATAACATGGGTAGGTCAATACCCCATAATGCCTTGACATGGGTAGGATGGGTGCCCCAGATTTTCCCGACAGTATGTATGTTATGTGCTTGTATGGCATGTGGTATGATGGGGGAAATCACTAAGCTTCGTGCTTACAGTTTTAGTTTTTGGTTTCAAGTACCTCTTCATCTAAGGGGAAGGAGTCGGCGGTGTAGCAGCGCATCACACACACACATGATTTCTGCTTAAAGTTTTCTGGGATTGTACTCTAATATTTTGTTACTTCAAGATGATTTGGTTTGAAACATGATATTATGGTTTTATGTATTGACATGATCGTGGCAATGTTTTGATAAACAAATTTATAAATCACTTAATTAAAAACAAAATTTTTGGCATCAAATTTTGGGATGTTACAAATTGGTATCAATGCCCTGGTTTGAGGGATTCGGATACACCCTCGAGGTGTCTGGACTCAAATCGAGGTACTAAGAGATTTTTCACAAAGAAAACAATTTCTAAAATTTTAAATTAAATAATTTTGAGAAAGGACAAGGTGTGTGATGCGTGCGACCGGCCGAGCTCAAGTAGGTCTTCCCCAAGATACCCATACTTGTCATGTTATGTGTATGATTTATGATTCCGAGAATTGCATGCTAGGTTAGGGCTAAGGATCTAGGAGGATGCCATGAATGCTTGTTGTATGAGTTGTATGCTAGGGCTGTTTAGCAGCGGTAGGATAGCTTGATTAGGTTATGCCTAATGTGATTACTCAACACACGAATGTTGCTTGCTTTGTTCTAAAGGGGTTCTGGCTAACGTTAACTAACTAGTAAGCGGATATGTAGCAGTATTCGCGAGCTAGTAAGAGAAGGGAAGTATGGACTCCTAGTGCAGCTGATGGCGGAGAGTTGGTCAGAGGGTGCCCTAGGAAAGCCTAGGATGAGATCTGTTGGAAAGGGATAATGGTAAGGGGACTTGGTGAAGTTAAGGGAATCCTTGAGGAAAGTACGGATAGATGTGGAAGGTATTATGGGCCCGTACTACTAAAAGCAGAGAATCCGTACTCGAGTCAAGGAGGGTCGAGATGGAACCAGGAAATCGGGAGAGTGTGTGAGACCTCTCGGGAGTATGTATGATCCTGACGCTTTCGTGTTTATTTTTTCAGTATGGTGGTCACACGACATGGAGCAGGAGGCTCAAGATCTAGGTCAGGATCCGAGCAGTTTGATGACGGGCTATGCGAGTTCATCGCGTTTGAGATCACGAGAGGTATCCTTGAGTCGACCCCGGTTATTTTTTGATCGATCAAGGAGGGGATTATCGAGCTGATGGAGGATCGCCTCCGAGCATTCAGGAGTGATTTGGCGTCTGGCCAGGCAAGTATGGGCATACTGTCCTTCAAGGACTTCAGAGGGAGTGGTGGGCCGGATTTTGATGGGGTGAAGGGCCCCATAGTTGCCAGGAGATGGATCGCAAACATTAAGTCTGCGCAATTGACGACCTTCTGCCCAGAAGGGTCGAAGGTCCGCTTTGCTGCGGGATGTCTGAAGGATGGAGCTAGAGACTGGTGGAAGTTGGTCGGCGACTCGTTGGGAGCCCCAGCCGTCGAGGCTATGACGTGGTCAGATTTCGTGACCAGATTCAGGGCTGAGTTTGCACCGACTGTGGAGCTTCAACAGCTGGCCAGGGAGTTTCTAGATATGAGACAAACGACTAAGACAGTGGCGGAGATCACCGCCAAGTTCAGGGAGAGGGCCTTGTTGGTACCCTAGTATGCGGGGGATGAGGAGATGCGGGAGACCCGCTATCATGATATGTTGAGGGATGATATTCGGGAGCATGTCAGCTATTCAACCTGCCCGACCCTATAGTCCATGATTGCCAGGGCGTGAGAGAGGGAGATCGATTTGGAGCACGTCCGAAAGAGGAAAGCAAAGACTGAGCAGGTGACAGGGGTTTCGGGGAAGAAACCCAAGGGATCTGACGGTAGGTTGAAGGGCCAGCCGGGCCAGAGCCGCTGCAGGAAATGCGGCAAACCGTATGAGGGAGCTTGAAGAGTGGGATCGTCGGGCTGGTACAAGTGCGGCAAGACGGGGCACTTTGGCATGGATTGTACTACCCCCGCCCCCACAGTGCAGATGTCAGACCTGATTTGCTTCCATTGCAATCATAGGGGCCATAAGAAGGCCAGCTGCCCTAGTTTGATAGTAGTAACAGCAGCAACGCCAGCGGCGGCGCCGACCCCCGCGTCAGCACGGGTCACGGATGGCCGGAAGGCCAACGTAGAGGCTCTAGTAGTGCGGAGCTGAGCATTTCAATTTACAGCCGAGGAGGCACGCACTCACCCGATGTGGTGACGGGTACGATTTCTTTCTTATTCTTTTATGTTATGTCGCTGTGATTTTGATATGTTATATATGTGCTTTGTTTAGGATCGTTCCATGTGAACGACATCCCAATTCAGGTATTGTTTGATTCGGGTGCTACACGATCGGTTGTCTCTCTTGCGCTTAGCAAGAAGTTTCCTGAGTCTTCGGGCATTTTGGATTGCCCTCTAGAGGTCGAGATTGCAGACGACCGGTCAGTGTGAACATCAGAGGTCTACCGAGATTGTGTATTAAGTCTGTTCGAGGAGTGTTATCTGGTAGATCTAGTTCCCATACCTTTGCGGGGGAACAAGGTTATTATTGGTATGGATTGGCTAAGCCCTAATGGGGCAGTGATTAACTACACGCAGCAGTTGGTGCGGATCAGGACCCCAAGTGGGGGAGAGCTGGTGATTCAGGGCGAGAGGCCACAACAGGGACCAGCTTTATGTTCATCAGCGAGAGGTAGGCGCTACCTTCAGCAGGGTTACGTAGGATTTTTCGCCTATGTTATGGATACCCGGGAGGCAGGTAAGGTGAGGGCGGGTGATGTGCCTGTGGTATGAGAGTTTGCAGATGTTTTTCCCAAGGAGTTGCATGGGATACCTCCGGAGAGACAGGTAGAGGTCAGGATCGACCTAGTCCCTAGTGCGGCTCTGATAGCCAGGGCACCATATCGGTTGGCTCCTCCTGAGATAAATGAGTTGTCTACACAGCTGCAGGAGCTGTTAGACAAGAGATTCATTAGACCGAGCAGTTCACCCTGGGGAGCCCCGATTCTGTTTGTGAAGAAGAAGAACATGTCGTATCGGATGTGTATAGACTACCGGGAGCTGAATAAGGTAACGGTGAAGAACTGTTACCCACTCCCAAGGATTGATGACCTCTTTGACCAGCTACAGGGAGCGTCTTGGTTCTCTAAGATTGATCTGCATTCAGGATATCATCAGATGAGGGTCAGAGAGTAGGATGTGTAGAACACTATGTGGTCTTTGTAGCAAGGAAGGGTATCTTGAGAGAGAGAGAGAAAGAGAGGGTTTGTAAGCCAAGGAAACAGTGGAAGGCAAATTGACCTCGAAGAAATTCAAGAGTCAAGTGGTGAAGGAACTTCAAACCCTAACAGTCAACCTGAGGATGAAACTCCTGTTGATCCAATTGACAAGTCTGTACCTCTGAGGCGTTCCACAAGGGTTAGGAATGCACCTAAACATTACTATGGTTTCCATATTACTGCTGAAGGTGATACACTTATCAGTGATGAGACACTGGTAAGTCTGGATGAACCTAACAACTATGTGGAAGCCATAGCAGGCCCCGAGTCTGCTAAATGGAAAGAGGCAATGGACAACGAGATACAATCCATGTATGAAAATCAAGTTTGGAACTTGGTTGACAATGTACTAGGTTGTAAGACAGTTGGGTGCAAATGAACCTTCAAGAAGAAGACCGACATGGATGGTAATGTACACACATATAAGGCGCGACTGGTTGCAAAGGGCTTTTCTCAAACTCCAGGAGTTGATTATGATGAGACCTTTTCACCAGTAGCAAAGATTAAGTCTATTAGGGTCATGTTAGCCATTGTTGCATTTCATGATTATGAAATATGGCAAATGGATGTCAAAGCCGCATTCCTTAATGGAAGTTTGGCTAAATATGTTTACATGTGTCAGCCAGAGGCTTTTGTCAGTACATAATACCCCAATAGAGTGTGTAAGCTTGAGAAATCCATCTATGGATTGAAACAAGCACCTCACATATGGAATATTTGTTTCGATGAGAATGTCAAATAGTTTGGCTTTTCGAGGAGTGAAGATGAATCTTTTGTATATGTCAAGGCTAGTGGGAGTATAGTTAGCCTTTTGGTGGTGTATGTGGATGACATACTACTCATAGGAAATGACATCCTTGTTAGAGTCCAATATGCCTGTGTATGAATCAGATCCGTTTGATGGTGCGGAATCCCAATCAAACGGATGATGTCAGATCAAATAGAAGATAAGGAGTAGAAGATGATGATGAATCTTGTATGTATTGATATGAATGAAGATCCGGATACAAGATTCACACACACTCTCTTTTCTCTCTCTCTAGAACACCTTCAAATGCAAACATTTAAGCTCCTATATTCTATGTGTTCATCAATCTTTTCCTCACACCCTTCACCCCTATATATATACATGAGAAACATGGGCCGTAAACAGGGTTTACGGCCATAAACACCCACATGGCCGTAAACCTGACCGTAAACTCATAAAATATTACAGAAAAACAGAATTGCCCAGAAAAGCAAAGTATAAACCATATTTTTGATCCAATAATCTGCCCCTTGGTTTATAGCTTTCTTTTCTTAATTGATCCAACAAGCTCCCCCTAAAAAGTAGTTGGCTTTTCATGTCAATCTTCATCGAGAGCTTGGCTTCAGCATTAATCTTCAACTTCTTCACAACTTCAAGATGAACTTGATGAATCTTCAATGAATGACTTCATATTGAGCGGTTGGGCTTTTCTTCAGAATTTAGCTTTGAACGCACGTCGGGTGAGGAGGCTTGATGTACTGATTCTTGAAAGATAGCACTTTCAGCTTGAGAATCTTCAGAGAGAACTGAACTTCTAGATCACTTCAGCAGGTACAAAGATAGCAGCAGACTGATTGAGGAGGCTTCAATGCAATCTGTCACATAATCTTCAAGTCAGCTTGACCTTTCTTCTGGGGTTGAAGGATTGAATGTCGAAAGAATAATCTTCATTTCTTGCTCCTTCGAATGCGAATTCTTCGATGCTCATGGATGAAGCCTTAGCTCAGAAATTTTCGACACAAACTCCGTGAGTCTCATCAACACCTGAATTCACGTTTCAAGACAAAACAAAACTAAAAGAAAATTTTAGCACACAATTTTTTTTTAATTTAATTTTTCTTAAGTTTCTGATTTTTGTTTGGTTTTTAAAGTTTTTAATTCTCCCATAATATTTAAATTAGAAGAAAACTATGAACAAATTTAACAAAAATAAAATGATATCTAACTTTAAGAATGATTTGGGATCAAAGTTTTTAGATAGCCTTTTATCCGCTTGTCGGTACCTTCTATCTTCACGTCTTTGTCTGGTCGATTGCCGATATTGTTGTCCACTTAAACATGAAAAATTGTGAAAAAAATTAGGACATACTATTAGTTATAAGACAAAGTGATCCTAACTTCCTAGAAACTATTTCTTAAGGACCATTCAGCTGACGACGACCAGGGATATTGTTGTCCACCTAAATTGAGCAGCGAGATCTATAGAAAATCTTTGAGTGTTCAATTTTAATTGTACTGGAACATGTTTCCCGCTTCCTGATAATCCCCATTAATCAAGGACTTCCAGAGTACTCCTTACATCGGGTGAGCAGACAACCATTAAGAGAGAAGATAGATTTAGAATGCATATGCTATGCACCCATGTCGGATCTTTTCCAATCACGCAGAGGTTGGAACATATGACTAACTGAAGTTTTAGAGGGATTGAGAAGTAGATTGATGCATATATTGTGTACCAGGTCGGATTGTGAGTCACGCAAAGGAGACAGTATATGGCTAACAGATAAAAAGAATTGCATAGATAGAAGATGCAGAGAAATAGAGTTGCAGATGTTACAGTCCAGGTCGAATTTTGAGTCACACAGAGGAGGTAACATATGACTAACAGACAGATAGAGAAAGAAAACAATTTTCTATAGACCTAATTCATTGGAATTTACCAGTTTCCCCATCAATACTGAAATTAAGGACATAATCCGCACATCGAGGAAAAGTTAATCCACGGTTCCAAGTACAGGTTCTTTAATGTGACTAGTAGATTCCCATATATATCTCCCTGCTCAACCTATCCAAGCGTCATATTGTTAGGCTAAACGGATCTAACTAGGTCAAGATTTGTCAAGTTTATGAATTCCTTAAGTTCAACTCTGCATAGTCATGTCCATTTAGAATCTTTCGTGCCTACCGACGCATCAACCCCAGAGCATAGACAATTCAATTTTGGGTACGTTACGCAGACTCAGATTGCATGTTATCACTTGATAATATCACTTCCTAAAATTAACTCAACATGATCTGATGCAAAAGCATCAAAGGCATCACAAGATGTATCATCAACTTTAATATCAAAAAAATAAGGTTGTTCATTGGAAGCAGAAACATCAGGTTCAGGCTCAGTTTTGTTATCAGAAACAGATCCTTCAACTATGAGCTTTGAATGATCTAAGGATTGATCTGCAGGGGAAGTAAAAACGTTAGTACTTTCAACATTAATAAATCCTCCTGAAACAAAAACAGATGGCTTGCCATAAACCATGAATGGTGCATTGGCAATCTCCTCTTTGGATAGGGGTTAATACTAATATGTATGATTATAAGGAGGAGGTACACTATCATATCCTAAACCCTTTAACTGATTTCGTTTAAACAGCATGCAGTGATCAATCATGTTGGCAACTACCTCGCTTGATCCATCAAATTTTCTAAAATCAAAATTTGCGGTTTCAAATTGTCCTTTTAATGTATCAAGCTCGGTAATTAACTCATCATTTTGTCTCTTAACATAATCATACAGTTCACATTTTTCACTGTATTCTGACTGAATTCTTCTAAAATCCTTTATTTTTGTTTCTAATTCAGCCTTCAGGGGTTTCTGTCCTTTCCTGAGTTGATATCCTTCATATCTCAGGTCCTCAACTTTTCTTTTTAATAAATCAATTTGTTCCCGAAGAAATTTAATCGTAGTTTCACAAGATTGAGAACATGAAACTTTATTGACTGGAATGTTTGAAGAAATCATTTTTTTTTATTTAATTTCCCTTTGACTTAAAAACAAAACGAGAAAGTCAACCTTAAAATTCAAATTTAAAAATTCAAACTCAAAAGTCAAACTTAAAAGTCAAAACAAATATCTAAATTTGAAAATTTTAAAGTTAAATGAAAAAGTCAAAATTTAAAGTCAAAGATCAAACTGAAAGTTAAAGTCAAAATTTTAATCAAAAAGTCAAAAATAAAAGTCTAAAATTAAAAACTAAAATTTTTGGGTTGAAAAAGGATTTTAAAAAATAAATTTTTGAATTTTTGGGCTGATTTTGTCAAATTGCGAAACTTGAAAGCGACGGGGAGAGGTTAAGTTTAAAAATTCGAAGTTAAGGCACAAGTGATTGGCTGGTTGAGTTGGTTTAGCGCGCTGACTTGTGAACTAGGGGTCCCGGGTTCGAACCACAACACCACCAATTTCTGTTTCCCTTTTTATTGAAGCGCTGATGCGAAGCTTGCTGTTGCTGAGCCGAGCCGTCCTCCAAGCCGCGATCCACCAAGCTGAATTCCAAGCCGACGCGCAGACGATCCCAGCCGTAAGCCGCCGAGCCGAGCCTCAACCGCTGCTGTAAACCGCTGAGCCGTATACTCCGAGCAGCAAGTCGTCGACAGTAAACTCCGACGACCGTAAACACGTTTACGGATGTAAACTCCGGATCGTAAACTCTTCAAGGACCGTAAACCCTTCAAAGACAGTAAACACAGCTTCAGATCGCGAAAAAAACGACGTTTTTCACTATTTTTGCTCCAAAACTCGATCAAAAACTCGTTTTTACGAAAAACGCGAAGAACCAAACCCCCCCTAATTTTCAGTGATCTATTCAAAAATGCAAGAATCTTTCCAAAATAAGATCAAATCGGATCCAGATCTAAAAAAAGATGAGTGATACAATCCAAGCTCTGATACCACTTGTTAGTCCCCAATATGTCTGTGCATCAATCAGATCTGTTTGATGGTGTGGAATCCCAATCAAACGGATGATGTCAGATCAAATAGAAGAGAAGGAGTAGAAGATGATGATGAATCTTTTATGTATTAATATGAATGAAGATCCGGATACAAGATTCACACACACTAACACACACTCTTTTTTCTCTCTCTCTAGAACACCTTCAAATACACACACTTAAGCTCCTCTATTCTATGTGTTCATCAATCTTTTCCTCACACCCCTCACCCCTATATATATATATATATATATATATATATATATATATATATATATATATATGAGAAACATAGGCCATAAATGGGTTTACGGCCATAAACACCCACGTGGCCGTAAACCTGACCGTAAACTCATAAAATATTACAGAAAAACACAATTGCCTGGAAAAGCAATGTATAAACCATATTTTTGACCCAACAATCCTAACCTTGCAGGAAGTGAAGTCCTGGCTTGGGAAGTGTTTCGCTATGAAAGACCTAGGAGAAGCTACCTATATTCTAGGGATAAGGATCTTGAGAGACCGGAGTAAAAGACTAATTGGACTTAGTCAGAGTACCTACTTGGATAAGGCGCTAAAGAGGTTCAGCATGCAAGATTCCAAGAAAGGAGAGTTACCCATCCAGAGTAACGCCAGATTGAGTAAGACTCAGAGCCCAAGTACTGAGGCTGAGATAGCAGAAATGAGTCGAGTAACTTATGCTTCTGTTGTAGGATCGATCATTTATGCTATGACTTGTACTAGTCCTGATGTGGTCTTTGCCTTGAGCATGGTCAGCAAATATCGGGGGAATCCTAGCAAGGCTCACTGGACCGCGGTAAAGAATATCCTCAAGTACCTACAGAGGACTAAGGACTGGGTCCTTACCCTCGGTGGGAGTGATGACTTGAGAGTTGTAAGGTATAGTGATGCTAGCTTCCAGAATGATAGGGATAATTTCCAGAATGATGGGTCTTTACCTTAAACGGAGTAGCAATTACTTGGAAAAGTTCCAAGCAGGAGACAGTGTCTGATTCAACTTGTGAATCGGAGTATATAGCAGCAAGCGAGGCAGCAAAGGAGGCAATATGGCTGAAGATCTTCATTGGAGACGTTGTAGTTGTACTAGCTATAAAGGAGCCTATGGAAATTTTCTGTGATAGTGAAAGTATAGTTTCCTTAGCAAAAGAACCAAGGGATCATGGGAGATCCAAGCACATTGACAGAAAATACCATTTCATCAGACATTGAATAGAAGAAGGACTCATTGTGGGAAAGAGGGTATCATCAGATGAGAACCTAGCAGATCCCCTGATGAATGGACTAGGTAGGGTTAATCATCTCCAGCATGCGAGGCACATAGGGCTGAAGGATGATATTAGTTTTAGTAGTTAGATAGCTCTGAAATTTGTAAAGTGTAATTGACATTTGATGATGAATAAAAGTTGTGTTTATTTATGAGTAAAGTGTTGCTATCTTTTGTTAATCGTTTCCTATTATTTATTTTGCATGTTTTCACTTCCAGAATAATTATGTTATGTTATTTCATATTATTCAAATTTTTCACAGTCGGTCATATGTTGGAAGTAGATATGAATTAAGACTGTCATGGGTTGACTTGTAGAGGTCGAAGATGTTGGACATAGCTACAACACTCATGAGTGCTCATAAGTTCTGAGTATTGGATTCAACCCAGACTCACTGGTATCACTTCATGGAATTTATCTCGAGTAATCGTGAGACGGTAATATCATATAAGTCTTCAAACCTAGAGATATGACTTATTTCCTATGAGTTGGTTATACATTGATTGTACGAAAACACATTGGTAACTCGATGTTATAAAACGTGCTTTTGTATGTGATTCAACAAGTAGTAGAACAAGCATATGAGTCGAAGTTTATCTGTTCCTTCTTGGATTAGAAGCGATATCTGGGCCCCTCGATGATTTTGTTTTGACCTATGTACCGGGCCTGGTTAGAACTAAGTTGATGTGTTCAATTAAGTTCTATGTCAAACAAATCAGGAAATCGAGAAACAAACTACTGAACAATAGGTAATACATTGTTCCATGTATTTGTCCGGTGGATATCTAGAACAAAGGATTATATGATCACTAATCTTAAATGGCGTATCATCATCATCTCAGTTCCGAGAGACCTTGAAAGAGCTACGATTGTTGATCGGTTCCTGAAGTCATACTTGCAATTATAGTTATTAGATTTATCCAAGTGGGAGACTATTAGATAAGGTGTCTAACTCAATAACTATTTCTGGTATGTACTTGACCCACTTGGCATGGTCCATTTGGGTTTCATGGCATCATGCATTTGGATAGACTAAAATGAGAGAAATAACACTTATGGTTTATTAATATATTCTAAGTTCTAATATATTAATAATATTATTTAATTAGTATTGATCAATAGTTAATTTAGAATTAATTAAGTGATAAAAAAGGTGACTAATTAAATATATGGGTTGATTGTGTAAGTCATCCATACTTGTATAGTGGGCTAAATGCTCCATGGATTATCAAGTTGGGCTAAGACCCATAGGATGCTCCATGGATGCTCTAGGGAGGTGTAAACCCATGGAACATAGAAATGAAGAGTCATGTCACATTAGGGTTTAAATGGTGTAACCCTAATTGTAACACACTATATAAGCAACATAAAGCTCACCAAAATCGGCCACTAGAAAGAATAGAGAGGGCAAGCCGATTTTAGAAGTGTTCTACATTTCTCTCAAGTGATTCCATTAGCATTTGGTGTTGTGTGAGACATTTGAGGCATCACACTTGGGGTTCTAGGCTCACAAGGTTTTTAAGGAATCCAAACTACTACAAGGTATGTTTTCTAGCTTACTTTTATGTTTAAAAGTTCCCAATGTATGCTAGATAGGATTATGAACCTTGGAAAACCAATTTTGCATGTATCTTAGTCAAAGATAGATCCAAGGTTTCTAGGGTTGCATGAACACCTTAGGAGTGTTAGAATGCTCAAAACCCTTCAGTTTCCATACCAGGGCTCAATCCAATTAAGTCCATAGCATCTACCGATTTTCCATATCCCCCCTTTTTTAGATGAAAATCTCATTATGATCTCGTTCCCCTTTCTCTTTCATTTATACCGGGACCGTTGCATTCATTAGATAGATGTCGATTATTGTCTTGAAAAAGTGTTTTCTCCTCTTTGTCTTTGATTTCTTGTCTATCTTCTTTCATCTTCTATATCTATAGGAGTCTTATATTCGGTCCAATCAAAAACGATTTTATCATTTCTATATCGGCAATTCAATATAGGTGGATACATACGTTATACATCTGCCTCTCTTCCACTTATTTACCCATGAAATTTCGAATACTTGAACGGTCGATTCTTTTCATATTAAAAAAAGAATATTTAATTGTGATAAAAAAAGAAAAATGGAAATTCTATATCGCTAGATTAATTGTTATCTTCTATAATATTTAACAGTTATTTGAAATTCTATATTCTATTCTTTAATATATTAATATTCATTATGAATAGCTAAGAATTAAAATAGTATAATAGTGAATAACAAAGATTCTAAGAGTCTATTGAATTCTTATACATGTCGAATTTATGTTATGTGAGTCTGCTTAGCCCAGAGGTTAGAGCATCGCATTTGTAATGCGATGGTCATCGGTTCGATTCTGATAGTCGGCTTTTCTCTATTTATTTTATTCTATGTTTTACATGATTGATAATGCATCTTTGAAATCAAAGATCCAAGCGTTCGAGTTTTCAAATGGAAAACTAAATTCATGTTATTTAACCATATAACATGACTTATATGCCTGTTTCAACCAATATCTATCTAGATCTAGTTCAATTTTTTGTAAATCAAAAGCGGTTTGCAAAAATAAAATACGATTTCTATATACTATGCATATAATAGAATTTCACTATGACAATGGGTTACCCGGGATTCGAACCCGTACTAGTCAGATGGAGTAGATAATTTCCTTGTTAAAGTTAAATAAGTAAAAATTGATGGGTTTTAGCCAAAAGACATCCTATGTACTCATGCAAACCCTAAAGCTTGGATCTAGGTTTCTCTATTGTACATGCTTTTAATCCAAGACTTAAAACCCTAGATCTAATCAATATAACATATGAATTAAGGTTTAGATCATACCTTGATTGTTATATAGCAATAACAATCTCAATTCCTTCTTGTATTGACTTTAGAAAGCTTAGAGTCACAAATGTCACTCCTCTAATGGCTCACAAACACCAAGAGCAAGAGGATGAAGAAGAGAAGAGAAGGAGGCTGCCCAAAATGTGTGGAAACCCTAACCAATTAGTTCACCACGTTTTTGGGGCTTAAGAGTTCCTTAAATAGTGAGGCTATTAGGGTTATCTAACAAGGAAACCCTAATTTGGATGCTTAGGCCCTAAGCAACCCATGGACTCCTTCCTTAAGGGCCCTAGGACGATTTCTAATGGGTTTCCCCATAGAATTCGTCCACCCCCTTTAATATGGAATCTATTACCTCAATATTCAACTACTATACAACTAACAGTTCAAGTCCCTTAAGTTTAATTAATCTCTTTTAGCCACAAACTTAATTCTTATTAATTCTTGACTAATATTAATTAAACAATATGATTTCTCCTTTAATATATTATTCTCATAATATATTAATAAATCATATTTAATCCTTTCTCTCCATAATTCATCCTATCAAGTTGCTTTGGTGAAGGCAACCCAAAATGACCATGCACCATCGGGTCAAGTACATACCAAAATAGTTATGGACTTAGACACTAATCCAACAGTCTCCCACTTGGATAAGTCTAATAACTATTTTGCGTATGACTTCAGATCCTGATCTGCAATCGTAGCTTTCCAAACCCGCTGTCAACTTTGATCTTATCAAATACACGTGTCCTTAGATAAGGGATCATATATTCCTCCATTCTAGATATTATCGTATAGACTGAGACATGGATCTAAATCATTCTCTCTGTCCATGCACTTAGGTGCCATCACTAAATCAACGAGGGTCCCACAGATATCGCTTTTATCCTACTTTGGATAAAAGGAACGGGTAAACTTTGACTCAATGCTCGCTTGCACTCACTCACCAAATCACACACAACAATATGTTTTATAACACCAAGTTACTGGTGCGTTTACATATTATCAATGTGCAACTGACTCACAAGATACAACTCACACATCTCGGTTTCAAGAATATAAGATGTTATCGTCTCACCAATCACTCGTGATAAAATCCATGAAGTGATCCAAGTGAGTGTGGGTTTAATCCAATGCTCAAATCATATTCATAAGCACTCATGAACATTGCAGCAAACAATTGCTTATGTCTAATACACTTTAGACAATCCACACACCAATTCAAGACAGTCTTCATCCATACCTACTTCCAACATATGAACGACTGTGGTCCGTTTGAATAATTTTAACTGTTATGAACCAATTGAATTATTCAGGAAGTCAAAACATGCAAGGTGAAACACAAGAATAATACTAATCCCATATGGCCCCAAACCTTTGAGTATAAATAAAACACCTTTTATTTATCACCATATTGATTACTCATTATTTGTTGTTTCAGTTAATCAACTTCTTACTTGAATTACAGCTATACTTGTCCCATGCTCTTAGCATGCACACAATGTTTACCTATGGTCCTTACTTTGTGAAATAGATCAAATGAACACATTTCCAATCATACTCATTTCACAACTCCCAATCCTTTCTACAAGTGAAAGAATATCAAATTCTTGCCACTTATAGAATACGCTAGATTCTAACAATTTTATGCAATGATTCTTTCGTGATATCACTGCACTAAAGTCACAAGGACTATTGCCAATGAAATTACAAAACTCTCTATCGGAAATTGTTACAAGAAAATTCCGTAGATATGATGTCTCTCACTCAAAGTACATTCCTTTGAACACCCTTTTGCATAAAAGTTTCTAATCTAGACATAGATTCTCAATATCTAACTCCTAATATGGAAACCTTTCCATACTTACCATATGACAACTCATTCTCAATAGAATCTTATCTATTCATAACAATGTCGATATGCTCCATCCAATATCATACTTCCAACTACTCACAAGCAACCAATCATCGGCGAACCTTGGATTGTCCTTTGATAGTTGTTTAATTATCTTAGTCAAAACCGATTCTTGTCCTTTTTCCCTCTAAATGCGCTAGACAATTGGAAAAATTTTAGAATGGTCAAATATTATAGCATTCGCAATCGATCCTTTACCCGAGGCGTAGGGGACATGATGCATAATGTCTTACATAAAGATTTGATACTTTATCAATCTTCTGCCATAATATTTTACGTGCTACGTTCTCATAATTCGAAATATGAAGAGGGATGCCGTAATCATAGTCGAAATTTAAGAACGCACTATGTATCCTTTGACTAAATTTATTAAAATTTCTCAATCTAAGCTTTAGATTTTGAAACGAAGTACAATATTCTCTCCCTTAATTATAGCAAAACAACTTTACATCCTTACTACTTTGCAAAGTATAACTATTGTTTTCTATAATTAATATTGCTAACTTGCAATACTTGCCCTAATAATCATAACATTTATAACATTTATGCTCCCACTATCATGATGATTATTATAAACATAACACTTATGCTCCCACTAGCTTTGACATATATTTAGAAAACAACTTAACTTACAGAAAACAATACCTATTGAATTTCTTAAGTTCATGTTTCTAATACCTAATGCTTTGATAATCCTTTATCAAGGCTTCTTGAACTCATACACCTTTATCCAAGATAGCTCATATGTGTGTCTTAAACAATTCAGACTAATTGCCAAATCTCACAATTCGGATCATGGAAAGGGATACTGTAACCATAATCGAATTCGAGAATACAATTTCACAATCACTATCTTCTTAAAATCTTTCTTAGTGAAAGCATTTCCTCACAGTCATTTTAATGAAGGAGGAAATCTTATGACACTTCGATTTTAATGGTGTATGTGTTCCTATTCATGTGAATTTGTTAAAACCAAGGTTTATGACAAATTCAAAGTCATATGGACCGAGCCTTCTCAATCTAGATTTCTTACCTTATGGTAACACAGCTTCCCACCATGTCTTCCAAGTAGTTAAGCAGCTTACCCTTTCCTATCAATGTACTTTTCATTGATCAAGGTCCTTGCCTTTTATGCATTCAAATTAGAACTCATAGGGCTCATATGCATAATTAACTCAATTGGAACGGTAAAGAAAACAAGATGATGTGAACACGATAGGTTGTAAACCTCGACTCGTGTGCTAGTGATGATCGATAAGGTTTATTTTGATTTATTCTTGAAACCTTTCAAGACCATTAAGACTCCCACTGACTCCTTGACATATAATATTCTCTTGTCAATAAGCATTTCTTGACAAACAAATATTCAAGAGTTACTGTAGCTTTTATCAAGACAAAACACTTCATAAATTGGTCCTAGTTGGTCTTTGTCTTATCCAAGACATCACAACTTTCCAATTTCAAATGTGCAAGAATAAGAAAAACCTTTTTCCAAATTCTACATTTGATGAATGCTATAAACCTTCTTAAGACTTGTCACTCAATGTCACAATCCTAACTTTAAGACTTGTTTTGGAACGAAGTATGATTGACCTCTTGATTTAACCATTTCTTCAATTCTCGATTCCTCTTCTTAGACATACAATTGCACTAAGACTCACTTAGAGGATCAATTGAGATATGGTTCTTAATCATTAAGACCTAACATAATAAAAGGTACTCTCCCTTCTTCTTAGAATAGAGAAACTTTTATCTTTCTGCCTTCTTGATTCTTCTTATTCGTTCTGCTATTGATTTAAACTCTTTTTCAATCAACTAAGAATTACACTTAATCTCATAAGTGTAATCATATTTACTTAACCTTAGTAAATCATGATGAATATCTTTGTTACTCTTGTGGTGGACTTGATCAACACACAACCTTGTGTACTCGATCTCCTAGTCCTTCACTTGACACTTTGTCAATGAATTAGTCGAATTTTCTCAAATGTGAAAATTTCTCATTCATCATACAATACTTGTTCCATGATTCCAAGTTTCTGTCCACTTGAAACTTGGTCGATGAGAAACTTTTCCTATTTGGTAAATCTCTGACATTTCCACAAATAACATAATTAAGAATCACATACATTCGTTGTAGAAATATGCAAACATCAATTTTTTATAACGATTTCATTTCATGGAAATAAATAAATAAATAAATATCTCAAACAAAATTTATTTTATTCATAAAAAACAGCAGAAAATATTTTGTCCTTACAATGCAAAATCAATTGAAAAAACTATGTAATAAATATTCCTAACAACTCTATCATAACTTTCTAAGCTCAAAATCTAATCTTCGAATCCATGCGATCGAGATCCATTTCTTCGTGATTAGACTCATCTTGCTCTTTTATCAAGCTTCCTCTCTTTTCATTGATCCTGCAAAACATTCAAGTGCAATCTTATCACATCATGTATTAAGAATCAACGAATAGGAACTTAATGGAGTTAGATAGTGGATTTTACCTGAAGCACAACCATACTCTTTGACTCTCCCATCTTCTGGACTCTTCAGGCTCTTAGGGCAGACTTGTATCCAACGCCCTTTCTCTTGGCAGCAAACGCAGGTCGGTTCTCCTAGAACGTCCTCGGAAGCATGGTTGGTTGACTTTCCTAACAAATACTCTCCATTGCTTTGCCAAATCATTTCTGATTCAGCAGCAATGAGCATGTAAGTTAGGTCAATGAGTTATGCGTCATGATCCATCATATAATACTTTATTTTGAACTCATTATATGATTCAGGGAGTGACTGTAGAACCCAACCTATAGCCAACTCATCAGGGAATGACGCACCCAACATAATCAACCTATCGATGTGTGATTTCATTCCTAGAACGTGGGCACACACGGGTTTACCATCTTCATGTTTCATTTCCAATAGGGCTTCAGTGACATTGAACCTTTCAATTCTTCGATCTAGTGGGTTAGGGAGAACAATGGGAGGAGGAGGAGGAAGTGAAGCATGATTTCTTATTCCTTGATTGAATCGTGGAATATCATCTTCATGTGGAATGCTTGTTCCACGGGATTTGGGAAGACCATAGTTGTCGTACTTTAACATCTACAAAACGGGAGAAAACGAATTCAAGTTAGTTGATTTATTGAGTCCTTAGTAAATCACCCAAATGATATACTAAGGCTAGGACCCAACACAATATGCTACAACCTAGAAAAGGGATGTCGTAATCTAGTTGCAGAATATTTGAAGGTAAGTGAATGACGATTCACTAATTTTACACCATTAAAAACGAAAAAGAAATTTAAGTTTTAAGTCTATGAAAACTCCTAGATCTTTTGAGATTCATTGAACATTTCAATGGCATGTTTAAATCTTGATATGCCCCTCTAGTTTGTGACTGGGATGTCGAGGGTCACAAAGCGGGTGTGAATAACCATGCAAACTTACATGGTGCCCTCACATGTTACGGTCACCTATTCGATGTGCCGGTTAACCACAAACGCTCCACCGAACTATGACAAACATTGAGTCACCCTTTGATACCTTTGCTTAGAACCAATTAGTGTGCCGGTTAACCACACACGCTCCACTAACGTCTTAGCAAGGGCACAAAGTGTAATTTCATGGAATTGCATCAATTCACTTTTGCCCAAAGTAACTAAGATTGGGAATTTTAAAAAGGCATTTAGTTACTTTTGTACTTCATTATACTTATAATGGAAGGTTTCTGTCCTATCCTACCCTTTTGGCTAACGACTCTCCACTAGTCAAGAGCGAGGTCGGTAAGAGTGGATACCCATTCAATCGCCATTTTATAGGCAATTTCCTTAAACACCCCTTATAGACCAGCTTCGTGAATGAGACCTACTAATGGTAAGATTGACTTTTACTCATACATACATATATATATATATATATATATATATATATATATATATATATATATATATATATATATATATATATATATATATATATATAATGTTAGACTGTTAATGTTATATATAGTATAGGGTGTATTTTACACTTTTAAAATACTAGGTGTTCTAATTTAATAAATTACACTTTTAATTGAATTAAATTGTAAACCAAAACTTTATGGAATTATTAAATCTCTTTTAATTAGACACCTTAATTAATTAATAAAACCATAAGGGTGTGATTTGAACTTTTCAAAACTATACTAGGGTTTTAGAATTTAACATTTCTAAATTAAACTTTTAATCAACTTTTAAATTCCAAAACTTGAGGGCAAGTTTTGAAACATTTCAAAACATTAGGGTTTAGAATTTAAATATTTCAAAATCAAACTTTTTAATTAAAAATTTAAATTCCAAAACTTAAGGGCAAGTTTTGAAACCTTTCAAAACATTAGGGTTTTAACTATTTAAATTTCAAAACAAAACTATTAAGTTCAAATTTAAACTATAAAACCTAAAGGGGGAAAATTAAAACTTTTCACAAGATAATTCAAATCTAAATTACAAATAATCAAATTTTATCTAATAAAACAAGTGATTATCTAAATTTTGACAATTATCTTCTATTTAGGTAAGGATAATCACCAAATATTGATAAAATTCAGATTTTATAACAAAAACATATTTATGGTAATTATCCAAACCCAAAACAGGAAGAAAATCGCGAAAATTAGCTGTCAGACGTTTCGACTCGTCAAGTCTGGACTTGGACTCGTCGAGTACACCTGACTCGGTGAGTGCACCAAGTGACTCGGCGAGTTAAACACTCAGAACCCAAAAAATTCGATTTTCAGTGCTGATTTCGATCAAATATGCATCAATACAATAGAAACCAATCTAGGCTCTGATACCACTGATGGGTTTTAGCCAAAAGACATCCTATGTGCTCATGCAAACCCTAAAGCTTGGATCTAGGTTTCTCTGTTGTACATGATTTTAATCCAAGACTTAAAACCCTAGATCTAATCAGTATAACATATGAATTAGGGTTTAGATCATACCTTGATTGTTATATAGCAATAACCATCTCAATTCCTTCTTGTATTGACTTTAGAAAGCTTAGAGTCACAAATGTCACTCCTCTAATGGCTCACAAACACCAAGAGCAAGAGGATGAAGAAGAGAAGAGAAGGAGGTTGCCCAAAACGTGTGGAAACCCTAACCAATTAGTTCACCACGTTTTTGGGGCTTAAGGGTTCCTTAAATAGTGAGGCTATTAGGGTTATCTAACAAGGAAACCCTAATTTGGATGCTTAGGCCCTAAGCAACCCATGGACTCCTTCCTTAAGGGCCCTAGGATGATTTCTAATGGGTTTCCCCATAGAATTCGTCCACCCCCTTTAATATGGAGTCCATTACCTCAATATTCAACTATTATACAATTAACAGTTCAAGTCCCTTAAGTTTAATTAATCTCTTTTAGCCACAAACTTAATTCTTATTAATTCTTGACTAATATTAATTAAACAATATGATTTCTCCTTTAATATATTATTCTCATAATATATTAATAAATCATATTTAATCCTTTCTCACCATAATTCATCCTATCAAGTTGCTTTGGTGAAGGCAACCCAAAAGGACCATGCACCATCGGGTCAAGTACATACCAAAATAGTTATGGACTTAGACATTAATCCAACAAAAATCCCTCCCCAAGTCGTGTTTGCATTTTTCATTGCACACGGCTTTCCCTCTGTATACATCTAAAACTCAGTTCCTTCATATTAGACAAGAAAATATTAAATACTCAGTTGATTTCATCCTTACTACATACTATATCAACATTTCAGAATAGAAAGAAATAATTTTTTGTTAGCTCTTCAATATTTGCATTATTTATTAGTCTAGCGATTCACATGGCATCATCAAATGATACAAGTCTTGGATAAGAATCTACAATGCACTAGAACGCCCTTGTTGACGGTCCTTTACTCCGACAACATCTAGGGTTCCTCGAACAATGTGATATATCACACCGGGTAAATCCTTAACCCTCCCCCTCTTACTAAGACTACAGAATGTTCTTGTGAATTATGGCCAATACCGAGTATATAAGCAGTGATTTCAAATCCTTCAAAACACCTTCAAGCGAACCTAACAACATTCCTAACAACATTGCCTTTGAACTCCTAAAAAAGATTCTATTAGAGGGGGAAATGAAAGATATTTAATTCTACCACAAAAAATTATTTGATTCTTGCCTTTCAAATAATTTCCATGATACACAAGAATAATCATTTTTTTTTAGGATTTAATGATCTCTAAGAGCAGATTCACCCCTTTCTGTTATCTTTTATAAAGGATATGTTAGTCCTATCATTTGATTTGGTAATAGTAATAAAAGAAATAACAAATAGAAAAGAATAATGGCATGGGCTGTATATCTACGCCAATCTATGGTTTAAAAGAAGGTTCCATCGGAACAATTATTTATTTCAGGGTACCTCTTTTTTTCAAAATGGGGAGGGACGTTAGGTCTTTAAGCATTAAAAACATTAGTTAAGAGTTTAGAATTTAGGTGGTTACGTTGGGTGTAACACTTGAGTATGCATGGCATAGTGGGCTTTTGCCCCTTAACCCTTCTAAGAACTCCCAGTACACAGGTCGTAATCGGGAATATATATGTCGTACTCCCAGAAACCCTATTGGGCCATTTTTTGGCCTTGGGTTATTAGCGGTTTTGGGTCGTGTATAGTTCGGTCATGTATGGGAAGGG
Organism: Lactuca sativa; assembly: GCF_002870075.4. Taxonomy (NCBI): domain Eukaryota; kingdom Viridiplantae; phylum Streptophyta; class Magnoliopsida; order Asterales; family Asteraceae; genus Lactuca; species Lactuca sativa. Next base: position 107,711,834 of record NC_056629.2, on the reverse strand, counting down.
CAAAATGATATTTTTCCCTTAGTAAGATAAAAGATGATTTGGACCATTGATTATGGGTGAAACCCACGATTATTAACTAGGGTTGACTTTCGGTTATGATAAATGTGATGAGTCGTGGCAGCTGCAGCTCAAGTGTGTGATTCGGTTATCTTCAGTTAGAGATGAGTCTTCTCATTGTGCTTATGGGTCAAATTCACTAATGTCGACCTACTAAATTGTGTATGTAGGTTGCTAGTTGTCTTGGTGACTTTTGCATGTTTGTGTGATTGGGTTGAAATAAACCCCAGGGCTGGGTCCATAAGTATATGATAGGTTGAAAGAAACCGCAAGGCTGGGCCCATGATTTTATTTTGTGTTGGAATATAGCCCAGGGCTAGGCCTAGTTGTATGTTTGAGATGTGGTACTTTGGGGAAATCACTAAGCTTTTTTCTTATAGTTTATGTATGGAACTAATGATTTTTAAAACAAAAAAATTATCACTATTTTTTGGTTATTACAATGTGGCACTCAAAAAAATTATTTTGTTGATAGAGTGTGTGTAATTAACCGGCATGTCATTGTGAGAATAATTTCGACCGAGGGTCATGTGATTTTTCATGGTTGATTCACTTTCTGTCCTATGATCTGCGACATCCCTTCATAAAATTGAGATAAGCATAATCCGATATTAACATGCCATGAACCCCACTCAATGAATTGCAAATAATCTAGAGTTCCATTGATAAGAAAATTGGCAAAGGGGATTTGCCAACCTAAATAATTTTGTGATGTGTATACGACATCTCTTTACATATCTCAAAGCCAAATATGGATCTTAGCCTTTGTAAATAATCAATTAGGAATAAAAATCAAAAAGACTGGAATTAATATTGAATGATGTCTATAAGATAATCCACTAAAATCTACTCCTATAAAATCATGTCGTAGATTCTCATTTATCCTGACCTTTGTCGCTAGAAACATGCTTGTTGTATGCAAAAAGTGAAGTGTTCTACTGAATCACTATGCACAACCAATTCTCACCCTGATAGCACTGCCTATAGTGTAAAAGTTACTTATATCATGAAAGACAAATGATGGCTTTCGTCCTTGACACAATCTATTAATACCATAAATTTGGTATGACACAACCTGCACCTAGTGCCCTTGACCTCATCTATTATCATCATAGAATAGGGCATGACACCAATAAAACCGTACCACCGATGTCCAGGATCTGGTCTATTATCAACATAGATTGTATGAGATGCTGTCACACCACCGTCTGATGGCATAAACTTCGGGGTAAGCAATGTTGAGAATGGATCACAGTCAAAGCATACATTGAACACTATAAATATAATATAATATTTCAACTTCTAATATTATAGAATAAGTCTTACATCTTCGACTACATTATAACATAACTTCATATATAAAAGTAGTTTCCTTAACACATAAGTACTATCAAAAGTGTGTGAGAGTAATTGACAAAGTCTCTGTGACTTGTGTACATAGTCATGAAAAAAGGATCACTTCATATAAGTTTAGAATCTAACAAATTACAGTAAGTGGCAAGAACTTGGTATTCTTACTCTTACGATAAGGATTTGGAATTGTGAAATGAGTATCGTTGGAAATGTTTACAATTGATCTATTTGACAAAGTAAGGACCATATGTAAACATAGTGTGCATGCTTGGAGCATGGGATATCTATTGTTTTAATTCCAGTACTAGTTGATAAATCGAAACAATATATAATGAATAATGTGTAATCAATATGGTGATTAAATAAAATGTGTTTTATTTACACTCAAAAGTTTTGGGGCCATATAGAATTAGTATTATTCTTGTGTTTCACTTTTCATGTTTTCACTTCCAGAATAATAAAATTATTATTCGAACCATCCACAGTCGATCATATGTCAGAAGTAAGTATGAAAGAAGAATGTCATGAGTTGGCTTGTAGATTGTCTAAGGTGTTAGACATAACAAGAGTTTTCTACACCATTCATGAGTGCTCCTGAAATAAGATTTGAGTATTGGATTCAACCCGCTCTCACCTGAATTACTTCATGGATTTTATCATGAGTAATTGTGAGACGATAATATCATATTGCCTTCAAACCAAGATATAATAGTTGTTGACTACGAGTTGGTTGTGCATTGATGGCACGGAAACGCATTAGTAACTTGATGTTATAAAACGTGTCGTTGTGCATGACTTAATGAGTAGTTAGTACAAGTATATAATGTCGAAGTTTATCTGTTCCTTTTATCCTAAGAGGATTAAAAGCGATATCTTGGGCCCCTCGATGATTCTGTTTTGACTATGTATCGGGCCCGCTCAGAACTAAATTGATGTGTTCATTTTTGTTCTATGTTAGACGAATCGTAAATCGAGAAACAAATTGTTGGACAGTAAGTGTGACTATGTTCCATGTATTTGTCTGCATAGATATCTTGAGAACAGAGGAATATATGATCCCTGACACGTCACTGACTAGGTCAGAGTTCGACAGCGGCTTTTGAAAGCTTACGATTGCTAAGTTTGGATCTTGAAGTTGCATTGACAGTTATAGTTATTAGACTTATCCAAGTGGGAGACTGTTGGATTTGGTGTCTAAGCCCATAACCATAACTGGGATGTACTTGAATCGATTGTAGCATGGTCCTTTTGGGTTGCCTTCACTAGTGCAATTTGATAGGATGGACTTTTGAGAATAAGGTTATTTATGATTTATTAATATATTAAAAGTATTATATATTAATATGAAATCATATTATTTAATTAGTATTGATAAAGAATTAATTTAGAATTAATTTTATGGTTAAAATAGGCTAATTAAATATACGGGGATTGATTATGTAAATCAATGATTCTTATAGTGTGGAAAATGATCCATAATTATTTAGATGGGCTAAACTAATGAGATAATCCATGGAGGTTAAACCCATGGAGCATAAGAATGTGGAATTTCATGGAGCATTAGGGTTTACAAAGTGTAACCCTAACATTTACTACACTATAAATAGACCCCCCTAGTGCCAAAATCGTGACCCCTTCATTCTATGAGAGTGAAGTTGATTTTGTGCACCTATTCTCTCAAGCCTCCTCTTGCATATTGGTGTTGTGAACCATTAGAGGCATCAGACTTGGGGTGCTCAAGCTTTAAAATGTCAAGAACTACAAATCCTTCTAAGAGGTAAGTCATCTAACTAGTTGTATTGTTCATTTGAAAATTTGTATGCTAGTTAGGACAATGCTTTGGAATATTGAAAATATGCATGTATAATTAGAGAAAATATAGATCTAAAGCATTTAGGGTTGCATGTGCACCATATGAGTGTTATAGTGCTCAAAACTAAACATAACACACAGAGGATGATCCTCCAGATAAGGACCAACCAAATCCAAACAGAATTCTGAATTTCAAATGAAGACCTTAGAAATTTTCTAATCATAATTGCTTTTAACATTAAGGAATTAATGTAACTGCATAAGCAAAACACCAACTTACTATCCAAAACATACATTCTTCGCCTACAATCCCGACCGTCAATCTGGTACCTGACCTGCCAAAGAAAACAGACTCTTGATCGCATCACTAAGAATCTATATCACATCAATCCTCTTGCACACTCCCACATAGACATACTGCCACCAAACCCCGTAGCCAACTGGCCCCATGTTGGGTTTACATCCTAACTCTGAAAATCACACGCCTGCTCACTCCTTCTCCAAACTCAAAAAAACTGAAAGGACATAGTCCTCGCTATAGATAACGATATTCCAATCCACCAGTATCACTCTACTTCCAGCTGAAATCCTCAAGCCGATCATAGCGATCGTTTCCTTCTTGAGTCTCGCGAATCAATGTACGGCCTCGAGCAAAACCCTAGGGATCTCAAAACTAACATACTCATCTAGGTCTGTACCATTCCACCCAAACAGACATCACCATTGTGGCCCCAAATAATCACCAAACCCATCCTCATGCCTGAACAACCATAACCAAAAGATCGACAGATACATAACCAATGCCACGAATCATGGTATCAAACCATGCCATCTTCCCCAACCGACCTTTAGAATCCCCGAAATTTTCCTCGATTCAAGTATGGATCTCGTGCTCTCAGTAGTATAGGCCCAATACTACCTTCACACCGGGTCTTCTAAGAAACCTACTCGTAATAATACCCCCAAATACCTACTTAACAGTGTAACAACCACACTAAAATACTTCCTAGGATCCCTTAGGATTCCCCCACCTTCCTTGACATCAGATGCTGAAGAACCCCTACTAATGTCATCTAACCACTTCATGAATACAATTACATATAGCAAAGCTTAAATAATCTTTCGACTAAAGGACTCAACCTTACAATGGTTAGACTCAGACAAGAGTTGCACAATAGGTCCAAGTCCTTTATTCTAAGGTTATTTAACCTTCATAGCATGTAATTTAATGTATTCATTTGATAGTTAACCCACATCAATATAGGCCCCACAAAGCACAAAGCAAACAAAATTCGAGCAGAGGAGCCGGTTGGCACTAAAACACACTAAAATCAGGCAGGTCCCCATACAAAATTATCGACCACTAGGCCCAAGCATCTAGGATACACCTTCATCCCGCCCTTACTCTCTCAAGAGTGGGTAATCCATCCTCACGATATCCTGCTACGAACTGTACCCACTCATGAAACTTCCACCAACCCTGCAGCCACTCATGCATGCTAATCATACATTACGCTGTATCCCGTAGACATTCGAATACATAACTCTAATCTAAGCCCTTAATCAGACACGAATAGAAAGTACAGCTAAATCAAACATTCCCAGGTTATAAAATCTTTGCTATGTACGACTATGATATACACACTAAGCGATCATAATAATGATGTCAATTTCGTCTAGCATATAACAAGTCCTCATAGGCTATCATGCATCAAACATCAGGAAATCCTATCATGCAACTCCTGAAGATCCCTAGCCTATCACTAGCATGTAGTTCTAATATATCATAATATCAAATAACAATATGGTAATTGGGGGTCTACTTGCTGGCTCCAACTGATCTTACACATCGCATCCTTTCTTGATTATGTTTTAAAACAATTTTGAAAATCATTTGTAAAACATTTTGATTTCCTTACTTTGAGACTGGATTCACACGGGTGTTCCTCTAATTCTCTCAAACCAAGGCTCTTATACCAACTTGTAATGACTCAAAAATCACAACAAATTTAAACTTTTAAAAACAACCCATAATCATAAAATGTTTACAAAATCATTGTTTCCAAAATTGTTTATCCATATCAGAGTATTCCAAAATCATAAAGCCATAAATAGAGGATGTGTATGGTCATGCCTTCACCTTTCTACGATCATCAGAAATACCTGAAACAACAACTAAAAACTGTAAGCCAAAGCTTAGTAAGATCCCCCAAAGTACTAACACACAACAGATAACATATGCAACAACATGTCGTGTCCAATCAATCATCGGGTTGGAATACCCTAGGCCCAGTCAACCTCCAGGTCCAGTCATCCTTAAGATGGAATACCCCAGGTTGGAATGCCAATATACAACGGGTCCACTCAGTCATCAGAATGGAATACCCTCAGGCCCTTGGTACAAGTCTGGCATGCCAACCGGCCCTTAGCTCGTATCTAGAATGCTCCAGAACCCTTAATATGATTCGGGCATGCCAACCGGCCCTCATCTCATATCTGGAATGCTTCCGGTTTTGTTTTCTACAACACAAAGCAGTACAACCTCAACCCAACACAATATGTCGATATATAACATATAACAAACATAAGCAACAGACAGATAATCATGCAAACAGAAACAACAGGTAGTCCTACAGATCCACCAGTCTATGCATATCAACAACAAACATATAATCATACAGATCTATCTCATACTCAACATATCAATGTATAGCAGGATATCAATCCAATGGGTCGGCCTTGGTGCCTTCAACCTGTAAGTACAATGAGTAAAACTCACCTCACAGTCTGAACAATAGCTAATGAAGTCTCGACTCCGAACTTTAGCTCTAACTGTCACTTATCCAACCAAATGACCAATTCTCAACCACAATCCAATATACCTTAAGTCAAACTTGGTCAAAGTCAAGTCAAACTGTCAGAAAACATTTCTGGAATAGCCCATTCTAGAGGAAATGTAATGGGCTGACCCACCAAAAAACGAGTCTGAAATGGTTTCCGGAACGATCCATTCCACAAAAAATGGTTATTTCACAAAAAGTAATTTAAATTGGTTATTGTTTTTAAAAACACACAAAAAATGGTTAATTTACGCAATTTCCTAAAATATATTCATTAGAATCAAATGATTTTCAAACATATCTTTCTTATTTTAACTAATATACATCTTTCTTATTATTTATTTATTTTTTTGTTCAACACAAGGTGTAGGACCATCAAAATTTTAAGGTATGTACAAAATATATATATATATATATATATATATATATATATATATATATATATATATATATATATATATATATATATATATATTAAATGCTTTAAATTTAGGTGGATCGAAATAATCATCTTCCTATATACTAAACTTGCCCCTATATATCTGGTTAGTATTTAGATTTTAGGGTTTATGTCGTACATTATAATGTACATTATAATGTATATGGTTATATGTTATAGATATTATCTATTTATTTCTTTATTTATTTGTGTTGTGATATGTCTTCCTAATAATATTGATATGATTTATGATAACATAAACATCACATTGAACTTTATAAATGTCAAATTCCATAATATAAGGGTCCTCTTAGGTTGGAGGGAGTGGTGCCACACTCCCTCATTTTACCACACCTCTTTACCGTACTCAAGGAGTGGTATACCAATAGAGAGAGAGGAAAGAGAAAGAAGAGAGAAATAGAGAGGAGAGAGAGAGAGAGAGGAGCGCTCCCAAGAATGGCCACACTCCCAAACCGCACTCCCAAAACCGTATAGTGGGGGCGGTGTTTCCTATGCCACATAGGCACCATTTCATTCTTACCGCACTCCACTCCCTCTAGTCTTGTATACATGAATTTTTCGTGTATTGGCATAGAATTGCGTGTCTACACTAAATCAATCGGTCACTTTTTATCCTTAGACCGGACGGAGTGGGGTGAGGGAAGCTTCCCTCCCCTCTTGAACACCACTCCGTGGGTGAGGGAAAGGAATGCGGGAAAAGAGGTGGGGGGAGGGGGTGCCGCACTCTCTCTCCACTTCTCATTGGCCATTTTTTTTTTATTTTTTTTTATTTTTTATTGTTTATAAAATTATATATCTACTATAAAAATATAAAAAATATATCAAAATTAATGGTTTTTAATTCCCTACAAAATAAGTATAATATATGTATGAAATATATTTAAAAAAAAAAAGTGAGGGAAGGGCTTCCCACCCATTCCTTGGCTTTTAGGTGAGGGAAAGGAAAGTGAAGGAAAGAGGGATATGGCCCATCAAAAGTGAGGGAAGAGTCCCTTCCACACCCTCCGGTCTTATATATCAAAATTTCATTTCGAATCCTCTAATATACACCAAATTTATAATTTATCCATTCTACTTTGTAAAGGTTTATATATTACTTTAAACATTTCAGTGGCTCCTACTTATTATTATTATTATTATTATTATTATTATTATTATTATTATATTATGAGGATAGGGAATCTACATTACAGCCCCACTTAAGTTTAGGTACTAAACCTCTAAAACTTGTTGTTTTAACTTAGTAAAAATACTCGGTTTTGTTTTCACTTAGTAAGATTTCATCCACGATAACATTTCTCCAATCCATTATAGTTTTACTGTCAATGTTTTCTTTCCTCCATTATCATTTATTATTTTATCCCAACGAACATTACTGTTTTTCACTGTCACGAAGGTCGAAGATAATCAATATTCTTGTTTTCTTATCAAAACTATTACGTCGATCCTAAATCTACATCTTCAACTGTTAATCATGAATCTTTTAATCACAATCTTTACATATTAAAACAACGTATTTTCATTAGGTTTAGTACCTAAATTTAAGTGGGGCTGTAATATATATATATATATATATATATATATATATATATATATAGAGAGAGAGAGAGAGAGAGAGAGAGAGAGAAAGAGAAAGAGAAAGAGAAAGAGAGAGAGAAAATAAAACGTTTGATTTGAAAATCAATATAAATATAAGATGTTTAACGTAAATAGAAAATGACATTAATAATTTTGAATAAATATTTTTTATAAAAAATTTCAATTTAATATATTTAAAATGGTAACTGACATGTATCATTTCAATCTAATGTTCGTTCATTTGGAATTAGATTGGTTTGATTGGTGTAGTAAACATTAAGCCTAATTCAAACTCATTGTTAGTTGAAATCTCTATTGTGCTTGTACAAACATCAATCCAAGACATGCACATACCCATGTAGAGTTTAAAATAAGATCCAGGAATGTGTGCTGCTCGAAATTTCACTTCGGAATATAGTATATTTCGGAATGTACGAAGTCAATATGGAACATACTTATTCTTGTCATATCATATTGCAAAATGTTTTACGTTATATCATACTAACAACATTATTTCTCTGAAACAAACATTAATAGTCCATAACTAGGTGTTCCAGATTAAATATTCGTCTTGTAACATAATATGTAGACGTAAATGTAAGAATTTAATTATAGATTTTATCTCAATATTGATAAAACATACCTATAGGACATGTAGTTCAACAGTGGATGTATATTCTAGTATACGCTCTTAATCATTTTATAGTATTTTCTCCAGGCTCTCATTACGCAAAACAGTATCATCTGTTCATTGTTACATTATGTTTTTGTATATGTATATATGAAAAACTTGTGCATATATAAAAATGAGACCTACCCATGTGTTTATGTTTTTAGCATTATTATTATTAAATCCATATATGTGGTACCATTTGCCATAATGCGATAATGTGGTGAAATCATAGAGGCTAAGGTGGTGGGCCCACGAGGGGCTAGATTGAAACAGATGGGCCCCAGTAGCACTGACTTTGTTGGGACCCACCATTTTAATAGTTCTGGACTCCACCTATTTTTATATTGCGTGTGTGGAAGTAACTTAAAAGCAGAAGGGGTAGGATTATTGGTTTTGGTGCTGGTTGCTGCTTATTATAAATAAATTCAGATGCACGGGAGTTTACATTTTATTTTTATATTATTATTATATAATCTTTTCTCGAACGAAGGATCTTGCATAACGTGAGTGATTCAGATCTCGTAAATTCAACTGAATAAAGGTCTGATCACATGATTATTGATATGTATATAAATAGAAATATATTCTTAGTAGATGAATGTTTGGATTATTTTTTATTACTTCACAAAATAATAGTACCGAAGTCAACATTCTGTAAAGAGACTTGTATTGCTTTTGAAAAGTCAAAAAAGTGCTATACTGGTAGAAGTAAAATCGAGAGACGTACACTATAAAGTAAGAGTAAATCCTGTTACGAATGGTTTCATGTCGCTAAGTCCCATGATAATAGCGTGAGATAAATTATAGAATATTAACAGTCAAGGAATGTGCTCGATTGGATCAGGATACCTCCATTAACGTAATACACTTTTTAGGGTATTATCGGCAACCAGTTCATAATTTTTTTTTTTTTTTATTTATTTATTTTTTTTAAATCAAGTTAAAAAACCCCTTCATGGTGATGTATCAGCTTAAAGTTATATTTACTTATTTTTGATAAATTATAAAATATTAACAGTCAAGTAGTGTGCTGGATTGGATCAAGATACCTCCATTATCGGCAACCAGTTTTTAATAGCTTTTACAAAAAAAAAAAAAAAATCAAATCAAATTAAAAAAACCCCTTCATATTGATGTATCAGCTTAAAGTTTTATTTATTATTTTTATTTTTTTATTTTTTGAAAGTTTTAGAGAGTTAAATTGCAAGTTAATAATTTGTACTTTATCACATATGTGGGTGGAAGAAGTAAATGATGCTTTATAAGTCTTTTCTCGTCTTAATCCCTTCAAATCCTTTAGCCGTTGAAGGCTTTTATTAGACATGAGAAGTAAGGTTTGTGAAATAATGCAATTTAGGCGCACTTTGGCACGTTTATGAGAGTTCGGATTATGAGTCATGAAAAGTGCACTCTTATATCACAAAGCAAAGTAGGTCTATGCTGAGGTAGAGCATGTAATTCTCGAAGAAGATGAGTGATCCAAACAATTTCAGCAGCTGTGTTGGCCATAGCATGATACTCAGACTCACAACTAGAGCGAGAAACAGTAGGTTGCTTCTTAGCACTCCATGAGACCAAATTTCCCCCAAAAAAGATCGAGTAACCATAGGTAGAGCGATGAGTTTCCAAACATCTCGCCTAGTCAGCATCAGAGTAACCAAGAATATTATGAGTCATGAAAAGTGCACTCTTATATCACAAAAGCAAAGTAGGTCTATCCTGAGGTAGAGCATGTAATTCTCGACGAAGATGAGTGATCCAAACAATTTCAACAACTGTGTTGGCCATAGCATGATACTCAGACTCACAACTAGAGCGAGAAACAGCAGGTTTCTTCTTAGCACTCCACGAGACCAAATTACCACCAAGAAAGATCGAGTAACCATAGGTAAAGCGACACGTTTCCAAACATCTCGCCCAGTCAGCATCAGAGTAACCACGAATATTAATGGAGTGATGACGACTATAGGTGAGTCCAAAAGCGATAATCCCCTTGACGTAGCGTAGGATACGTTTGACGGATTGGAAGTGAGTAATGGTAGGATCATGTAAGTACTGACTTGCTTGGTTGACAGCGTAAGATAGATCCTGTTGAGTAACCGTAAGACACCGTAAAGCCCCAACAAGAGACCTGTAAAGAGTAGGATCAGAGAACGAAGTATGATGAGGAGTGAACGTCTCGTGAGTAGCAAGTGGAGTAGGAACAGGCTTTGACTCTAGAAGATCACTGCGAGTCAAAATGTCTTTAGCATACTTTGATTGATTGATGACTAAACCATCATCTATATAGCTTACTTTTAAACCCAAAAAATAACCAAGATCTCCAAGGTCTTTGATTGCAAACTCCTAATGCAATCGGTTGGTAGAAGAATGAATCACAAATTCCTGATTACCTATAAGAATTAAATCATCCACGTATACTAGAAGATACATAAGACACGAGTCTCTAGAAAAAAAATGAACAAGGATGTGTCATCTCTACTGCAAGTAAACCTGGTGGCAAGAAGAAAAGAGTTAAGTCAATGAAACCATGCTCTAAGGGCTTGTTTTAAGCCATATAAAGCTTTCGAAAGTTTGCATACATGATTTGGAAAACTAGAATTAACAAATCCTGGTGGTTGCTCCATATAAACTGTTTCATTTAGATGACCATGTAGAAAAGCGTTTTTAACGTTTATTTGATGAAGACGCCATTGATGCAAAACAGCTAAAGATAGAACAATTTGAACATTGGGCTAAAGATATAACGAGACGTACGTTATAACGTTCAATAGAGCCATCGGAGTTGTATTTTATATGATAAACCCACTTGGAACAAACCACACTAGATCAAAGAGGTCGTAGAACTAAACTCCAAGCTTTGTTTCAATGTAGAGTTGTCTTGTATTGATTAGTATGTATTTCTCTTTCTAGTGTTTTTCGCTTGTCTCTCTCTATACCTATGTATTTTGTCAAGTTTTCAAGAATTCACTTTGTGTATATCAGTTCTTCTATAGTTGTTGGAAAGAATTATAATCTGTATTAAATCATGGGTTTTACATTGAGCTTTACAACTATCATGCGTCGTAAAAACACTTAACGATAAAAGTTCTTCCATGTATTTTTAAAAGTTAAAAGTTCACGATCATCATGTTGGTTTTAATTATCTATCTCATATTTTAATTCATACAATAACACGGCAGCCTCTTTCTATCTTTCTTAGAATTAGATATGATCATGAAAGGTCAATGTGAATTCTAGAAGAATTCTCAATCTTCATGTTGCTTTTAATTATGTATCTTGTATTTTAATTTATAAAATAACATGACAGTCTCTTTCTATCTTTCTTATAATTAGATATGATCAAGAAATGTTAATCTGAATTCTTGAAGAAACTTAGTTACTAAATAGTATAAGTGGATTTATTATTTGTCAAAAGTTCGACATAAAAATCTCAATATTATTTTGTCGCCTTGTTTGCGTTTGATATGACTACCAAGTCGATATTCGTTGAAAATGATAAGCACCATATTTTTTGCTTTTCAATTATGAAAAAAAAAACAATTTTATAGGCATTTAATGTGATTACAATTTTCAGACAAATGGACACATAAATCTCTTTCGCCAATTTTGACTCATGAATTAGAAATTTGTCAAATCTCCCTGCTTCGACGATGAGAACTAAACCCACTAGGTGAATAAGTTCAAGGTTTTGCTTAATATGTATAATCTTGCTTTTATACACCCTGAATTGCATCTGTTCTAACTAATCCAATCCTCGAAGCGGGAAAGGAACCATATTTAAAAACAATTTTGAATCTATAAAAGTCAAGGTCTCTATACAAAGAGCTTGAGGACTTATGTAGTGGCCACATTAAGAATTCGCTATTGACAGCCTCTATAATCTTATACACCTTTCACAGATGCTAGAGTGCTCTTGAAAGCCTTGGAGCTAATGTACAAGGTAGACGAGGAAGGTACTAACAACTCTCATCTCTTTATTAGAGCTATACCAAATGGGTGCAATTATCACAAAGTCGCCAACCTTATGGAAAACATGCACTACTCTAAGAGGATGGTGTACAAGTATGAGGACTACTCACTGGATTATTTGTTGAAGCACGTCCGAATTGAAGTCAAATCATACACATTGACAAGAGGGTAAAGTTGGATCAAATGTGCACCACATATCTGTTGTGGGATCTATTCAAAAGGAGAAGAATAGGTTCAAGAACAAGAAAAGCTTGGCACCCAATAAACAATAGCTGAAGATTCCCAATCATTATGAAACCAAAAGTCAACCATGACACACGAAAGCAACACTTTTACATAAAGACCGATCACTATGTATGGGAGTGTCATATGTGGAAATTTGATCAAACACATTAATCCATAATATGCTATTGAGGATCTTCCCATTTAATGGAAAATGTGGGTACTAGAGGAATCACATGATTTCCTCGCTAATATAGGCAGTGGCAGCCTGAGGTTGGTTCATGGATTCAGGATCTATTATACTGATGGGTTTCTATGTTATAAAAACTACATATGAGCGGAAAAAACACTTAAACCCTTAAGTTCACATGCAACTTAGAAAGGATCTATGTTTTCTCTGTTGATTGAAATAAACTATGGATATCAAGAAACCCTAAAGATAGGCTATGAAAATCGAAAATCATATAAATATTAGGGCTACATACCTTTCGATTATTATAACAAACAACCAAATCAAATCTTGTTGAAGTTCCTTGAAAAGAAAGCACCAAACATTGAATGCCTCTAATGGCTTGTACCCAAAACCCTAGCAACTAGACGACTTGAGCAAAGCAGAGAGAGACAGAGAGAGAGAGAGAGAGAGAGAGAGAGAGAGAGAGAAATTTTTTTGGCTCTATGTGAGTAAGGAGGAGTTCATAATAAATAGAGACCCTGGGGGTCCTATTTATAGCTGATAAGGAAGTCTTGGATATCCTTAATTAAATATTATAATAATGTCTTAAATTAAGTAATTATTTATGTAACGTCCCAAATTTCAAGACTAAAAATTTCTTTTAATAAAACATTACTAAAAGCAAAATCATCAATCCAAAACATATTCAGAGTATTAATTTCCGAACATATGTTCATTATCAGAGTAAAGCATTCCCAGGCTGTCTAATCTATGATGTGTGCCATGCGATCACCCCGAGCTCTTCCCTCCGCTACCGGAAGTACCTGAAACCAAAACTCAAAACCGTAAGCACGAAGCTTAGTGAGTTCCCCAACCTACCACATAACATGCATAACCACATACTGCACATGTTGGGCCACGCCAGCTATTCTGGGCCTCACCCCCTACCTCGGTCCTCGCCCGCTACAACGGCCCCGCCGCTCTAGGCCTCGCCTGGCTTCGAGCCCCGCTCGGATACAGATCTGTTTCACTTAGGCCTCGCCCATCACATGGCCTCACCCGCTGTCACAACTAGCATTTTTGCTAGGAAATTCTACTCTCAGGCAATCATTCACCTAGTGTAATAACTTTTACTCTAAGGGAATATCATACTCTATGCTCATTCAAATACATCTCATATGTTCAACTAAGGGTTGGAAATCCTAGACATCCCGGTTCAAGTTCACATTGGACTAGGATTCTCTTATTGGGCCTAAAGGACCAATAAATTATCAATTCATCAATCTATAACATTTTGGGCCATTTGGGCCTAAAATGATTCATTCTACCTCTAATGGGCCTTATTGGGCCATAACCACTCCAATTAACCTTAATGGACTTTAGAACCTATTCTTTTATACTATTGGGCCGTGAGATACCCTAAAGGCCCAATGGGCCGAAAGATGTTATGATTAGGCTCCAAAAATCCTAACTAAAGCTTAATGGGCTCAAGATATTCCAATTCCTACCTTCTTGGCCCAAAATTTCGGCCCAACACCATTTAAAAAAATAACAAATAAATAAAAATAAAATGGGAATGAAGAAATATCCAACAAATGACACCTAATTTTTATATGATGGATATCCATGTAAGAGTGCATGTATCCACGCACCTATCACACCACCATAAGTCAAACTCTATGCCCCTTACTCCCTCACTCTATCTCTCGACCATTCTCTCTCATTTCTCCAACATATCTCTTCCAAACTCAACTAAACTTCTCCACCCATTTTCTTCAAGAAAACTGTGAGCATAAGGGAGAACACCAAGAAATCCATTTCAAATCTTCACAAAGTGGTAAGATCTCACAAACCTAAGTAACATACTTTCTCTTTAAACTTATTCTCTCCTCATACGCCATATTTTCATGGATCATGACTCTTAGAACCATCCAAGTTCGAAAACTTCTTCAAGAGGCTTGCTAAAGCCGAGATCTTCACCTTATTCTTCATGAAAACCAAAACTTCAAATCCAAGTGAGTTTCATACCCCTTCTTTTCGGTTTTATGAGTTTTTATGGGGGAGAATACAAGTAAATGTGTATATCTATGTGTAAATGTATGCTATGTGTGATTTGATGCATGTTTGTGTGTGATATCATGTGTTGTGATGAATATGTTATCCAAAAAATGTGTAAAAACCGAGATCTACAACATGAGGAAGGAAATAAACATAACTTAAACCATTTTACTCTATTCAAGTCAAGAAAAATAACTCATATGGTTAGGATGAACATACTTGAACATAAAACCCATTTTTGGGCTTAAACTGTCAAAAATACAAACTAAGGGCCCAAACCGACAAATTATAATTTCTGGAGGTTCAAAAGGGTCCAAACAGTTTCTATAACAATTTTTCTGAACATCAACATTTTTGAGGGGCTTAAAATGTAAAATTTGAATTTAATGGGCTAAATTTGGGCTTTTCGGCCCAATAAGCTTCAAAATGCGAGATTTTTAAATTTGAGGGGCTGGAAATGCAACTTTCTATAAAATAGGGGATTTCAAGTGTATTAAAACCATTTCAAAGGTCAAAAATGTTTTTCAAACTCAAAAGGATCAAAAATGCAAAAAATTTCTATTTTGGGCCAAAACTGTCAAACTTGCGAAAATGGGTGTTCTAACCGTGAAACTTCATTCTGGAAGGAATTAAGCTGTTTACAAAGTAATTTTGGGCTAAAAATGTCTTTTCAACAAGTTTTGATACTAAAGTGTCAAGAAAAATGGTCTAAGGGTTAAAATGGAAACCCTTTTATATAAAGGACTAAAAGTGCTAATTTTATCAAAGAAGGGTCGTGAAAAGGTAAAAATCTAACTTTTAAACAAATAAATCCCTTAAGAAAAAATACGAGATCCACGACTACCGGCGAAACATAATAATAAATACACTTTCAACACCAATATCGTTACCAAACGAATTGATTCGGGCTCGAATCAATAACAAAACAAAAATCAATAAACAATAGTACTTCAATAAACACGCTAAATCTACGAGGAGTCAATATTCAATCTTTGGGCTTGAAAGTTTCAAATCATGCTTGTTGGGCCTTGCTAGCCCAATAACATGATCTTTAGGCCCGAAGGGAACGCGCTTAAATGTTAATGGGCCTTCTACGACCTAATTCCATGTAAAAGGACTTTCAATAACTCTATTGTGCTGTTGGGCCCCAAGGGTCCATTGGTACTGCTAATAAAGTCAATAAGTCAAATGCGAGTCGGGCCAAGCGCCTTTCGCATTCCCGATAACCTTGAACAACTTATGGAAATAAAGGGGGCTTCGTACCCTCCTTTCTCCTCGGTTGTGGGGCTATGAGAAATCGAGTAGACAGATTCGTGGCGTAAATCAAGAGAAGTCAGGGTGGTTGGATTAAGTGAGTAGTACGGAAGACGCCTAAAGGATCGTTTGTAATTGGTAGTTATAAACTAGTCATTTTCATTAATGCGTGATTATAACAACTCACAACCCATAATTAATCCAATGTCACCTGGGTAATCAAGAACAATCGTCGTATCGGTATAACAATAAACAAGACACGTAATTTTATGTATTGGGAAAACATCGGGTTTTCCCGGGGAGTTCAACACTTTTACCTATGTGATGTATACAAAGTTCAATAATTATACCTGTTTACAAAAATCGACAAGCATACTTACGGATCTTCACACTTTTTATAAACAATACTCTTTTCAGAAAATATCGGATTTTCTGGGTTTTCAAACTTCACAAAAATCATTTTCCATAACATTACTTATGAACTCACCAACATTTCATATGTTGACGTTTTTCCAAAATAACTTGTATTCTCAGGTAACAGGTAAACCGAAGAATAAGTACCAAGTGATGTCATGGTGTTTTGCTTAGATTTACTATCGAATGGTTCATGTTATGAAATTGTAACATCTAAAACAATGTACTGAATGTAAACGTTATCAGTTGTAATATTTCAATGCATGGTGATGAATTATGTTACGATTCATGTATATTGATTGTGATGATATTCAATTTGAGTCACAAGAGCCCTCGGACGTTTCCGCCGTCCAGTTCGAGGGTGTGACAGGTTGGTATCAGAGCTCTTTTTATAGTGAACTAGCATATCTAACCACACATTGATATGCAACTATAAAACAAAAGAGGGACTAACACAACTCTGAACAAAACAAGTAAAACATAACAATAAAAACACCCTTGCTTGTATTAGGAAAAATAACATAATACCGAACCAAACAAGATAAGGCTAGTATCTCGGTTAAGCCAGGACTGTTCTTAGTTGTATCAAGGAGTGGATGTAGCCTGATCAACTACATTCCCTCCAAGGTACAACCATCACATGTCTTGAAGAAATCGTGATAGCTAGGGAACCTAAAAACGTACCCCTTAATCTCCAAGAAGGGAACCTCAACTAAATCTATGCAATAGTCGTAGAGTTATAGGAGTAATTGGTATGCTATTTGTTTCTAGTATTCATAGCCCTTCGTGCAATACGCTATAGATGAGTATCATTAGCCAGGGAACCCTATCTCCCTAGTCAAGGAATAGTAGGGTGGCTCGACCCAGAGGAGGAACCACAGGATGAACACGAAGTAGAACTTGCAGGTGAACCCACCGAGTCAATAGTGGACCTCGAAGAGGAAGAGCTAGAGGGAAATGATGATGATGAACCGGATGCAGAATCTGATGACATCAATCCTCCATGTAAAGCCAGAGTACCGACATATCGTGTGGGCCCCGGTGGGCCCATGCCCCCTTAGGCACACGATATTTGGAGATAGAGTCACCAGCAGCGGATGCGACCACGCTACGGTAGGAACTGAGGTCTCTTCGATCTTAGTCATAGAGGACCAGCTGACCGGGCCCTCCCAGTCATGGTCCGGCGCACCTGAGGTATTGATAACCAAGCTCAGGACACCCAAATCGAACGGAACAAATGTAGTTTGCCATTGACAGAGATGATAGGCAAACACAGGAAGTGAATGGAGACTCTCGAGTGAGACAGTTAGTTTGGTAAGTACGACTACGAGATACCGAACAACAAGTAACTCGTCTCCGATGTGCATCCACTTCATCAACACCACCACTATACACTTCCCGCCACAATTAGGATCAACCTTTTCTACTTCCCCCTACTATCCAACATGACTCTCTTTCGTGTACTAAGATGGTACTTACTACTGGAACAATTATGTGCTATCTTTATTTCATATTACTACGTAGACTCAAATATATGCACAAGCAAACCCTCAAAACCGCTAGATACTTAAGGGTCTCGAAACCAAAACAACCTATATACTCTAGGGATAGATGTGACGATCGTGCCAAATCTATGATTACCTACTACCGTAAATACATCATAGGGATGAAGATGGAAGCAGTAAGAATTATACAACAAGATGCAAAATTTATAGAGTACAACCAGGAATGATGATCATTACTTACGATCTGGATTATCAACGTGTAGTAGGAAAATGCCATCCTGCAAGAATAACAAGTGCACCCGCGAGACACCGCTCATGCAGATGGACTCTGCTACATTCCAAGTTGCTGTAACGGCGGCAGTAACCGCTGCTATGGCACAAATCAATGCAAACAACCCCAATGGAGGTTGAAATAGCATTGACAACTCCAGCCAAAGGAACGAGCATGGGAACCAACAAGTGACAGCTTGTTAAGGCACACTAAACCCCAAGCTTAAGAGCAGGAAGCAAATTCCTGGAAGTAAGAGAAAGGGACAACCCACTCAAGGGTTCTCAAGGAAGCAACATGTTGTTGCTGTTCATGCGACCATGACCCCTATTACACCAACAACCAGGAGACCATATGCTAGAAGCCATCCAAAATGAAACCAGTGAAAATTCCATCATAACGGAGCCTGCCGGGAGATGCATTGTAACAAATGCAACCGAAAGAATCACACCGCCAAATTTTGTAAAACTTATCCATGCTAGAATTGCCAGCCAAATGAAAACGACAACAATCGCAACAACCCTAACAACAACACTAATGATGAGACCAGTCACACCCGCTATGGGTATGGAGGAACCGGTCACTTCGCAATTGCCCCAAGGATAACAATCAAGGAGTAGAAGGATCGGAAATGGTCCTAACCTTGGTCAAGGCGAAGCAGTCCAAGACCCAAAGATTGTTATTGGTACATTCCCACTTAACAACTCTTTCGCTTACCTCTTATTCAATAGTAAAGCTAAGCGAAGCTTCGTTAGTAACATATTCAAACACTTACTAAAACAACAACCCTTGAGGTTAAACTAAGCCTTAACGGTGGAGATGACTAATAGGAAAACCGAATCAACCATAGATATTTATGTAGGGTATACCTTAACACTAAACAACCTTTCATTTCAAATAAATTTAATGTCAGTAAATATTAGGAGTTTTTGCTGTGATAATCGGCACGAGTGGGTTAAGCCCCCACCATACTGATGCTATGTGTCGCGAGAGGGCCGTATGCCTTCACCATCCTAATCACAAAACTCTAATAATCCATAGTGATAAACATGGCGCCAATCCTCTTCCTATCTCGTGCATCAAGGCACAGAAGTGCCTGCACCAGAGAACTACGTTTTCCTCACTCATGTTGTAGACAAGACCAAAGAAGAGGTAGGCATACAAGGTATTCCAGTAGCTTGTGATTTTCCGGATGTGTTTCCCGAAGAACTTTCGGGAATATCCCAGAGAGACGGTCGAATTTCGAATCGACCTCATACCGGGATCCACATCAACGGCCAATTCGCCCTATAGGTTGATTCCTGCCAAAAATTCACAAGTTATCCAGTCAACTGAGTAGAATTGTTGCGCAAGGATTCATCGGACCAAGCTTATCACCCTACAGTGCTCCGATCTTGTTCTTCAAGAAGACGGATCCTTTAGAATGTGCATCGATTTTAGGAAATTGAATAAGCTCACCATCAAAAACCGATGCCCACTTCCTCGAACTGATGATCTATTTGGCCAACTCCAAGGAGCTAG